>NW_024716703.1:17805972-17898472 GCF_018991925.1 Homarus americanus | reverse complement strand
GGCAGGATGATAACATGGTCTTTGATAACATTACCTCCAAGGTCTCGGGCCGTGATGTGGGCAATCTCGCTATTACATTCACCTTCACCTGCCAATACCTGTCTGATGGAAAGGTAAATTATGTTAAGTGATGTTAGGTAATTATTTTTTACCTGATATTTGGGATTAAGTTACGTGGTTTTAGGTAAATAATGTTACATGATGTGAAATTAATGGTATTACAATTGTTAGGAAAATATTGTTACGTGATATGAAAGGAATAATATTACGTGGCTGTTAGATAAATTATGTTACCTGGTATGAGGGGATAATGTTACGTGATGTGAGGGGACAAGGTTACGTGGTGTAAAGAACTTATGTTACGTGATATGATGTTAGGTAAATAGAATTGTGTATTGTTGCAGGCAGATGGAAGTTAAGTAGTGATAAGGATCTGAGAGGAGACTGAGAAGGTTTACTCATGTGACGCGACGAGAGGAAGGGGAGAAAACAGAAAGAAAAACACTGGAATCAACAGCTCAATGGGAGAAGCTGAAGAAGAAGACAGAAGTTAAGAAGAGAAGTGGTTGAGAGAGACACTTGTACAACATTAAGACGAGACTGAAGAAGATGACAGACATGGATCAGTTAAGTAAACTGACACACACACACACACACTGACCATCACCACGACCTCATCTGCAAATTTGGTGAGAAGCTTCTACACCATCCTCGACACCGGCTCCTACTACCACCTGAGATCCCTGGTCCAAGAATTGCTGTTCGACACCACAACCGCATCCAGTCCATACGAGCACGAACTGATCGCTATAAGAACAGCCCAGTCCCAACCATTGTAAATATTATCAATAACTTGTAATCAACCAGTGTATTCACTCCCAGTCAATCTTACTTTTTGCACTGTCATTATGTTGAAATGCCCTGTAGTTTGAGCTTCTCCCCACCTAGTTATTATATATCATATTAGTATCACTTATGTTACTTGTATATTATTTGTAAAGCAAGACACCCATTCCCAATTATGTAGCTGTATATTTTCAGCCTTCCGGCTGTCATGCTCTTTCAATAAACCGTTAATTATTATTATTATCATTATTATTATTATTATTATTATACGCACACACACACACACACACACACACACACACACACACACACACACACACACACACACACACACATCTCATAGCCTCAACTCTGTCCGCAACCAAGTTGATATTGACACAGTCAATGATCTAAAGTAACCCGGGGTGACGCCGCCCACCACCCACAAGTTTAGAGTCGGTGGCGCCGCCTACCACCCACAAGTTTAATGACGGTGGCGCCGCCCACCACCCACAAGTTTAGAGACGGTGGCGCCGCCCACCACCCACAAGTTTAATGACGGTGGCGCCGCCCACCACCCACAAGTTTAGAGACGGTGGCGCCGCCTACCACCCACATGTTTAGAGACTGTATATTACAGCTGAAATTATGTCACTACTAGCAGACAAAAAATCTGGAGAAAATACGCAACACAACAACAATTTTGGTGAGCCTGAATAAATACTGTACGCAGGGCAAAGCAAAATTAGCCTTGGGGGACGGGCTGGGGTCTTTAACCTGGTCAATGACAATTTACCTCATAATTTAATCCAACAGCTTAACTTTAGAGATTAACTTCTCACCTTAAACTCACAATTTAACCTTACAAATTAACCTCACAGTTCTTAAAAATACATTTCCGACCAGTACGCCCTGAGTAAGAACTCGTGAATTCGAAGCATCCATATGTGAGGGGGAGACGAGGTCGGGTGAAGGTGTTCTGGGGTTGGAGGGACGGGGGAGGGTTAAGGAGTTACCTGTGCAGTTACACCGTAGTATGTATTAAGCAAGGATATAAATACGTAGGGCAAGACACACATTATGCTTAGAATGTGTTACAGCACATTAGCGTGGAATTCCCAGCTTATGCTTCGGGTCTGAACAATTCTATCAATATTTTTTTTCTTGTGCAACTCTCACGTAATCTAGAGGTGATGGGGGCGGGCTGGAGTCTCTCAATATGGTGTCTTTTAATGACTGGTTGACTGTCATAGCCAATACATAAGGGAAGTATTTTCTTTTCTTTACATAATTATTTACATAGCCATCTAAATGTTAATAAAATATAATTTACAATTAAAACATACCCAGGAATTTCGCAAACTACATTTATAATATGTGAATGACAATGATAAGTCCAGTCGGTAGCAGTTCCACCTGTTGCAAGCATTTCCTGTTTGGTTATAGTTTTAACCCTCGTCCTTCATCAATGGTAGTTGTGCGAGTACCAGACGTAGCGCCATGGTGTTATATAGTGTGCAGTGCAAAGTTAGCTCCCGCATGTCTGGGAGTCGTAAAAAAATATAGAAGGCACAGGTTCTGTACTTTTTGTTACGACTCTCCAGACGTGAGGTGACGTATGAGCAGGGGACAGTTGCACTGCCATACTATTGTGTTAAGTAAGAAATACGTAATCCTCTGAATTCTGTTACTTTACATTTGGTTGAAGTTTCGTTTAGATAAACAAATAAAACATTTTTACATCCTGTCTGCTATAGTGTGTGGCCCGTGACGAAATGTGCCTTTGCTTGAGGAGAAATGGTATTTATATGCGTTTTTTTTAATTCTACAACAATAAACTATACCATATTAATGATGTAAATATGTGTGTAATGATCAGAGATGATGTTTCTCCCGTCACGCAAGTGATATATGGTAAACCGGTTGTTAATTCGATGATTGGGCAAAAATGCGGCTGGCCAGACCATTGACTTTGTCTCAGAATCCGAGGCATCACGCCACCACACCTCATAAAGCCTGGCACCATACAATCGTCTCTTACACTTTGCTTGAGGATAAATAAAGTGGTAGATTTATACCGTGTAAGCAACTGTTCCAGCCATACATTGTCCACTGCAGAACAGGTATTATTCATTCCACGTTAGATGAATAAAAAGCGCCCATATTACCTCATTTAATCTATGTAAACGTTGTCGGACCAGGTAATGAGACAAATTATATCATTCTGGTCCCAGGTTACAGTGTGCACCTACGTCTTACCGAGTAACTTTGATGCTTCGGATTCACGAGTCAATACTCTCGGGGTTCACACCTCACGGAAAAAGTGGATTGACAACCCTGAGTGTACTAGTCCGAAATGTCCACAATTGTAACTATCAGGTGTTCCTCAGTGGACTTTAGAGCACTCAGAGAGATCAACGATGTCACTATTCTTGTTACTGTATCAAATATATCAAAAAATCTGGCTTAATAAGCTATTTCATTTCCAATTTCAGTTGAGTAAAGCGTTCAACACACAATACCCGTAGACAAAATAATCACTACCGGCACTTTAAGAGCATAATCAAAGGTCATTAGTCGCCTTTAGTACTAAGGTAGAAGCAATGAGGACTCCCCTGAGACGCTTACATACATATTTATGTTACAGTTTGCACCTGACATACACACACTTACACCACAGTTTGCAGGAGAAACACCTGACATACACACACCTACACCACAGTTTGCAGGAGACACACCTGACATACACACACCTGACATACACACACCAAAGATTGTAAGAGACACACCTGACATACACACACCTACACCAAAGTTCGCAGGAGAAACACCTGACATACACACACCAAAGATTGTAAGAGACACACCTGACAGACACACATCAACCTACACCACAGTTTGCAGGAGACACGCCTGATATACGCACACACACACGCCTGATATACACACACCTGACATACACACACACACACGCCTGATATACACACACCTGACACACACACACACACACACACATACACCTCCCTAAATGCCACACAACGTAAACACCTAGAAAAAGTGCAAAAGAGGGCATGCAAGATTATTCTCTCCCCTTCCTACTCTCACTGACCATCACCACGACCTCATCTGCAAATTTGGTAAGAAGCTTCTACACCATCCTCGACACCGGCTCCTACTACCACCTGAGATCCCTAGCCCAAGAATTGCTGTTCGACACCACAACCGCATCCAGCCCATACGTGCACGAACTGATCGCTATAAGAACAGCCCAGTCCCAACCATTGTAAAAATTATCAATAACTTGTAATAAACCAGTGTATTCACTCCCAGTAAATACTACTTCTTGCACTGTCACTATGTTGAAATGAACTGTAGTTTGAGCTTTTCCCCATCTAGTTATTATATATCTTATTTGTATCACTTATGTTACTTGTATATTATATGTAATTCGAAACCCATTCCTCAAATATGTAACTGTATATTTTCAGCCTTCCGGCTTCCAAGCTCTTTCAATAAACCGTTAATTATTATTATTATTATTATTATTATTATTATTATTACACCTACGCCACAGTTTGCAGGAGATGGCCACAAGTTACATCAAAGTTAAGAGGAGGTAAGTCCCCAGGTGCAGCAGGTAAGCGCTCATAACACCGTCAGTGATCTACTTCAACAAGACAGCAATAGTTCAAGACAAGGATCATAGACTCAAGTTAACTAGATCCATCCTGAGTCAAGGAGCTTCACACAGATCTAGAAGAGTCTATTGAAGCCACGACGAGCACAGCGGAGCACAGGCGGAGCGTTACCATAATAATGACTGGCGTATACGAAGGTTAATAATAATAATGATGATACTCGAATGTTTTGTACATATACCTCACTCTGAAAACAAACTCCACGGTAAGTCTTGGCATCTTATACAATCGGGGAGAGAGATCAGGGATTTGTTAGGGTCTCAGTTCAGGTCTAGAGGCCATCTTCAGGTACTAGGATCAAGATGTACAAATACCTATCTCAGGTCATACCAGAGCACAACAGTCCTGAAGTTTTTATATTTTTTCCAAATACTAAAAAAAAAAAAAAAAATTCTCTCCGGTAAATTATTAAAAATAATTTCCCCCTAAAACAATTATCGCGCAACAAGATCGCTATTAAATTATCACGTACTCCCCTAGCAAGGACAGTAACACCTGAGGCGTCAATTCAGCAACGAGTTGAGCTCAGCAACAAAGAAGCAACATTTAGTATGCACATTGAAGCATCATTGATGACCATTGTGCTAAGTTGATTGACCATTATGACCAGTCCTTTATTTATGACCATGATGACCAGTCTTTATTGGACCATTATGACCAGTCTTTATGGACCATTATGACCAGTCTTTATGGACCATTATGACCAGTCTTTGTAGACCATTATGACCAGGCTGAATATTGACCACTATAACTGAAGTAAGAATAATATTACATAACAATTCCCATTCACACTTTACAATAACTACGAACTGAAATTATGAAACAATATTTAAAAGTTACTGAAGGGAAATAGAATAAAGATGAAACTATATATTACGTATTTATGAACAAAGTTTCTTATTCAGAAAACATAAATGGATGAAGAGATATAATGAAGGACCTCTGGGGACGAGAGACATATTTATGAACACGTAAAAGAGTTGAGGGGTCGAATTTCACTCTCGTGTTGACGGGGAAATAAGTTGCTCTGAGAAATGACACCAAGAGCTCCTTCAGGCTTTTACGCCCTTAATGTATGAGTCATG
The DNA here is from genome assembly GCF_018991925.1 of Homarus americanus. Lineage (NCBI taxonomy): Eukaryota > Metazoa > Arthropoda > Malacostraca > Decapoda > Nephropidae > Homarus > Homarus americanus. Next base: position 17,892,864 of record NW_024716703.1, on the reverse strand, counting down.
AAGGTCCCTTAGGACCCGTTGTGGGTCGTTCGATCTGTGCCCGGTGGGCTAATTCCCGTATATAAAAAAAAAGCATATACTACGCATGCTTCCCAGATAGGCGCTGTAAACGCTTTTGCGTTTCACCTTGCACAGGGTGACAAGGGGGTGCCCAATAAACTAGCCACCGAGGGGGCAAATATAAAAAAAATAGTTCGTGGTGTGTGTTGAGGGGGAGGATGAGGGTATGGGGGAGGAAGAGAGGGAGGACGAGGGGGTTTTGGGGAGAGAGAGGGTGGGAAGAAGAGGGTAAGGGAGAGAATGGTGTTTCCTGGGTTTTAAAGTGAGTGGGGAGGAGGGTAAAGGAGAGGATGACGGGGTGAATGAGGGGAAGGATACTGGGGGTGGTGACGGAGACGGTAAGGTGTGGTGGTGGTGGTGAGGGAGGGAGGGTTAGGGGATGGGATGGGGAGGATGAAGGGATCTTGGGGAGGGTAAGGGTGGGGATGAGGGTGAGGGAGATGGCGAGGGGAAGAGTGGGGTAGAAGGGGAGAAGAGTGTGGGGATAGGTGAGGGTGGGAAGAAGGGAGAGAGAGAGGATTAGGGAATTTTGGGGAGGGGATGAGGGTAGGGAGGAGGAGAAGTAGTATGAAGAGAAAGTATATTACTTAAAAAGTATTTCATCAGGTTTGGTCAGGTTAGGTTAGGTTAGGTCTGGTTAGGTTAGGTTAGGTTAGGTTAGGTTAGGTCTGGTTAGGTTAGGTTTTAATGCACTGCTCAGACCCCACTTGGAACGACAATGGGAGCAAAGTTGGTACAATCACAAAATAAAGTCTGTCTGTCTGTCTGTCACTCAGGTGGCAGGTGGCGGCTGACGGACAAAGTTACTTCATTAAAGTCATCGTCGCTCTGGCCAGGTCTACACCGACCCTCCATTAGCATGACCTGAAAAAATTGGTTGAGACCTGAACAGAGAGACCATTAATATCTTGTGAACAATGTGAGGGAGCGAGGCATATATCCTGCCTCTACCATGGCGGGGACCTCCACTGTGGCTGTGACCTCCACCGTGGCTGTAACCTCCACTGTGGCAGTGACCTCCACCGTGGTTGTGACCTCCACTATGGTTGTGACCTCCACCGTGGCTGTTACCACCACCATGACTGTGACCTCCACTGTGGTTTGACCTCCATTGTGGCTGTGACCTCCACTGTGGCTGTTACCACCACCATGACTGTGACCTCCACTGTGGTTTGACCTCCATTGTGGCTGTGACCTCCACTGTGGCAGTGACCCACACAATAGCTGTGACTTCCACCGTGGCTGTGACCTCCACTATGGCAGTGACCTCCACTGTGGCTGTGACCACCACCATGACTGTGACCTCCACTGTGGCTGTGACCTCCACTGTGGCTGTGACCTCCCACTGTGGCTGTTACCACCACCATGACTGTGACCTCCACTGTGGTTTGACCTCCATTGTGGCTGTGACCTCCACTGTGGCTGTTACCACCATGACTGTGACCTCCACTGTGGTTTGACCTCCATTGTGGCTGTGACCTCCACTGTGGCAGTGACCTCCACCATAGCTGTGACTTTCACTGGGGCTGTGACCTCCACTATGGCAGTGACCTCCACTGTGGCTGTGACCACCACCATGACTGTCCACTGTGCTGTGACCTCCACTGTGGCTGTGACCTCCACTGTGGCTGTTACCACCACCATGACTGTGACCTCCACCGTGTATGTGACCTCCACTGTGGCTGTGACCTCCACCGTGGCTGTAACCTCCACTGAGGCAGTGACCTCCACCATAGCTGTGACTTTCACCGGGGCTGTGACCTCCACTATGACAGTGACCTCCACTGTGGCTGTTATCTCAACTGTGGCTGTGACCTCCACCGTGGCTGTGACCTCCACTGTGGCTATGACCTCCACTGTGGTTGTGACCTCTACTGTATCTGTGACCTCCATTGTGTCTGTGACCTCTACTATGGCTGTGACCTCCACTTTGGCTGTGACCTCCACCGTGGTTGTGACCTCCACTATGGTTTGTGACCTCTACTGTGGTTTGTGACCTCCACTATGGTTGTGACCTCCTGTGCTTGACCTCCACTGTGGCTGTGACCTCCACTGTGGCTGTGACCTCCACTGTGGCCTGTGACCTCCACTTTAGCCGTGACCTCCACCGTGTGTTCTTATTGAAGTGAACCACGTCTCTCTCTCTCTGTCTCTCTGTTTGTCTGTCTGTCTGTTCAAGTCGTTCCGCCTGTCACTAACTACTTTTATAACAAGACTCGTAAAATCTACACAGGTTGTATTGTTCGCCAGTAAACACTTCATCTCCGAAACACCTGTTGACGCTCCTAACCTTTTTTTTTACCTCATGTACACAAAGGTGTTTATAATTACACAGTCAACGAGTAAGTCAGGTGTGAGTGATGGTGGATGTGTTAGTGGATATAGTGTGAGGTATTGTGTTAAGATATATTCATTTATGAGGGATTATGAGTATGTTAGGGAGTGAGTGGTAAGAATGTGTGTGAGGGAGTGACGGGTGCGAGTGGTGAGTGTGTGTGATGGGTGAGAGTATGTTAGGGAGTATGAGAGAGTGAGAGTGCGTGAGGGATGAGTGTGTGAGGCAGTGAGGTTATGAAAAAATGGGAAGAAGAGGGACCAAAGGGAGGGGGGAGGGAGAAGGGTAGAACATCCCTCTCACATTTATCCTCTCCTTCACTCCTCATCTCCCATCCCAGCACCTCTCATCCCCCTTCCCAGCACCCTTTATCTCCCTTCCCAGCACCCTTCATCTCCCTTCCCAGCACCCCTCATCTCCCCTCCCAGCCTCCCTCTCATCTCCCCTCCCAACACCTCTCATCTCCCCTCCCAGCACCCTTCATCTCCCCTCCCAACACCTCTCATCTCCCTTCCCAGCACCCTTCATCTCCCCTCCCAGCACCTCTCATCTCCCTTCCCAGCACCCTTCATCTCCCCTCCCAACACCTCTCATCTCCCCTCCCAGCACCCCTCATCTCCCTTCCCAGCCTCCCTCTCATCTCCCCTCCCAGCCTCCCTCTCGTTGAAATTTAAGTTACACTAGAGGTTAAATTTGACTGCTCCTTGTCACTCTCCTGCCCCGAGACCCCTGGAAGACACTCTCTACTATCATAATAACCTAGACACTATATATAAGTTACAATATTCAGGAGAACATACACTATTTATTCTACTACTCGTACTATTAATATTGTTAGTATTGTTATTATTGTTGTTATTATTGCTACTATTAGTGATATTAGTATAATTACTTTAGTAGTAGTAGTAGTAGTAGTAGTAGTAGTAGTCGTAGTTATATATAATTATTTTTCTAGCACTGGAGTTGGGAACAATAAAGCTGGGTTGTGTTAATGTTGCTGCAGATGTAAACTCATTATGACACAATGCAAATCCCACGAAATACTGAACCATTCCTACCCTCACCTCCAGATGTATTCCCAAACTGTTTCCTAAGGATTTATCACGGCAGTTATTTTACTAAAAAATCTCTCTCTCTCTCTCTCTCTCTCTCATGGCATTCTTAATATTTTTTTATCCTCTCATTTAACACACAGTAACGAGAGACAGTACTAAAGCCTGTTCGTGAGTGTATCCTACAAAATCTTCACGTACCCTACAACACCCTGGTGTATTTTACAACACCTTAGTGAACCCTACAATACCCTGGTGAACCCTACAAAACCCTGGTGTACCCTACAGCAACTTGGTCTACATTCAACAACCTAGTGAACCCTACAACACCCTGGTGAACCCTACAACACCCTGGTACGCCTTGGTGTACAAACAACACCCTGGTGTACCTACCTACTTACTACTTTGCTGTCACTCGGAAACGAATATGACGATCATCCAGCTACGATACAATAATATGAGTTATTAAAGATATTACCTTTGTTGGTTGAGCTCTGAGGTGACTCGTCAGGCCGCCACAGAGGTGGCGGCAGCGTCTTTCTGGAGCTGGTGCTTGTCTGCCTCGGTATGCAGTCGGACTAACTCGAAAACATTGACACCTTCTGGTGTGGTGCTCCTCCAAGCATTACGAAGTAGAGTAATTGTCTCCCAGGTGAGGGGGTCGATTTGGTTCTTTTTCAGATTTGGTTCTTTTTCAGATTTGTCTTAAGATCCTTCATTTACCTTTTCAGTTGTCAGGCAGTGTTACGTTTACCATTCGTTAGGGTAACATGGCCAGTCCAATGTAGTTGTTCATGGATAATGATAGTCTCGATGCTCCTACAGTTGATGTTATCGAGAATACTGGCATTTGTTCTCTTGTCTTCCCAGCGAACTTAAAGGATGGAACGTAGACTACATTGGCGAAAGTTTTCAACTGCCTTGAGGTGCCTCCTGTATGTGTCCCATGTCTCACTGCCATACAGCAGAGTGGGGAGGTCCACTGCTCGATACACGTGCAACTTTGTAGATAATTTCAGCTCCCTACAGCTGAAGACACGGGTACGGATTCTGCCAAAAGCTTGAAATGCACATCTGATCTGATGTTGAATTTCTTCATCGATGTCCGCGTTGGTGGACAGGTGTGAGCCAAGGTACTGGAAATGGATAACATTAGAGAGGGTAGTACCGTTAAGATGGATGGATGTTGGAGGTGTGGTTGAACCAGGGCAAGGCTAAAAGAGAATCTGAGTCTTTTGTGCATTCACCTCAAGGCCGAAGTGTTCATACGCATATGCAGAGGTGTTCAGTGTGAACGACGAGGGTTAGGTCGTCTGCATACTGAAGTTCAGTGATGGAAACGGCCGGCACCTTTGTTCCTGCCCGGAGTCGTCTTATGTTGAAAAGTCCCTTCATCCGTGTACTGGATGTCCACCCGCCGGCTAAATTGGCACTGGCACAAGTAAGGAAGGCAACCAAGAAGATGGAGAAGAGAGTTGGTGCCAGTACACATCCTTGTTTTACTCCCGGTTGGATGGGGATGAACTCAGACTGGGTGCCATTGTGCAGGATACTGCCGTTCATGCCATCGTGGAGTTGCTTCACAATGGCAATAAATTTTGGTGGGCAGCCAAAACGACTGAGGGACCGCCAGAGGGGTTCCCTGTTGATTGAACCGAAGGCCTTAGTAAAGTCAATGAGGGCCATGCACAAGTCACGATGCCTTTCTCTGTATTTTTCCTATTTCTGGGTGTCACATGATGGTCTAAAGTAACATTTAGATTCTGTGAGGAAGTTTTCCGCCTCAGGAAGAAGTCTGTTTAGGAGGACTCGGGCGATAATTTTGCCAGCTACGGGCAGCAGCGAGATCCCGCGGTAGTTCCCAAGAGTCTGACCGATCTCGCCTGTTCTTATAAATATTGACAATCTCGTTAAGATCTTGGGGGATTTCCTCCTTTTCCCATATATTCTTCAGGAGTGTGTGGAGACAGCTGGTAAGCAGAAGTCCTCCTGCTTTATACACCTCGGCTGGGATTCCATCAGACCCTGTGACTGTTATTTTTCTTCTGCCTCATAGCAGTAGGTACCTCAATCCAAGGATGAAGGACAGCCGAGGTGGTTCAGCTTTCGGTGCTGAGGGACCTGCTGGGTACTCAGGACGTCCACACTGGTGATTCGGTTAAGCAGCGAATGGTAGTGCTCTTTCCAACGCTGTCGGATGCCCTTTTTCGTCCTTAATTAGGGAGTTGCTTTCGGATGAGTGGAGGGGGCCACGCCATGAGTAGTTGGACCATATATTGTTTTAACGGAAATGAAAAATATATGCATCTTGTGTTGATCCGGATTTTTTTTTTTTTGCATTTCACGCGCTAGATTTTTCCACCATTCGTTTATTACTTTGCTCTGTATGTGCTGGGCCGCCTCTTTCTTCTTGTGGAATGTCTCAACTTTGGTCCCAGACTTAAGGTTATTCTACCAATCAGTAAGAGCACCATGTTTACTATTGATGAGTACTTCGATTTTCGGGTCTTTTTCATCAAACTAAACCGGGTGTTTTCTTTTGACCTGACAGAGGGTTTTGTTGCAAGTTTTTGTGATGACAGCTTTAATGGAACCCCATTCGGCCCTGGGTTTTGGTTGTTTGATGTTGGTTTGTTTATCAGCCCATCATTGAGATGCTCTCTGAAATCATGTTCTACTCCTGGATACTCCAGTTGCTTGGTGTTAAAGCCTCTTCTGGAGGCTTGTTTCCTTTGCCGTTTTGGGGCGAAATGAAGGGACAGTTTGGGGCTGACGAGCCGTTGATCTGTGTCACAGCGGTCTGAGCCATGCATGGTCGGGTGATGAGGATATCTCGGCGATCTCTTTCTCTGACAATGATGTAGTCAATAAGATGCCATTGTTTGGATAGTGGGTGTTGACAAGAACCCCTGAACTTGTCGGCCTAGTTACACAAGGTGGTGGTGATAGTGAGGTTGTGTTCAGCACACGTGCTGAGGAGGATAAGCTGTTGTGATTACACTTGCCTACTCCGTTTCTCCATATGGTTCCCTGTCATATGTCAGCATCTCTGCCATCCTGGGCATTGAAGTTACCTACGAGCACAACCTTATTTCCTCTGGGAAATAGAATAGCATTCTGTTAAGGTTGGCGTAAAAGACCTCCTTGATATCATCTTCTGCATCCAGTGTTGGGGCATATGTACTGATGAAGGAGGCACGACGTGAGTGATTCAGTGGGACTCGGAGCGTCATGAGGCGCTTGTTGATCCCAACAGGCATTTCAGTTAGCCTATATAGGATGTATTGGCGAATGGCAAAGCCAATTCCGTAAATGCGGTTTCTCTCCACAGCTGCCTTACCCTTCCAGAAGAAGGTATAGCCAGACCCACGTTCTGTGAGTCGACCCTCGTCTGGGAGCCAGGACTCACTAATGGCTGCTATGTCAATGTTATACCTGGACCTCTTTTGCCACAAAAGAGGTTTTTCATTCAGGATGCCAATTTGTGTCAGTATTGATAAGGGTCCTGACATTTCATGCAGCGACCATAATAGGTTGTATAGTTTGTTTTTGTTTTGATCTGTGATTATAATTGCGTTTTCGACTGCATAAGGATGACTTTGCTGAGTGCGGTTGCCGAGTCAGGTTGCTTCTTTAGGCAGGCTGCGTTTAGGGCACCTTTTCTAGCCCCCTCCCCATGTGGGGTGAGCAGAGTGGCTCCTGGAGAGGGTTGCTCAATCGCACAGACAGGGCCAGATTGCACCGCTGGCTAGATCCCAGTGCATACGCGACCATCTTATCTGTGCCGCCCATGCGCAGAATTGTGACAAGAGACTCCCGACAGTCATCTCTGACTGTCCCCGTCGCCACTCGTCCGTCGTCATAGGACTTTTCGGCTTATAGGGATTTTGATGATGATGCGAAGAATGATGAGCTGGATGATGGCTGCACGTGAGTTGATTTATATGGTGGGGCAGGAGCGCAGGCTGGAACCACACATCCTGGTTCTCTCTTTTCCTGACCTAGTGATGGAAATAGTTGCAACGATTGGGGAGAAGGAGAGTTGCAATGGACTGCCGATAGCCCAGTTTGTTGGGTTTCGCATTAGTAGCCTGTCCATCTTGCATTGCCTTCATCCGCTGGTGTAGTTGTTGGGTTCCCATGCTGGTCACTTTCTATGCCTATTCCACCGTTGGGGTCTTACCGGAGCTCTATAAGCATCTCTGCCTAATGCAGGGCTCCACCACCGATTTTTCGTTCAGGGTTTACTCCCGCAGCTTTATACCTACCAAGGTTAATATGCAAGTCAGCTGTACAGTGGTTGGTAGGCGCCAGGACGTGTCCACCTACCAGTAAGCCTATGCACCGTCCCTCTGGGACCCACTGCTACTCCGAGATACCCTGCTGGTCTAGCCTGGGGCTGCGAGACACCCAGTTACCGTGTGTTGCCACGAGGAGGCGCAGCAGGAGTCTTGATGGTGAAGAGGCTGTGTACTGGCAGGGGAAGAATTATGCAGGGTTGCTTTCCTGTTCACCACGAGGGCTAGCCAGCGGCGGCAGCTGAAAGCGAGAAGAAGCAAACAGTGCCTGCACCTTAACACTATCATAATGCTGCCACACTAGACGCATTACACCACCCAGTGTGTGTGTGCGACACACACACACACACACACACTCTGCACCATACCCTGGTATAACACCTTTGTGTACCCTACAACACCTGGTGTACCTACAACCCCCTGGTGTACCCTACAACACCCTGGTGTACCTTACAACACCCTGGTGTACCTACAACCCTCGAGTATACCCTAAAACACCCTGGTGTACCTTACAACACCCTGGTGTACCCTACAACTCCTTGGTGTACCCACCACACCTTGGCACAACATCTTGGTGTACCCTACAACTCCCTGGCATACCCACAATACCTTGGTACAACACCCTGGTGTACCTACAACACAATGAGTGGAAGCAGCACTACACTAGGGCCTCAGGTGTAAGATACTAACATACACCTGACGTTAGTGTGTGAGGCAGGTGAAGGTGGACGGCAGGTAACCTAATTATGGACACTAATACACACAGTACGTGGCAGCAGCGGGTCCCCCGAACATGGTGACCCTCACCTCCGGGGACACACTGTTGACCTCACCACGAAGACCTGACATATCCCTCCATACCCTAGTGACTGTTGACTGGTGAACAACAAAGAGCTAGACGATGGAGAGGAAAAATAATAGCCACCAACTAGGGCGACGAAGAGCAGATGTACTGTATTTAGTTGGTAAAGAAGACCGAGAGAAAAATATTCCCTCAGTAAATCAGTTAGGAAGTCAGGTAAGAAATAAATATCTTTCAGCAATATTCCTGAGAACTGAATTGTCTCCCAGCAAATCTTGTCGATAAATGGACAATGACACTTTCTCTCTCTCTCTCACTGTCTCTGTCCCTTTGTCTATCTGTCTGTCTCTCTCTCCGGCAAAACTGAGAGAAACATAGGCATTAGTATGTTGTTGGCGGGGCGGGCTGCCTGTATGATGGCTGGTGCAATATACACGCAAGAAACCTTCACACCGACCTCCTGTATACTGCTGCACGCCCTCTTGTATACTGCTGCACGCCCTCTTGTATACTACTGCACGCCCTCTTGTATACTGCTGCACGCCCTCTTGTATACTGCTGCACGCCCTCTTGTATACTACTGCACGCCCTCTTGTATATACTACTGCACGCCCTCTTGTATACTGTTGCATACTATCATGTTCGCCTTGTATCCTGGTGTAGACATGGGGCCTGTATCCTGGAGGTGTAAGACATGGGGGCTGTGGAGGTGTAGCACGGGGGCTGTTCCCTGAGGTGTAATACATAGGGGCTGTATCCTGGAGTGTGGCCATGGGGGCTGTACCTGGGAGGTGTAACACATAGGGGCTGTATCCTGGAGGTGTAACACATGGGGCTGTCCCTGGAGGTGTAACACATAGGGTGTATCCTGGAGGTGCAACACATAGGGCTGTATCCTGGAGGTGTAACACAAGGGCTGTATCTGAGGTGTAACACATGGGGCTGTATCCTGGAGGTGTAACATTTGGGGCTGTATCCTGGAGGTGTAACACATGGGGGCTCTATCCTGGAGGTGTAACACATGGGGGCTGTATCCTGGAGGTGTAGCACATGGGGGCTGTATCCTAGAGGTGTAACACATGGGGGCTGTATCCTGGAGGTGTAACACATGGGGGCTGTACCATGGAGACATAACACATGGGGGCTGTATCCTGGAGGTGTAACACATGGGGGCCGTATCCTGGAAATAGCGCCTACAGAAAACAAATAATTTAATGACAACATCAAAACACAAATTTAAAATAAAAGAATAGCATCAAGAAATACGACACTGATCTAACCTAACCTAACCTAACCTAACCTAACCTAACCTAACCTAACCTAACCTAACCAAGCAACAGAACATTCTATAATCAATCCTAATGATGACAAGATTCACTACAGCTGGTCAACATTAAATTAGTCACTGACGAGTAATGATCCACTAGTGACAGACGATGGATGTGTGTCAATACTTCCAGATATCAGCTCATGAATACTTCACGCTCTCTATACAGTTGTCCAATAATATATACGTGGCGTCATCTGGTCATGTTCAACAATATACACCGTCGTTACTGCTCACTGATGTAAGCTGTTTTAATGCTGCGATAGTCTCTTCTACAGCCAAAACAAGATGGTAAATACCACCACGAACACTTACACGGGCTATTCGTCTTCCAGAAGACATGTACAGAGGATTTTCACTGGTACAGGTTTAAAAAGCAGCTCGAGTTGAATGAGGTATTATTAATTTTATAAACACGAGAGGAAAAAACATACGAGAGAGCCAGATGTGTTTACAAGATCACAGGGAGATAATGATGGTAGGATCTCCAGCACTTTAAGACCAACAATGTTAAAATTCGATGATATTAACACCTAATGCTGTGTCCTATTATTTACAAATCTGCCAATCACTTGATTGACAATAATTATTTCCAGTTCCGGAATAATAAGAGATACAACTTAAGAAACCCAGATCTACTAAGGCCCCCCCCACTCCCATGCGCTCCTCTCTGTCCCAGACCTCCATAAAATATCATGGTGTGAAGGGGTGGAACAACTTACCCCCACCCATCCGAGCAAAGACTACGCTCCCTTCCTTTAAATCATCTCTTAAACAATATATATTGTCTAAGTATTAATATTCTTGTAATACCTATTTTATATTCCTGCTTATATTGTACCACCAAAACCATTATATCATAGATTGCCATATAAATAGATAGCAATTACCATTGCAATAATTATATTTGCTGACTAGACATGATACTGACAGCTCTGTTCTCTTGTGTCAACCCATGTTGTACTGCTTCCCCCCCTTGTCATATTTATGCATATCAACACCATTGTAAAATATGTATATACTTATGATATACAGTAAATGTAAAAAAAGTAAATAAAATGTACAATAAAATAAATAAATAACGAAGTGATAACCGTGGTGACATTCTGATATACTCTTACTACCACCATGTTATGTGTACTATTCCAGATGATACTAAATGTTATATAATATTTCCTTGAGATAAATGTACAGTATATATCAGGCTCTCAACTGGCTCAGCCATGTTAATATTGTCATTATTATCGACTCTGTATCTGGGTTTTTTCTGGCTAAATAAACTGTTTCAATATTAATATCAAAATACCTGAGACTGTTCCTGACGCCCTTATACAGTAATATGGTGACCCACTCATAGGGTGATGAAACGGTTGTCACTCATAAATAGGGAGAAAAATATAATTTAATTCTCTGATAATTAAATGTACGAGGTTATTGTCTTTGTGTTGTTGACGGTTACACATACTCGAAGGGCCGGATGTGTTTACTTCATATGTTAAAAAATATGCGATACAAAACGACATATTTTCAATAACAAACGTGGTGTCAATCACTCGATACATCAGGACATAAATAGAGGCAATACGCAATTCTATTATTATAGATGAATTTGAAATGAACTGCTGATTTTTATTTAGTGTCATCATTTAATAATGAATAGATAACTAAACCAACACTTTGTGTAATTTCAATCGTTTTAGTTCTTTCGTTACGGTTCATGGTGCTAAAACGTTTTACTTGACACGTATTTATTTTTTATTTTTTTATATTTCAGCGGCAAGGTCGTTACTCAAGTATATGTGAATACTGAAGACACAAACTCATATCACATCAGTCTGTGTGACTGCATGACTCCTGAATTCATCACAAGAATTTCCCGGCTGGTCGTGGTACCACATCATCCTCCTCCAATAAACACATAAAGCCCTCTGCTGAGAAAATCGTCTTACTGAACACAGCGAGTCTTTTGACTGTGGTGGTGGTGGCATTCTGTGGTGGTGACATACTCAGAAAGGACAGAAAGAAAACGCATTCGAGTGTAGATGATACAGCATGAGGAGACTTGACTTAATAGGCATATCTCGCTTCATTATACCGTATGTGTGAAGGCAGAAGACCAGAGACTACCAGTAAGTAATGCACTACACTATCACATTTTACACGTACGTGGAAGTTTCCGAGCGAGTGTTTGGAGTCGAGTGTATACAGCAGTGATCCAGAACCACTTCCTGCAAATGAGGTTGGAAGACAACAGTGCGGAAACAAACTACACACGTTCTTGCCGACTCGGGGTTCAATGCCAAAAAGTTTGACAAAATAATTTTATTGTACAGTAACTCGTCCATTCCAAACCTGGCCAAAAAAAAAAGTCATCTCAAGTGTAAGAAGCCAAAGTTTTTCAACGCTAGAGACCTTCATAGCAGCTTGAGACCAGAAAGCCCATAAGTGGACGAGACAGATTGGAGAGGAAGAGTAAGTGGACATTCGTAGGTGGGACACAAAAACTGATTTTGGCAGAGTTTGATAGTTTAGAGTTGGTGTCAAGGAAGGAAAAAAGTGTGGCAAACTCCTTCCCCCAAACATACAGTAGTAACAGCTGCAGGATCGAGACTGATCAGATGATTGTTATGAATAAACAGCAGTGGAGGGTGAAGGATTACCAGAGTATTGTGGGAGAGCACAGCACAACTCAGCATAAGCCACTGGTGTTTGAGGGGATAATTGGAAAGACGGATAGAGAAACCTAGGATAAGGATGAGGGGTGATTAGGTTAAGGGTGTGTAGTCGAGATGAGAGGGAGAGATATAGAGAGGAAGTGAAGAGAAATCCGGCAAAATTGGAGGAGAGAGAGAGAGAGAGAGAGAGGACAACTGTTAAGGGAGAATATGTAGGTACAGATATGAAGCCATGTGATAAAAGAAGGCAAAAAGGCTTGGAAGGGGAATAAGAAGGATGAGGAGGAAGATGTGAGGGGTACTGAGAGAGATAGAGGAGGTAAAGTAAACTATAAAAAAGAACAGTACAGCAGAAAAATCTTTACGAGAAGATCAAGGAAGACAACTGAAGGAGGAGGATCTGCCAAGATGTTGGCAGTATGGAACCAATAGTCAGACGCGAGGAGATTGGTGGTAGATCAGGGTAGATAGGAGAAATGTGGTGACCTGGGTGGTGAGGTAGCAGGACAGGTGTGGTAACCTGGGTGGTGAGGAAGTAGGACAGGTGTGGTGACCTGGGTGGCGAGGGAGCAGGACAGGTGTGGTGACCTGGGTGGTGAGGGAGCAGGACCGGTGTGGTGACCTGGGTGGTGAGGGAGCAGGGCAGGTGTGGTGACCTGGGTGGTGAGGGAACAGGACAGGTGTGGTGACCTGGGTGGTGAGGGAGCAGGACAGGTGTGGTGACCTGGGTGGTGAAGCAGCAATACAGTTAGTCAGAGGTGGACCCAGCGTGACCTCGTGAGTCAAGTGGTGGACCCAGGGTGACCTCGGGAGTCAGTGGCAAGAATAGTCCTTAATTCTAGCTCTCTCTTCTTCAAAACTCCCTTAACGTTTCAGTAGCCTACAGTGAGAGTTGCATCATCTTACAGCTTCATGGTGGGTTGTTATTCAAAGCTGACAATAATATACTGACGTTGTTTCCAGCCAAGTGAGGAAGTGTGTCTGTTAGCTACTCAGTGTAGACTCCCATGTGAATGAAGCAAACATATCCCACGTCCAGTTAGACATAGATGCCAGTACAGTGTGTGTCTAGTAATTCTCATGGCAGCTGACCTTCACACAAAGCTCATTGTAACCTCTGACATCAACCATGACATCACCAGCATAGTCTATGCATTTAGAATTGGCGTTGTGACGTCATACGGTACCACTGGGGGTAATGATCGACTTATCAAAACATCCAAGTGTTGTGTATCCTGTACATTGTGTAAACAAGATTCTGGTTACATTATACAAAATACAACATAAGGCTCAATGAAATTCAGCTAAAGCTTGAACTCACCCAAAGTATAGGACACAGGTAAATGATCAAGTCATAAAAGTCTATAAAATGCTAAAATGCTAGCATCAACCAATTGCTAGTACCTGCCTTCATCACCACCAGTCACGGGAGGATGAGACAACAGTGTACAGTAAGCCTCTTGTGATCTGGGTACAACATATTATTGCAGCTGACTTAACAACAACAGTAACTGGTATAGGCTACTGCTCCCCACTTGGCCCTCATTAACACCCTTCACAGCCAGACCTCACCACCAGCCCTCACTACCAGCCCCGATTAACAGCCCTCAGAATCAACCCTAACCACCACTCGTATCATTACAAGTACCCCTAAGTCTCTTTCACAAGTCGACTTCTCTAGGTTGATGTTGTTAAGGCTGTATACATTGACAGTATTTGTTCTTCTAATATTAAGTACGCTGCACTTGCTGGTGTTGAATTTCATTTACCATTTTTATGACCACTCCTGCAGTTCATTAAAATCCTCCTCTAATGCATTTGCATCCTGCCCTGAACTAATCTGCCTCCCTATTTTGGTGTCATCCGCAAACTTGCTTATGTCACTGCTGATCCCAGTATCTAGATCGTTTATGAAGATTATGAACAAGAGTGGGTCCAGTACTGACCCCTGGGGATCCCCACTAGTTACACAGCCCCACTCCGATTTAACACCATGTACGCTGACCATCTGTGTTCTATCGGTGAGCCATGATTTTGTCCAATTTAAAACTTTCCTCTCGATACCATGAGCCTTAGTTTTTCTCAGAAGCCTCTGTTGTGGTACTCTGTCAAATGCTTTGCTAAAGTCTAAGTAAATAACATCGTAATTTCCGTCATTATCTACTACCTCATAGACTTTCTTAAAAAACGTCAGCAGATTTGTTAGACAAGATTTTCCCTTTGTGAATCCATGTTGAGAGTCGTAGATTAATTTGTTTTTCTCTAAATGCGCTTGGATGCTATTTGCTATAATTCAAGAAATTTCCCCACTATTGACGTCAAACTAATCGGCAGGTAATTTGATGCTGATGCTCTGTCTCCCTTTATGAATATGGGTACTACATTTGCCTGTTTCCACAAGTCTGGCACAACTCCCGTATCTAATGATTTTGTAAATAAATTTACGAGAGGTACGCTAGTCTGTTCCTTACACTCTTTCAGAACTCCAGGGAAAATTTCATCCGGCCCTGGGGATTTTGTCTTCTTTAATTTATTTATCTTTTTAAGACATCCCTCTTCTCTGATAGTGATATCCTTTAGTTTTTCTTCATTTCCCCTAAATATCAGTTTCACCTTTGGCATTTCCTCGTGAATTTCTTCTGTGAAAACTGATAAAAAGTAGCTGTTTAATGCTTTGCTTATTTCCTCACTATCATCGATCACTTCCCTTCTCTCTGACTTTAAAGGCACCACTTTGTCCTTGACCTTTGTCCTATATACCTGGAAAAATCCCTTGGGATTCGCCTTGGATTCTCTTGCTATCCTGATTTCGTAGTCCCTCTTTGCCTTCCTTACATTTTACTAAATATTCCTAGATAATTCATTATACCTATCTGAGATGCTGCTCCCCTCCCTTTAATTTCTTATACATTCCTCTCTTTATTCCTTTGTCATGTTTAAGTTTTTGGTCATCCACCTCGGCTCATTCATATTTGACCTAATTTTTCTGAATGGTATATGTTGTTCCTGTGCTTTACGTAATGTACTAGCGAATTTATTATAATCATGATCAATTGTTGTGTCGCCGGTGACCTCACCCATTCCTACTGAAGACTGACCTGACCGTTTTCAGGTGACCTCACCTAGGTACCTTCTCAACCCCTCATAATCCGCCGATCGAAAGTCGGGACTCTGACCATATTATCATTATTTTTCGTTTCCCAATTTAGGGTAAACCTGATTTCTCTGTGATCACTGTTCCCTAGTTCTTCCCCTATTGTGATATCTCTGATAATATTTTCTTTATTTGCTAATACAAGGTCTAATATATTGTCACTTCTAGTAGGTTCTGCAATTAGTTGTTTTAAAAAATTGTTCTGTACTGTGTCTAGGAAGTTTTCAGATTCATAGTCACCTACAATGTTGTCCCAGTCAATATTTTTGAAGTTGAAATCCCCGATAATGCACAGGTTGTTGTATCTTGCTTCCCTACTTATTTCCTGCCATATGGGCTGAGTTGCTTCTTTCCCAAGAATTGGGGCCCTGTAAATCACTCCCACAATTAGTTTTTCTCTTCCACATAAGAACATAAGAATGGAGGAAACTGCAGCTGGCCTATTGACCCATACTGGGCAGTCCCATTTATACCCAACCCCCATTGCTCATATAAGCATCCAACCTATGTTTGAAGCTATCCAGCATATTCGAATTAATGATGATATTTGGTAACTTGTTCCATTCATCCACTAATCTGTTTCCAAACCAGTGTTTACCTATTTCACGCCGAAATCTAAATTTGTCTAATTTAAAACCATTGTGACGAGTTCGCTCTTAGTTGGATAGTTTGAGTACCTTTGTAATGTCCCCTTTGTTTAACCTTGACTTCCATTTACACACCTCTATCATGTCGCCCCTCACTCTACGTCTCTCGAGGGAGTGCAAATTATGATGCTTTAACCTGTGTCTGTATTCAAGGTTCCTAATGCCCAGGATTAGTCTTGTCATTCTCCTCTGGATTCTTTCCAAGGATTCTATATCCATTCTGTAATACGGTGACCAGAACTGAACTGCGTAATCCAGGTGAGGTCTCACAAGCGTTAGATATAATTTTAAGATGACCTCGCTAGCCTTGTAACTAACTCTCCTTTGTATGAACCCAAGTACTTTATTAGCCTTGTTACGAGCAAAAACACATTGGTTACTTGGCTTAAGATTCCTACTTATCATTACTCCTAAATCTCTCTCGCAGTCGGATTCCACAATGGCATCGTTGTTCATCTGGTAACTGGTTTGCCTGTTTACATCTCCTATACTGAGTACTTTACATTTGTCAACATTGAATTTCATCTGCCATTTTTCCGACCATTCGAAAAATTTGTTTAGATCTTCCTGTAGTTTTGCAGAGTCCTCGTCAGATTTAATTACACGTCCTATTTTAGTGTCATCGGCAAATTTACTTATGTTGCTGTCTATGCCGATATCTATGTCGTTTATGTATATAATAAATAATAATGGTCCAACTACTGAGCCTTGGGGAACTCCACTAGAGACGTTGCTCCAATGCGATTTAGTGCCGTTTATGCTCACTCGCTGTTTCCTGTCCAGTAACCACGCCCTAATTCATTTAAGGATATTACCTTTGATGCCATGCGTTTCTACCTTTCTAATTAGTCTTTCGTGGGGGACTGTCGAAGGCTTTGCTGTATGGGTAGAAATTCCTTCCGGAATTTCTACCCATACAGACTCGGTTTCTATTTCACCCGTTATTGTATCATTAATACAAAATTTTAATGCATCCCTATCCTTGTGAAAAAGGTTGTACCCTTCTATGTGATACACTGATAAAAAGTTCTTGCTCGCCAGATTCATCCAAGTTTCGGTGATTGCTATGACGTCTACATTCTCGGTACATACAACCGATCTCAGCAAGTCTATTTTAAATGTATAGTTTACATTTAAACCTACCCTTCCCTGGTCCTGTTTTACCCCTTGTCCTGAGTGACCAATTTTACTCCCAGGACCTGCTTGTTTTTTACTCCCAATTACCTGACCTACCTCTACTGGCGAAACCCCCCTCCCCAACTTTGGAGTGACAATTTCACGCTCCAGGGATGCAGACAACGTCCTTACCCCTGCGCGAGACAAGTGTACCCCGTCACGACTGTAGAGGTAGATGTTGCCATAGAACGGTCGCCAGTTATCAATGAATGACCACCCACCCACCCACCATCCAGGCACCACACCTACCCACTATCCAGGCATCACACCCACCCACTATCCAGGCATCACACCCACCCACTATCCAGGCATCACACCCGCCCACTATCCAGGCATCACACCCGCCCACTATCCAGGCATCACACCCGCCCACTATCCAGGCATCACACCCGCCCACTATCCAGGCATCACACCCGCCCACTATCCAAGCATCACACCCGCTCACTATACACTCTAAGGGCAGTCAAAGTTTGGCCTCAGTATTTAGTGTCAAAAGTATTTTTCAAAGTTGTTGACCCAAAGTTAATAGTTTACATTTTCCCTGAGGCACCCAACCCCTGGCCTTGACTCATGGTCCTTGACCCATGACCCCTTGGCCTCTGACCCCTAATCCTTGACCCTTGACCCGAGCCATTATCTCAAACCCAAGACCCCTGATCCAGTTTCTCTCTCACCCCTTTCCAATGAACTGACCTATGACCCATGACCCAGCTCTCCCTCGCCCTATTCCATGAACCATGACTGCCAATTCCCAAAAACCTTTCGCTCGCCTGAAAATTCTCGTATGGATATAAATATCCTGACGTTGCTGTGTTTTGTGTAGGAATTAAAAAAGCGTTTTGAACTGCTCCGTAAAGTCCATCTGTGACACGATCATCAACCAGATCGGATAGAAATTTATGTGAAAATAATGTTTCTAGTTATGAACAAATATCCATTAGCTTTGATGTCATCCATTTTATAGTGGCGGCTAATGGCCCGTACTCTCGCACACTGATCCTTTATACAGTAAGCCCTCGCTTGACTCTTCACCATACTAATTGGGGGAAGGGGGTACAAATTTTGCGAATTTGTGTGGAATGTTTTGCAGGGTACGAAATAATAATATTCAAAGGGTAAATGTACATATTTTTGGATAATTTACAAACATGTCCAGTACCTGATGTATGTGAATGCCATTAAATACGAAGAAAAATATATTCACATAGCTCCAACATATAAAAACATTAAATATAAGAGACACAAACATAAAATTCATCGCTGTTAACCTGTTTACATCCTCCGAGTGTAGTGATCAGAGGTCCTTCTTTGTGTTAAATCCTCGTTGTAACTTTCACTATTTCTCATTATGTCCGAAACTAACACTTGGCGCTTTCCACGGGACTGAACCTGGGACGGATCTGTCAGGGTCGGGTCTGCAACCAAATTGTGTTGTCAGTTTGTTGACATTCAGGAATAATATACAAATAAACTTTTCGGTTAATTGTAAAAGTAATATTGAAAAATTATCAAAGTTAAATTTTCTTTCTAATAAATGAATATGCGATGTGAGGAGACAGAGAGAACACTGAGTGACATCTTGATTGTCTTCAACCAACAAATTGAAGAACGTTTTATTGAAGACATTTATATAAATAGAAATCTTAATATAAATACACCCTTATTTTAGATAATTTAAGTCAGTAAATTCATTAACTTCCCTAAAACAAATAATCCAACTTAAGGTAAAACCGAATTAATTTCTCAGGACATCACATGACCTATCTAACTTAAGGCAAGGTTCTGATAAGAAACTGAGATTCATAAAGAAACAATGTATAGATTTGGTTTCTATGTTACTCTTTGTTACGTTTACCTGAGCTGTGTCTGGTGTGGTCTGTAGGTGAGAGTCATAATGGAATAGGTATTAAATTATCGAGTGAAGTGAATATTAGCGCCCCCTTCCTCCCCAGAATATTTCACCTGATGATTAATACCTAAATGCTACCTGGGGAGTTAAGTGAGATCAGATTAGGTCAGGGTTGGGTTGTCTAGTTTAACTCCTTCTTAACAGACATTTAATTCTTTCATTTAACTCTCTCTTAACAGACATTTAATTCCTTCTTAACAGACATTTAAACTCTTTCTTAACAGACATTTAACTCCTTCTTAACAGACATTTAACCCAGTCTTAACAGACATTTAACTCATTCTTAACAGACATTTAACTCTTTTTTAAGACATTGAACTCTTAACAGACATTAAAATCTTTCTTTAACAAACATTTAACTCTTTTTTAACAGACATTTAACTCTTTCTTAACAGACATAATCAAGAAGTCGTGAGGGAACAAACTCCTAGAATGAAAAGACATAACAATAAGCTTAAAGAATACCCAGTGAAAGTCTAAATAGTTCAGTACAACAACAAAACTACGGCTGACGGCTTAAAAAGCTTATTGTCTTAGCTTATTACACCGAGAGAAATAGTTTGTGAGTATTGTTGATCATCCTGAAGAGCATTTGTTTGTTTCTGTCTCTCTGGTATTGGAAATTATATTATTTAAGAGTCGGTAATCTTTGCTCTCAATTATAAAGGAATTTTTTGGAGATAGTCTATGGTAGTCAAGTAGCTATAGCGATTTTAAGTCAGTTCTTGAAATAACTGATGATATTGGTCATTGGTTCCCTCTAAATGTAAACACTGGTTGGTAATGGTACGCCCACTATCAGGGACAACAGGTTTCAAAGAACATATTTTGTATCAGTGAAGGTAGACGACACTCCCCTTCTTGACACTAGCAGGTTGGACACTATTCGCTTTGTAAACATTTGTGTGTTAATTCTTATACTTGCATGTGTTTGACTGTCGCTGGCATGTAAGACATAACCTAATTCTTTACCTTCTAACACTACTGCTGCTATTCACCTTGAAGTTTGTAAAGGAATACAAAGTTTGCCATAACACGAATACGAAAAAAAAGACACTGTAACTCACGACTCAGATTACGTTACTCTTCACTGTGAACTCTCTTCAAAATTGGGTGATTGTACTGACATTACCAATTTCACTCCACGTTACGACTGGAAATTGCCAGTTTTCGCTCGAGTGGTCGGGAGCAGCACCACGGCCCAGCACCAAGACGGAGGAGACAGCGACACAACAATGAAAATTTAGACCCAAAATTTCCTCCAAATGTTCAGATTTATAAGATCTTGGCCGCGAGTGATGGTGACACCCGGAGCTGTATGTAGCCAGACACCTGTGTTGGGGTGGGGGAGGGAGGGAGGGAGGGAAGGAATGTGACGGGGAAAGAGAGAGACGGGGGGAAAGGAAAAACAAGCAAGGACAGAATGTGGGAGGGTGGGAGACAGAAAAGAGAGGGGATGGGAAGAAAGAAGACTAAGGAAGAGAAGGAATAATGTGGGAAAGGAAATAGGGGAAGGAGAGAGAAATGCCAAGGAAGCAAGAAGAAAGAACACAGGAGGGGGAAGAAACATTGAGGAAGAAGAACAAAGAAAGGAGGAATATAGAGAAGAAGGAAACAACAACGAGAGAGAGAGAGAGAGAGAGAGAGAGAGAGAGAGAGAGAGAGAGAGAGAGAGAGAGCAACCGCCCGACGCTCTGGGATGGAACACAAGTCACATTAGGTCGTGCCAATGTTAAAATCCTTCTTGTTCTCTTTATAAGAAGCTAAACAGCCTTTATACGACAATTTCCTCTATTTTACGGAGACTCTCGTACACACACTGCCACATCTGAGCCGATAATTTGCATAACACACGCAGCTCTCTCCTACTCCCTAAACTGCTGGGATTAAGTGTGTTTAAAGTTGGTTGTTTGTTGAGAGGGAGGCGAGTGGTGGTGGTGGATGAGAGGGAAGTGAGTGGTGTGATGAGAGGGTGGAAGGAGGGGAGGGTGGTGGTGTTGATGAGAGGGATGCAAGTGGGGGTGTTGAGAGTAGGTGAGTGGTGGTGGTGTTGATGAGAGGGAAGGAGTGGGTGACGATGAGAGGGTGAGAAGGAGGGAGTGGTGGTGGTGTTGATGAGAGGGAAGTGGAGGGTGACGATGAGAGGGTGAGGAGGGGAGGGTGGTGGTGTTGATGAGAGGGAAGTGGAGTGGTGGTGCTGAGAGGAGGTGAGTGGTGGTGGTGTTGATGAGAGGGAAGTGATGGTGGATGATGGGAGGGTGGAGATGGTATGAGGGGTGGTGGTGCCGATGAGAGGGACAGAGGTGCTGAGGAGGGAAGGAGTGGTGGTGGTGGTGCTGGAGAGGGAGCAAGGAGAGGTGCATTGAGAGAGAGGCGAGTGGTGGTGGTGTTGAGAGGGATGCGATTGATGGTAGTGTTGAGAGGGAGGCGAGTGATAGTGGTGTTGAGGGAGGGTGAATGGTGGTGGCGTTGAGAGGGAGACGAGTGGTGGTGTTGAGACAGAGGCGAGTAGTGGTGGTGTTGAGAGGGAGACGAGTGATGGTGATGTTGAGAGGGAGGCGAGTAGTGGTGTTGTTGAGATGGATGCAAGTGGTGGTGGCGAGTGGTGGTGGTGGTGTTGAGAGGGAAAAGAGAGTAATGGTGATGAGAGGGAGGCGATTGGTGGTTTTGAGAAGGAAGCGAATGGTAGTGTTGGAAGGGAGGTGAGTTGTAATGTTGAGAGGGAAGCGAGTGGTGGTGTTGGGAGGTGAGTGAGTGGTAATGTTGAGGAGGAAGCGAATGGTGGTGTTGAGAGGGCGTCGAGTAATGAGGTTAAGAGAACGTATCTAGTTCAGGTAAAGTCTCCAGGTAACTCTGAGGCCATCTTGGTCACCCAGTTAGACACGTTCTTAAGTTTCAGGTCACGAGTATACCGCCAGGAGACAGGTGGTGGTAATCTGTATATACCTCCGCTATAAATACTCTCAATATGTCTAACCGCAGTACTGCTCTCTGTTAAACACTACATATTAAACCAACTCGCCTCTCCGTTTTCATAATAATACTTTACCAATTTGAGAAAAACATCGTACACTTTTCTGGTGATTTAAGTTTTTCATGCAGCTTTCATATAGATGACAAAAATTCGTGTTGACACTCATCAAACGCTCTCAATGGCAGCTGGAGCAGAAGACTGTCCAATATTTCCATGTGAAAGGACGCAGATATAAAGTGTGTCTGGCCAAGCCTAAAAAACCTTTACCTCTTAATCAAACGAGAACTAAAAGTTACGTTCAGGATACAGAATACATCGTTCACCCAGGCAGCTTAAGTTTATGTGGGTGTAGGCGCGCGCCTGTATACTGGGGGTGACATAGTTGACAGTAGGAGTGTGTTGTAGTCATGGTATTTTGCACAAAGTGTGTATGTAAACTATAGCCAAGGTATATGTGTCAGTGTGTCTATGTACTGTATGCACGATGATTGCATGACTGGTGTATATGACTTTGCTGTTTATAATAGATATCGGGAACATTGTATACAACTATACATAATAAAAACCATGGTATATGAATCAAAGTGTATAGAGTGTAGGTAGGGTGTGTCTCTGTGCGTCAATGTAACAGACCTCACACCTAACGAGTTATGTGTGTGAGTCAAGTGTGGATATATATAATTATGTTCCTCAATTGTTTAGGGTAGAGGTGTCCGTGGGGGGGGGGGGGGAGACTAATGGATGCCTTTACTCAGGTAACAAAGCCACAGAGACTGATGGGGTTGGAGCTGGTGGGGGGGGGGTCGGGGTTGGATGGTGCTGGTGGCAGGGAGTCCAGGACATCAGAATTCACCTCCTCCTCCTCTTCCTCCTTCACCATGACCCATCCTATCCTTCACTTCTCCCACATACATGCCCCACTTTCCACACACTCAAGGTTTACACATCTCCCCTCTCCCACACACACACAAATTTAGATTTAGGCGCGAAATAGGTAAATATTGGTTTGGAAATAGAGTGGTGGATGAGTGGAACAAGTTACCAAATATCATCATTAACTCGAATACGCTGGATAACTTCAAACATAGGTTGGATGGATATAAGAGCAATAGGCCGCTGCAGTTTCCTCCATTCTTATGTTCTTATCACTCCTCATACACTCACATCGACCCACTCCTTCTCTCTCCTCCTCTCACTTTTCTCCACACATTCGCCTTGGTTTCATTGTTCTCATCAAAACCCTCTCACTCACCTCTCCAAGTCTCCCACTCCAATCCCTTCTCACTCACCTCTTCACAGCGGAGGGAGGGAAGGAAAAGACCAAGGAGAGGGTGGGAGAGCGGAAGAGGGTGGAAGGGAGGGAGAGGGTGGAATGGGAGGGAGAGGTTGGCAGGGAGGGAGAGAATGAAAGGGAGGGAGGGAGGGAGGGAGGGAGGGAAAGGGAGTGAGAGGGAGGGAAAGGGAGAGAGTGGTGAAGTGATCCCACAAACTCCCAGATAGATACAGAAAAAAAAGTTACAAACCTTCCACTAATTAATTGGCCAAAACTCATTAACTAAAGAGTAATCTCTCTCTCTCTCTCTCTCTCTCTCTCTCTCTCTCTCTCTACGTACCGTTACTCCCATTCTTCAATCATACTCTCTCTCTTTCTCTCTCTCTCTCTACCATCTACTCTCCCCCTTTTTTCATCTTTCTTCCCTCTTCCTGCCTACCCCTGAATCTCTTCCTCCCTCACCCTACCTCCCTTCCTCCTTCTTCCTGTCTATCTCACTTCCTCCCTCTATTTCCCTCTATCCCTCCCTGCCTTCCTCCATCCCCTTACCTCTTTCCTTTTCTCTCACTTTTTTTTTTATTTCCTGGTCACAGTCACCATCATATCGGGTAACAAAAAATAGGCCAACCTCTCCCTTCCTCTCCCTACCACTCTCCCTCACTCTCCCTACCACTCTCCCTCACTCTCCCTACCACTCTCCCTCACTCTCCTTGTTATCAGGCTATACTGTATGTGATACGTACTCATTCTTCTTGCCTCTCCTTCTTTTCCTGTCACTTTCCTATCCTCTTCATGTCACTCTCATCTCCTGTTCCTGCAATTCTCCTTCCACCACTCTGCCACTCTTCTTCCTCCCTATTCTTGTTTATCTCCTACTTCCTTCTTCCTATTTATCCCCTCCCTCCCTTTCCCTGTTTATCTCCATCCTGCCTTTCTCTGTTTATCTCTTCCCTCTCCCTCCCTGTTTATCTCCTTCTCCATCCTTCTCTATGGTTATCTCTACCCTCCTTCTCACTCACCTCTTTCCATTTTTATCTCCTCCTTCACTCTCCTTCTTTATCTCTTTCTCCCTCACGCTCCCTGTTTATCTCCCTCCCTACCTCTCCCTGTCTATCTCCTCCCTCCCTCTCGCTGTTTATCTCCTACTCCCTCCTTCTCCCTTAATCTCCTTGTTTATCTCCTCTCTGTTTATCTTTCTGTTCTCGTATTCTCCCTATTTATCTCCTCATTCCTTCTCGCTCATTCTCCTTCTCCCTCCCACTCCCTCTCTTTTTATCTCCCTTCCCCCCCATTCTCCCTATTAATCTCCTTCTCATTCCTTCTCCCTCAGTCTCCTTGTCATCAGATAACAAGTCGGTGGCCTCCTAACATCACTTTTGCTCTCATTAATAAATCATTTCAATTAATCACTCTTTTTAGCACCTTCCTCCCCCTCAGGCAGACGCTGTTAGCATTATTCATAAGGCTTTTAACCCACACCCAGCCCACTCAGTCCCTAGGTAGTCAATCATAGCTTAGACAACCCAATCAAGATCTAATATAGACCCCTAAGTAGCCAATCCTAGTATAGACCTCCATCGTGTCCTGAAATAGACCCCAGGCAGTGCCTTCTTAAGCGACTCCTACGCATTGGTTCATCTCATATCGACTTAGAACAATCCAAAACTCTTCGAAATCGTAGAAGAGAAACGAAGAAAAAAGTGAGAATGAGAGAGAAAGATGAAAAGATAAATGGATAGATGAAGGAAAGGAATAAGATTGAATAACAGAGTGGAAAAGAGAATCGGGATAGGGAGGAAGGGAAAGTAGGAGAAATGGAGATCGGGAATTTAAGAGGAATAAATGTGGAAATAAAAGATTAATGGAGAGGAAAGTACGGGAGGGGAAGAAGGGAGGAAAGCCAGAGAGCTGAGAGAGAGACTGAGAGAGAGGGGAGGAGGAAGGTGAAATGAAAATGAAGTAGAAAAAGGGAGGAGGCAGAGGGGGCGATTGTTGACCAAAAGAGAGAGAAGGGGTGTGTTTATAAATAAATAAATAAATAAAATAATACATACACACACACATATATATATATAAATATATATATATATATATATATATATATATATATATATATAATCAACGACCTCACCAGCCAGGACTCGAACCCTCGACCTTATGTGTGTGACCAGGGAACGCAACCAACCATGCCACAAGGACACTAAAAACAATCCTAGACTTTGTTATATTTCGCACAAAGCCTGTTCATCGAACGAGTCCTGGCTGGTGAAGTCGTTGATTATATGTTCAAGTACGCGTGTTATATGGACTAAAAATACAGATCCGTTCAGAAGTTCGTGGTACACTGGCGGTGAAGGGTGCATAGTCTGTTGTACCCTCACTAGGGGAAAGGTCAAGGCAGGGTTAGCTCCCGAGGGATAATTATCAGATATGGCCAGTGCTATGTGTGGTCTGGGGTGTGCCAGTTTGTTGGCCAAGCTGAAGAGGGCCAATAAAGAATTGGAGAGGGCCAAGGAAAAATTAGAGAGGGCCACGTTGGAGAACATGAAATTAAAGGAAGAGCTGGCGAGGATGAAGGAAGAGGCGGGACAAGGAAAGCCAGTGTCTGACGAAAACTCAGGCGAGTGGAAGGTTGTGAGGAGAAGGAAGACCAAACTGGTGATGAAAAAACACACCAAGGATACGTCAACAACGTCATCAACAGCTAAGTGTACCAACTCGTTCAGTCCCTTGATAGACGAATTGGACGTTAGTACAGTCAGGGACAGGGCTGACAAGGAAGGTATAAAACTTTAATTGTTGGTGACTCACAGGTAAGGTACTTGGACAGGGCTTTTTGTGGTAAAAAAAAATAGGATGAGGGTGTGTTTGCCAGGAGCTGGGGTGGGGGATATAGTTGACAGGATGGACAATATCTTGTCTGGTAATGGGAACAAACCCATTATCTGCTTCAGTGCAGGAGGCAATGATATTGGCCTGTGTAGGAGCGAGGAGCTTCTTGATAAGTTCAAGGCAGCTATGGATCGTATTAGGACTAAGGTAAGGA
The DNA here is from genome assembly GCF_018991925.1 of Homarus americanus. Lineage (NCBI taxonomy): Eukaryota > Metazoa > Arthropoda > Malacostraca > Decapoda > Nephropidae > Homarus > Homarus americanus. The sequence goes on along the minus strand of NW_024716703.1, from coordinate 17,866,136 downwards.
TCCCTATCATATGCGGTGTCCTGCCTAGAAGGAGAGTTGGCAGTGAATGGTTGTCAAGGGAAGTTGGTGTCAACGACCGTCTTGACAGATATTGCAAGTCAATATCAGTCCCATTCATTGACAACTGGGACAACTTCTACGGCAGAAGGGACCTTCATGCTAGGGATGGGGTGCACCTGTCTCGGGATGGGGTGGCAACCCTGGCGGGGTCTCCAGAGGGGGCAGTTCAAAAGATATCGACGTCTTTAAGCAACTAGGGGAACATATGGGCACGGGGGTGGAGGAGACTGCAGTGGGAGCGGGTAAACAAAGTAAAATGTTACAGGGTAATAGTGTTTGGAATGATGACAAAGCTAAATTAGACAGCGAGTTAAGACCTAAACGCGGTAAAGGGAGGACTCAGAACACGACTAACCTAAATGTCTACTACGCGAACAGTAGAAGTATGAGAAACAAGATGGATGCTATTAGGGCCTTGGTATGTACCGAAAAAATCGATATAATAGCATTCACTGAAACATGGATCAACCTAGACTCATGTGAGTTACCTGTCGAATACCAAATTGCGGATTACAAAATGTTCCATACCGATAGGCTGTCGAGGAAAGAAGGCGGAGTAGCAATCTATGTCAGGGATAATCTGAAGTGTGAAATAAATAAGGAAATAAAAACTGAACGGAATACAGAAACAATTTGGATAGAATTAATCGACGGTAGGGAAAAATTAATCATAGGAGTAATATACAGTATAGACCTCCCAATCTTGATAGAGTTAATGAGCGACTTATCTGGGATGAAATGAGCAGGGCTTCCATACACAACAAATTCTGTATAGTAGGCGATTTTAACCTTGGCCAAATAGATTGGACTGACCTTACGGGTAACTCAGTATCAGAGGATTTAGTGGAAACGATCCAGGACTGTTTCCTAAGTCAACATATAACCGAACCCACCCGGGGTAATAATATACTCGATTTAGTTCTGTCGAACAGAGAAAACCTCATTAGCAATGTCGAGGTAGGGAACGAACTTGCAAACAGCGATCACAAAGAAATTAGATTCCAGTTAGATTTTCAGGGCAGACGTAAGGAAAATTCCATTAAAGTCCCAGATTTCAGAAGGGCAAACTTTGATAGTTTAAAGAGGCAGCTGAGAGAGGGGGTGTCGCGATTGGGCGTGAAGCTGACAGATAACACCGACCTGATAACGAGATCTGAGATTTCCGAGTTCCACTTAAATATTAAAACAGGTGTAGTACCAGAATCCAATTTTCAAGAAGGGGGTTAGATCACTATCCTCTAACTACCGCCCAATCAGTCTAGCATCAACAGTAGGCAAACTACTATAATCAATTATTTCAAACTCTATTCGAAACCACCTGGAGAAGCACAAGTTGATCAATGATTCCCAACATGGCTTCACTAGTGGGAGTTCATGTCTAACTAATCTATTAACATTCTTTTCATCAATTTTCGAATCGGTGGACGAGGGGCACAATTATGATGTGGTATATCTCGACTTTAGCCCTCGACAGAGTCCCCCACGAAAGACTAATTAGAAAGGTAGAAGCATATGGCATCAAAGGTAATATCCTTAAATGGAATAGGGCGTGGTTACGGGACAGGAAACAGCGAGTGAACATAAACGGCACTAAATCGCATTGGAGCAACGTCACTAGTGGAGTTCCCCAAGGCTCAGTACTCGGACCATTATTATTTATTATATACATAAACGACATAGATATCGGCATAGACAGCAACATAAATAAATTTGCTGATGACACTAAAATAGGACGTGTAATTAAATCTGACGAGGACTCTGCAAAACTACAGGAAGATCTAAAAAAAATTTTCGAATGGTCGGAAAAATGGCAGATAAAATTCAATATGGAAAAATGTAAAGTACTCAGTATAGGAGATGTAAACAGGGAAACCAGTTACCAGATGAACAACGATGCCATTGTGGAATCCGACTGCGAGAGAGATTTAGAAGTAATGATAAGTAGGAATCTTAAGCCAAGTAAACAATGTGTTTTTGCTCGTAACAAGGCTAATAAAGTACTTGGGTTCATACAAAGGAATGTTAGTTACAAGACTAGTGAGGTCATCTTAAAATTATATCTAGCGCTTGTGAGACCTCACCTGGATTACGCAGTTCAGTTCTGGTCACCGTGTTACAGAATGGATATAGAATCCTTGGAAAGAATCCAGAGGAGAATGACAAGACTAATCTCAGGCATCAGGACCTTTGAGTACAGAGGCATGTTAAAGCATCTTAATTTGCACTCCCTCGAGAGACGTAGAGTGAGGGGCGACATGATAGAGGTGTATAAATGGAAGTCAGGGTTAAGCAAAGGGGACATTACAAAGGTACTCAAACTATCCAACTAGGAGCGAACTCGTAACAATGGTTTTAAATTAGACAAATTTAGATTTCGGCGTGAAATAGGTAAGCACTGGTTTGGAAACAGAGTAGTGGACGAGTGGAACAAGTTACCAAATATCATCATTAACTCGAATACGCTGGATAGCTTCAAACATAGGTTGGATGCTTATATGAGCAATAGGGGTTGGGTATAAACGGGACTGCCCAGTATGGGTCAATAGGCCCGCTGCAGTTTCCTCCATTCTTATGTTCTTATGTTCCTGGACGACAGGTAACTACGCCGACCTTCCCAACAAGACACACAGTGGAACTGGCAACGGAGTAGTGTGATTCGAACGAATACTCATCAAAAAAGAGATTGGAAGGATGATGAAGATGTGTTAATATCTTGTTTACGAGAGCAGAAATCTCTAGTGATTGGAGTATCCATTCCAATATCAGAATACAATAGGGAAATTAGTTTCTAATGATCACTGTAAGAAATAGTTGAACAGAGCTCATATATCAAATATATCAACAGTTTTCAATGTATTCATTACTTGAAAATTTCAGTATAATAGTCTCTCTCTCTATCTATATATTATACTGCATATGCGAGTAAATCACTGTAGGTGAGCGTGATCCAAGTATATGCTGATAACCACAAGGAAACAAGAAAACACGAAGTTCCCAAGCGCTTTCGTGTAATTCACATCTTCAGGGGTGAGTACAGACTAAGGAGAAGTACTTGACAAGGCTAATATATACAGTAGAGGTGAGAAAGAGCTCAAGACCCTAGGGGACAGCAGGGGTTCACAATGTTCCGGTTTTAAGGCAGTGACCCAACCCTTACTAATCTTCTTAATAAAAAAAATGACCATGCTATCTCTAAGCACAGCAGCTGTCCGTAGTCAGGTCATAGGGTTATCAGCATATACTTGGATCTGCGCATCCCCTTGCATAGGATGTAAGGGGGTGCAATAAACTCCCTCCACCTCACGCTTTCTGTGATTTACTTGCATATATATATATATATATATATATATATATATATATATATATATATATATATATATATATATATATATATATATATATATATATATATATATATATATATATATATAATATTCAGAAATTTCAGAGTAATTACGAATGCCGCGCCATTGGCGATACTGAGCTTTCAAGGTCGTCTGAGGGAAGAGAGCGCTCCCCGCACATAGTGGGAGGTTGTGGAACTAGGCCTATATGATATTAAATATAATTTGCCGAATTAATAATGATGCGATTCATGAAGTTAAGGGACTATTATTGAATTTGGAATTATTATAGATCGTTTATCAGTCTGAATAATGTTACGGGTGTCCCAAGGAGTTATTAGTTAGGCGGAAAATATGTCACGTAGGCCTAAGCTAGCGCCTTGGAGAGACGCGACGCTGGCTGGTCCTCAGTCACGTGAAAGCGATTGGACCTACAGGACATCCCTGCGCGTCCGTCCACAGAAATAGTCACGTGGTCTAGTCACCTGTGCTGCACTATTGCAGTATAACAAGTAAGTCTCATTCAATCTCAGACAGGGTTTAGATAGGGCAGTGATAAAGTAAACTAGAGCTAACAGTGAGTTCATTTCAGGGTTTCCGCCAGAACCCACTTGACTGCGAGAGATTGACTGCCGTTGATGATTGAGGGTGGCGATTGTCGCCATTGGACCGATCAGTGTAGGCCTGTCACTGTTTAGCGGGGTATCAAAGGATCTCTTGAGGGAATCTAGCCGTCTGGGCGCCCAGCTGACGACGGGACGATCGTTGGGGTCATCAGCTCTCCTCTACCTCGGCTCACAATACCACATGTTTCAAACAGCTTAGTGAAACCCTCTTGCTAACGGGAAGCTAAAGCTTCTCTCAACTGTACAAGGTCTGATCGGCTCACTCCCTTCCGCTTTATGGATGTACTGGGGGGTAAAGTGAAGCTAGCTGAGTGATACAGGGTCGCACACTGGGGCCAAGAGTCAGTGGAGTTTAGAGGTACACTTTCCAAGGTGGAGAAAGGCTGATTTGGGCCTTCAACTCCGGGTGCCTGTTGGTTGTGCCTTAAACGACTACGGAGTGCAGGTGGAATCTGTGTGTGTGTTAGGTTAGGGAGCATGGTTCACGGGTATTGGACTCAGTAACGTCTTTATAATAGTGACAATATTTTTGTGTGTAGTTAATACTATTTTTTCAGTTACTAATGTATGCTGTGTGCATTTAAAATTTCTTTATAGTTTCAATCTCAGATATAACCTTTGTTCCCCAGAGAAGTGTTTAAGTTAGGTTAGGAGGTGTGCATCTGTTGGTGTAACATAATTATATTGAGTGCCCTTAAGGCCTATTCATTGTAGAGTATTTAATTTCTTATTTTTTAATACCATTTCCTCAGTGACTGATATTATTTTGTTGAAAACCCTTAAGGCCTATTCATTGTAGAGTATTTAATTTCTTATTTTTTAATACCATTTCCTCAGTGACTGATATTATTTTGTTGAAAACCCTTAAGGCCTATTCATTGTAGAGTATTTAATTTCTTATTTGTTAATACCATTTCCTCAGTGACTGATATTATTTTGTTGAAAACCCTTAAGGCCTGCATCTGTTGGTGTAACATAATTATATTGAGTGCCCTTTAGGCCTATTCATGGTGGAATTAATAATTTCTTATTTTTATACCACTTCCGCAGTGGTGGATATTATTCTGTGAAAGCCCTTAAGGCCTGTTTCATGTGTGCAAGCAACATTTCTTAATACTTCAAATTTATTGTTGCCTGAGTTCTAATAATTTCTATATCATGTATAACTTTTATTCCCCAGAGTAGTGTTTTAAGTTCAAGTTAAGAGGTGGGCATATTGGTGTACCATTATTTGATTGTGTTTGTAGTGTTGGAGGGAATATAAGTGTCTAAATTTTACAGTGTGTCTCATTCATCCCAGTCACAGACGCTATCCTTCCACGGGTCACGGACAATTCATTTTGTTAGTAAATTTAAGTGCTCTTGTGCTGGTTCGGGATTTCTCACTAAGGGGCGCTTCCACTGCCATTACCATCTAATAATCTTTAATAAACCCCAAGTCAAGTGAGAAAATAAAGTCCAGTAAATTCCGACCGGTTACATATATATATATATATATATATATATATATATATATATATATATATATATATATATATATATATATATATATATATATATATATAGATAGATAGATAGATAGATAGATAGAATATTATACGAAAAACTTCAAGTAATGAATACATTGAAGACTCTTGATATAAGAGCTCTGTTCACCTACTTCTTATGGTGTTCATTCGAAACCAATTTCCCTATTGTATTTTGATATTCGAATGGATACTCTTATCATTACAGTTTTCTTCTCTCGTCAGCAGGATATTCATATCAATATCCTTTCCATCTTCTTTTGATGAGTATAGCACTGATCGGCGACCCCCAAAAGTTGCTATAAATAGAATCCGCCCGTACGCATGCACAATAGGACAGACATTGTGGTTCACTGCACCAGTTTGAATGATAAAGAGCGACCACCACACCATAACAAAGGGCGTCTGGGACAATGGAATTAAGTACAGGTGTTGTTCAAAGTACAATAAGGAAGTCATTAAAGAAATGACATTACCACACTTCTAATACACACACGTTGATGTTTTGCATGTGTAAAGCCTTTTAAACCCTCTATTACTAATAAACTTATTTCTTAAAAAAAAAATATTGTCAATATATATTTTATTTATATACCTTAAATTAAAACAATAATGCACTTCGCATCTTTTTGAAGAAAAAACTAGAAAAAGGTCTACATATATATATGAAGTCTTCAAAAAGCCAATATTTTAATTATTAATTAGATCCGCCATATAAATCCTAAACAGAATGAAATAAAATCAGCAAGAATTAATAGTCCAGAATAGGCATATGAAAATTTTAAGGTTTATTATAAAAATTGTAAAATCATGGTGAAATTTCAAGATTTCCCAGATTACCCAGTAGGCCTATGAACTATAATGAAGTGGCTAAAAGCAAGGCACGGTATAACTTCAAGATTTCCCATATTGGGCTTATGAACAGTCTAAAGCATAGTATAATATCACTTCACTAATTAATAACAACAAAAGTTGCAAATATACATGGTATCAATAATGTTGAATGGGCCTGTTTACATTGTCAGTGTCATTGTCTCGTGATACCAGTGATGGCATGGTGTTATCGACACAGGTGTCCAAATATCTAAATATATCACTGTATGAAACATTCCCAGCCCTACATGGCATGTTGTATTGTATAAATAAACAGCCATATTGACATGCAATTTATAAATCGAAGTCACAACAACACAAACAGCAAGATATATTGTACTAGTTTGTAGCCATTTTCATTGCATATTTATCCTTACCTTTGCACTAATGATGGCTTATTTCCTGCGACTGGCAAGCCTCTACATTCCAGCCATCGCTTCAGCTGACAAACAGTGTTGTATAATATCACTGTGGATAAATCGTACCCCAGGTACATCATTTTCAATGAGTTTAATACGACGAAATTCACGTGTACTGGCCATTGAGTGTGGCAGCAGTGGCAGTAGGACACGAATGTTTGTCCTACCCGCGCGGTAATGCGTACACAACCCCGAAACTGATGACGTCACCACCGATCAGTGCTATTCGTTCGAATCAAACTGCTCCGTTGCCAGTTCCACTGTGAGTGTTGGTAGGAGGTTCGGCGCAGTGACCTGTCGTCCAGGAAGGGTACAACAGGCTATGCGCCCTTCACCGCCAGTGTACCACTAACTTCTGAACAGAGTTGTAAAAGTTCCCTTTGGTTGAACTTTATCATCAATCACTTCCTTACACCTTCCCATAACTATACATTCTACAGCTCTTTGTAAGTATAAGGCATATACCTACCTCTTATCGCTCAGGTAAGCTTACTGATTTACATCCTTCCTATTCATGGTGTATTTGGTAAGACTTGTTTGAAATAGTGCACTGCAGTGTTTACCTCCCCAGGGCCATCACGACCCTAAAAAACTATACGTTCTTCATCCTTTTGTGTTGTTTCCGACAGTTTGTGAAGTAAAAAACCCATGGGGAGGAGGGTCAGCTGGGCCCGGTGCTGTACACTAGCGTGGCTGGCGGTACACAACACCGACCCACCAACTTATGTCTGGCACAACCCTTACCCTGTCGGTAGCCTAGCGCTCTACCACCTGTACCATGAAACCTTTGTAAATATAGAATATTTTTACATTCAGTGACCGGATCCTTCCTTACCTCTGTTAATCAATGGAACCTTTTCCTTCCTGACAGTTTATTTTTCCGTCTCTTCCACCACCCCTTCCTCTTCCTTCCCTCCCTCCTTCCTCCCCTTAAAAAGAAATAAACTGAAGCCATCAACAGAATGGCTCGCCTCCCATCACGAGACCAAAATCAAAAGGATTAATGAATTGTGATTAAAGAACTGATGTAGGAAGTTCAGATGTAATGTGTCTAGAAGAGGTTAAAATACGGTGCAGAAACATTCCTTGACAAAGAGATACACAGACAGACAGACACGCGGACGGACAACAGCAGCCAGTACCTCCCCTGCCTGAGGGTAGGAGCCACTCAGCCCCGCGCGGCCTCCCTTCCCCTCCGACTATTACTCCTCCACCTATAAAATGGCTTCCATTAAACTTTCTCCGCTTAATGAGGCTCCTCGCCACTAACTACGAGCTGGTGTTCAACAGAATGTATCCCGTCTACTAACACTATCACCATTACGCCATCTCTACCACCACTACCTCGCTACCGCCGTCGTCACCGCCGCCACCCTCGCCACCACTAGCCCGCCACAACCACCACTAGCCCACCACAACCACCACTAGCCCACCACCACCAGTAGCCTACCACTACCACCACCACCACCACCACTACCCTACCACCACCACCACCACCACCACCCTACCACCACCACTCACCACCACTACCCCACCACCACCACACCCTACCACCACCACCTACTCCCACCACCACTTCCCTAACCACCACCACTACCACTACCACCACCACTAGCCCACCAGGATATGAGTCATGGCCTCTGTGTCCCGCTGGCTCAGGAGCAGATAAGTGAGTGGAGCAGTCAGTGTTGAGGTGAGGACATTAACGTATCTCACTTCATTATAACTCCAGACCGGAAAAAGCTGCAGTATTCAAACTTGGCATAAACATGAAAACAACATCCAATATTCATTTGTTTTTCCTGGTCAAAAGGTCAAGGTCACATTTGTGTCTGAGGTATTTTCCTAAATTGTATCGGGAATTCTACCTCCACACACTCATCCTCCTGTCACTATATGTAACTGGTCGACATAACCCATGACCCTTCAGGCACTTGCGTCCTAAATGCATGAGTCAAGAAGGTAAGCCTGAACTCTGCATACTTCCCTGTTAGACGCTGCAAACTCTTTTGTGCTTCGCTATGAGCAGAATGTAAGGGGGTGCTCAATAAACTGGCCACCTCGAGGGGCAAATCTGAAAATCGGCATGAGTGAGGAGTGGTTAGAGGTTTTGTCTGTCACGATTTTCATAGTGGCTGAGTATTAAGTTCCTGGGGGAGGAGGGGGGATGCATCACTAACTTCCCTTCCCCCTCACCTTGACCATGCAGGGGAGGGGTGTGTTATGGGGTTAATTAGCAGGTAATGAGGGAATCAGGTGAGGGGGCGTGGCTGTGGGGAGACTACCAGGCATTAGGCGGTGTATTACGGAGAATTATTGACTCACTCACTTTCTTTCTCTCTCTCTCTCTTTTTCTCTATCGGGCACACACACACACACACGACTAACTCTCTTTTAAATACGAATAATTAACTCTCTCTCTCTCTCTCTCTCTCTCTCTCTCTCTCTTACGCCATAGATCCAGAAAGCTGGTACAACGCCGTCCTAACAATTACGTAGGTAAGTGGCCGTAACTCTCACTAGTGAAGGAGGAACAGGGGGAGAAGAAGAGTGGGGTGAGGGCGTCTCTTCCTTCTAAAACCTTCTTTACCTCGTCAGGAACCAGCTCACAGCAACCTCCTTCTGTCTAGGCACCCAGATACTTTATGGTTTGGTTCCCGTATTATTCAACTTACATGGAGCTACTGAGCTTGGGTTTAAGGTTTAGGGAAAAGAGGAAGAGGAAGGGTAGGAAGGAGGAGGAGGAGGAATAAAATAAGAACGACGAAAATGAGAAGGAAAAGGGAATAAAAAGGAGGTGGAAGAAGAGGAAGAAAATGAGGATAAAAAGAAAAAGCAGCAAGAGAAGACAGAGTAAAATCAACAGGAAAAAGTTGCAGGAGGAGGAATAACGAGAAGTGTCATCAGGAAAATTGTCTCTGGTAAGCAGGTTTTGCCTCGAGCCCAAGAATAAGCAGGTCTGCCCTCCCGTCCTCCCCATGACCACACTCCCCTCCAGCAACTTAACCTACACAACATCCAATTCATATCCGCATTATCAGGTTAAATAGACATTATTATATCGGATTCTGAGAGAGAGAGAGAGAGAGAGAGAGAGAGAGAGGAGCTGTTTTGTTGGGAAATATTCTAATTGACATGTGACGTCACTTACAACAAAGCTTGCATCTGTTTACATACATGACTATTGCAAGACGTAATTAGGGAGGGAACGTTAATCCGGTCTTTTGACATTATTATTGTTATCGTTGTTATTCATCATCATCATCATTAGAATCATTATTATCACCATTATTATTTTCATATGTTATTAAAATCTCGTCCAATGTCATCTCTATAGCTAAGTATATTATCTTCACTATTGCGATATTCACAACACTGATTGTAGCACATGTAAGCATCCTTGTCTGTCTGTCTGTCTGTCTGTCTGTCTATCTGTCTGTCTCTCTTTCTCTCTCTCTAATCTTTAACAGACAACAAAGTGAATATAATCAAGCCAGTCAAGAGGAACAAAAGAAACTTACTTAATGGAGAGAGACAATTTAAAAAAAAAAAGTCGTAGTTTTTCTCTCACAAACCCTTGATTAACTTGCGCGCTAAAGTAGCTGCTTGGGTCGTAGTCCGGGACCCAAGATTCTCAAAAAAAAAAAAAAAATCTTACGGTATAAATTCCACGTAAATGAAGATGTTGGAATACACTTAACTGGTTGATTTAAAGTATAGATAATTATAAGACAAGGCATCAAAGTTATCCTCTAGTCTAGAATCATAAAAACGTCAGAAATTCTACAGCTGACTCAAGAGTTCTAAGTTGACTCGAGAGTTCTACAGCTGACTCAGAAATTTTACAGCTGATACAGGAGTTCTACAGCTGAATCAGGAGTTTTACAGCTGATTCGAGAATTCTACAGCTGACTCAGTAGTTATATAGCTGACTCAGAAGTTCTACAGCTGACTCAGGAGTTTTACAGCTGACTCAGGAATCCTACAGCTGACTCAGAAGTTCTACAGCTGACTCAGAAGTTCTACAGCTGGATCGGGAATTCTACAGCTGACTCTGGAGTTTTACAGCTGACTCAGGAATTTTACAGCTGACTCAGGAATTCTACAGCTGACTCAGGAATTCTACAGCTGACTCGGGAGTTCTAATGCTGATTCAGGAATTCTTCAGCTGACTCAGAAGTTCTACAGCTGACTCGGGAGTTCTACAGGCGAAACAGATCATCACCAACATGTTGTAAAAGTGCTTAAGTCCAGGTGATGTGTGTGTGTGTGTGTGTGTGTGTGATTTGTTCCTGAGAGACAGACACACAGACAGACCAGAGTAATTATTGGGAAGGGAGACAGACACACAGACAGACAGACAGACAGAGTAATTATTGGGAAGGGAGGGGGGATTGAGAGCGTCCATCGGGCTATAAAAGAGAGCAACAGCTGCCTCGATATTACGGTGTGTGAGGTACTTGGGGTCCGGCCACGCTAATAACAACACTAATAACGATAACCATAACAGCTGGTGGTGGTCCAAATGGCGACGTAAACACCCTGCCCAAGACAACGAGAGGAAATTGGGGAGATCAGAACTCATACAGGTGAGGGGGGGGATGAAGGAAGGAAGGAATGAGGGAGAGAGGTTGGGAAGGAAGGAGGGATGGGGGAGAGAGGAGGCAGGGTAGGGATGGGGGAGAGAGGAGGTAGGAAGCAGGATATAGGGATGGGAGGAAGGAAGGAGGGATGAAAGAGGGAGGGGAGGGAGGAGGAGGGAGGGAGGGAGGGTAGGAAGGGAGGGAGGGGAGGAAGGGAGGTGGAGGGAAGAAGGAAGGAGTGAGGGAGGGTAAAAAGGCAGGAGGGAAGGGTAGGTTGGAAAGTAGAGAGGGAGGGGGAGGAAGGGAGGCAGAGGGAAGAAGGAGAGAGGGAAGGAGGGAAGGAGGGTAGGAAGGGAGGGAGGGAGGGAGGGAAAGGCAAGAACATTTTATTATTAAAGATGTGATTCCAATACTTTTCGCCCCTTGGGTTTCTCCGTTCGTTAATGCTCTCGATCGTCAATGTGTCCGTCTGTGTGATCAGAAATTGTGAACACAATAACTCGAACAAATAACAATGGACACCAACATAACATAACCTGGTGTAGGAGGAGTTTGACCATTAATATATTCTGTCATTATTGTCCATAGTTACTGAATTACTATAGGAATCAGTAATTAGCTGAAGGTGTACGATTTCCTATTACTCATTTGGTATCATGGTATCATAGTCAGGAGACCCATGCAGCACATAGAGGAAAGCATATGTCTTTTCTGAACACACTCCAAAGTGCAGCTACCTCTCTCCATACTGAAGTTCATTCACACTTTGGGTAACTCTGTGGAACAATGTATTTTCTATACCGTGAAGCCTATAACAAGTGTTCTTCCCGACGCCTCGGTAAGACAACAGAAAGAACTTGACCTACCCTCCCTTTACTCCCCTCTTTCAACATTTACAGACACTCTTTTAGTTTCCTTTCTCAAGAACTAGTCGCCTCTGTCTTCTCCGGCACTGAAAAAGCTCACTCAAACCTCGCCAAGCCTCTCTGACCCTCAGTTACCGTGTGGGTGTTGGTAACTGGAGGGGAGGATCTCTTTGGAACCATTTTTTCCTCCTCTACGGCTGAACTTTGTAACTTTTTACCTGCTCACGTCTTTCCAGTCAACTATGACATGTTCCTCTCGACAAAATGTAAGTCTTCCACTGCCTATAAAACTCTTAGACTATTCCACTATGTTTGCCTTCCCCTCATAATGCCTGGTCTCTGTGAGAACACGAACCCTTCACTGGAGCTTTATTTAAAAAAAAGCAAAAATTGTGTAGGATAATCTCGTTTACTATGCTAAGTTTCCAGGGTAAAACTTTATACAATGTTTACACACCAAGATAAACAGCAACGTTTTATTTACTTTCCAGAATAAAGTTTTCTGTACTGATTATATTCAAGAGTAAACTATGGTAAACCAAACCCTAATACACTACATCACATCTGTCATCCCAGGGAAGACTAATATATTGTACAGTACATGCACTTCTCTACATCTAAATTATATTCTTAACACACTATCTTACAAGTGACGAGGGACTCAGCTGTGTGTATGGGGGGGGGGGGGACCATAAAAAACATATATAGTTTTTCCTACGTTGATAAACACATAACACAAACATGAATTATAATACATTAAATACTGTCATTTTGTCCAATAATATATCGCATTGTGAACTAAAAAAAAATCAACAGCTTGAGTTACGACACCTTAAAGATATCAAGGGGTGATTTTTTCAGTAAATCATTTTCATTCAATCATTCAAGAGGAAGAAAATAATTCGGGTTCCTGGATCCTTCCTCGCCGTCACTCTGCCAGGTAAAATGTGAATTGTTAGTGAGGTCGTCTGCCTGCCGACATTTAGCTGTGCTCTTCCATTAATAGAGATAGTCTACTAGCCCCTCGTGCTCGGGGTCCCCCTAAGCTGAATAAAATCGTCTGAGGTTAGCAAAATAAAGTATTAAAAATGGCTTCCCCATAGTGAAGGGGTTAAGGTTTTTCCGGAACCCTGGAGAGACTCTAGGTATGAGCTCCAGTGTGACTTAACAGATAGGACGCCATGTTGCATCTCTAGTGCTCCAAGTTGTTCCAAAATCCACAAGAGATTCGTTCTAGAGATCGCAGGGGACACCATATCAAGATGAGATGGTGAACAACTGAAGAAGGTGATCACTCGGGGAACAATTTTAGGAAGAGGAGGTGGCTGACACTGAAGAAGCCGAGGGGGTCATCATATCAAGAGCTTCACTTGGGGAGGAGCAGCAGTCAGCCACACCGACCCATCAGCTGACGGACCCACCTCTCCAGCAGCAGGGAGCGCCACAAGCAGTCTCAGCCGTGTGGGTCCGGCACCCTTAATATGCGTCCCAGCACGCTTGAATTTATAGTGTCATGGTAATATTGTTGTTCGCCACGCTTCAAGGTTCATAAAGACAGTGAAGTTTTATGCGTTTATGGTATCATGTAGATTTGTTGGTAAAAATAAAGAGCGATTCTCTATTAATTTATTAAACTAGATGTCAGCTTTTGTCCCAGTTCACTGATGAGCAAAGGTTTCGCTCAGTGTGTAAACATATTGAGCGAAAAAAAAAAGATTTAGTCTACAGTGTGTTGAACGGAACTCACTGTCACCACTCCGGAAATTCCCTTTGCGTAAATAATAACAGTTAATAACTAAACAAAAAATAATGCAAATTAAATAAATAAATAAATAAATAAATAAATAAATAAACATTTTCAAATCTACATAATTACTGTTTAATCTTTATTTATTCTAATTCACAATAAAATATACATTAAAATTCAACAATTCAGAAACACCGACAACTGACCATAATTCTAAAAGGCTAAAATACAGTATATAGCCTACATATAAAAGTGCTCGCAAAGACACCATATTGTTGATAGATTTAATTTTGGCAAGATTGGAGGAATTCTTCTGAAAATATTTATGGCAAGGCATTAAAGTCGCCTTTGTCGGGCTCCTAAAACGCCATTATTTGATCCTCAGGAAAACTTTTGATATTTTTACCTTCTTTCAAGCCCAGACCACCGCTTAAACCTCCTCACCCACCTTTACCTCCTCTTAGTGTAACCATTATGATATTGTTCCAGTTATATAATAATTATGTAACTATACTACTGTTACTTCTATAATACTGTTACTACTATAATACTGTTACTACTATAATACTGTTACTACTATACTACTGTAACTACTATAATACTGTTACTACTATACTGTAACTACTATAATACTGTTACTACTATACTGTAACTACTATAATACTGTTACTACAATACTACTGTTACTACTATTAAACATCTACCACTCCAACTTTTATTACTCACACTCAACTCATTTTAGCTCATTCACTTACCTAACCCAACTCACTCTAATATAACTCACTTTAACTTAACTAATTCTAACTCAACAGAATCACCTAACTCAACTCACTCACCTAACTCAACTCACCTAACTCACTTTGTCAACTCATTGCTCTAGCTCACGTGGGAAGGACCGGAGAAATTTAAATAATATGAGAATTTTCAGCTCTCGCCTCTGTCCCGAAGAACAATTTAATCTTGAAGGACGACGAATTTATCCCCACGAGTCAAAGTTATTATATCAAAAGTTTGGGATGGGTCTCACTGCTGTCCCATATATTACATGTTATCTCTCTCTCTCTCTCTCTCTCTCTCTCTCTCTCTCTCTCTCTCTCTCTCTCTCTTTTAGTCTCTTTATTTGTGTTTTATCTCCTTTGTGTCTCTCTATCTACTTGTCTCTCTATTTATTTGTCTCTAACTGTTTGTCTCTATTTTGCTCTATCTCTCGTAGCATAACTCAGTTTTAAGTTAGGTTAGGTTAGGTTAATTCATCTTAACATAACCTAGCTTAAGTTTAGGTTAAATTAAGTTTGCTTGGTTCATGTTGTAACAATGCCATTAGTAGAGGGTGAAAGACCTGCCAAAAAGCTTAAGATTTTCCGCCAAGTCTGAGCCAGTTGCAGTAACCTGTTAGTGTGAATGCCTTAGGGCTGAACCAATAAGGAGAGCCTGTGTTTTCAAGCATAGAGTCTGGTTAGAGGTAGTGAAGTATAGACGTAAATGGTCGGCAGGTCAGCATGGCGATATATATATATATTTCGACGAGTTATCTTAAGGTTGTATCCAGTTCACGAAATGTATTGCGATTCATGTGACCCCCTGTTTAACTACGAAGAAAAAAGGTTTAAATTATTTTGAAAGAGTAACTGTCTATTCTGAGTAACGCCGTTAATAAACAAAGAACCGTTACGATTAGTTCTCAATTCCCTTGTGTATGTATAGAGTATGTCCTCCTAAGATTCCTGGTGATACAGTGACCCATTAGTAAGAACATAACCATCTCCAGAGTCCATTAGTGTCTCAGTTATCGTATGTTATTCCTGTCTCCCATTTATTATCGTCTCAGTCCATTCTTCCCCTGTCTCCCCTTGTGTGAGGGTAGCTGCTAACCACAAACCAGCTGTTAGCATCTCTGGTTCTTCCTCTCTCCTCTCACTCCACCCTCACCTCCTCCATCTCACGAGTATACAGAGAAAGAAAGAAAATTGAGAAAGAAGAACTAAGAAGAAGAAATAGATAAAGAAAATAAAAGGTAAAAAATAGAACACTTCTTACAATGTCTGTTTTATTATACTGGGTCTACGTACTGTACACGCGGCTCTGGTAAATATATATGAAACATCTGGCTTGGTGCTGGAGAGAGAGCAGATATAGAGACTACACAGAACACAACAGACATAGAGCAAGAGACGGTCCTGGTAATTTAGCTGAAGTCAGAGAAAGATCATAAAGAGAATAAAAATACTGGATTACCTAAAAGAGATAAGAATCTAATTATCCATCAAACGTGAAAGTGAAAAACGAAAAAAAAAAAAAGTAGTTTATGGGGATTGGGTTAGGGAGGTTGGTGGTGGGGTGTCAGTAAATATAATCAAATATTTCTGATGCTACATGAGTGATTCTTACACATTAATACTGAATTATAAAACTGTGCAATAGAATTAATTATCCTCAAGTACGAATATGGAAGCGAGTCAGACAAATATAACAGCCAGTTAAGGGCAGTGTGGATACAGCATACTGCAGACTAATTATTCATTATACAAGGAGGAAGTATAGTCGTCCCTGGTCTCTACCGCCCCTCATTTTCCCCAATCGTAAAGTTAGGTACACATTTAAATTAGTAGAAAGGCAGTTTGTTTTCTCTCTCTATATATATGTTTAATACAGAGGATTATGTTTTGTTTTAGTTGTTGTAGTGTCCGTACTGTTGTTAAGTGTAATACTCTAGACCAGTGATGAAACAATGATTGCTACAACATTTCAGTAACAGTTAAAGGAACAGTATATTACATAACAACATTAATAACACCCCCCCCCCCAAAAAAAAAGATGACCATTCAACGTTTCAATTAAAAATATATATCAAGCGACAGTTAAATAATCAAAACACAATGTTAATCAATAAAACAAAATAAAACCCTCCAGGCAATATTTCAGCAACAAACCAAAGAACACAGCAACAATTTCAATAACAAAAGGGTCTACAGCAGTTGTGTGTTCACTTACAACAATATTGAACGAGATATATTTTTCGCAACAAAATAAATTCCCCACAAACAATATGGTACTTCTGACATTAGAAAAATACACTATCACAACCACAACGTAAAGACTGTATACATCGGTCCCTTTCATGTTTCCTTCGCCATATTAATTCTTTATGACAATCTAAGAGGTGTGTGTGTGTGTGTGTGTCTCAGGGAGCTTCTATGCAGGAGCGTGTGTCAGGGAGTGTGTGTCAGGGAGTGTGTGTGTCAGGGAGAGTGTGTCAGGGAGCGTGTCAGGGAGCGTGTATGAGGGAGTTTGTGTCAGGGAGTGTGTGTCAGGGAGGTTGTATCACTAAAAGTGTCAGGGAGCTTGTATGAAGGAGCAGGTGTCAAGGAACGTGTGTCAAGGAGCGTGTGTCAGGGAGCGTGTGTCAGGGAGCGTGTGTCAGGGAGCGTGTATGAGAAAGTTTGCGTCAGGGAGTGTGTCAGGGAGGTTGTATGAGGGAACTTTTGTCAGGGTATGTGTCAGGAAGCGTGTGTAAGGGAGCGTGTGTCAGGGAGCGTGTGTCAGGGAGCGTGTGTCAGGGCGTGTATGAGGGAACGTGTGTCAGGGAGTGTGTGTCAGGGAACGTGTGTCAGGGAGCTTGTATGAGGGAGCTTGTGTCAAAGAGCTTGCGTGTCTGAGTGTTTCTCAGGAAGCGTGTGTCAGGGAGGGTGTGTCAGGGAGGGTGTGTCAGGGAGCGTGTGTCAGGGAGGGTGTGTCAGGGAGGGTGTGTCAGGGAGCGTGTGTCAGGGAGCGTGTGTTAGGGAGCGTGTGTCAGGAAGCGTGTGTCAGGAAGCGTGTGTCAGGGAGCGACATAAAGGTTCAACAGACTCATAGCTGAGTCATGTAGCCTCCTTCATCTTAAATGACAAATTTGTCCAGAGTTCTCCATTACCGTTTCTGTTTGTTTACACCATCAGGGCTCCACGCTGTCGCTGGTCCTGGCCAGGTCGTCATCAGTACTGGACAAACGTACGCTCACTATAACTTGTTCGGCTGGACGAGTTATCTGCAATTCGAATCATTTAGGCCTTTAGGGTAATGCCATTTTGTCTTGAAAGAGGTTTGAAGTAAATTTTATAGAGAATTGTTTTAACAAGCAATTGTCTCTTGTGCGTATACGCGAAAGCCGAACCAAGGAGCTCGTGTTAATTAAGCATGTGTAAGCGGAATTTGGCTGCATGTTGTTACTTACACAATTTAATTAGTGTTTCTGGAGTTAACTTACTAACCAAGTAATTTGTTGAATAATTAACGAGTCAAATTGCAAACAAAATTAATGTTATGTGTCGTGTACTTTATAATGACAAAGGTTGGCTGCACCTCCCCCGTGCACCAGTCAGATATCCTTAATATCACCTGAATTTCGTCTTGGTATAGAAATAATAGTGGGCCTGACCTTAAATTCTCCCCAGGTAAATAGGTGAGCCATGTTGTGATGCGTCATTATAACCTCTTCAGTATTTCTTTACCTCTATTATTAGTATGATATCTAAACGTTTATCAATAATCGTTTATATCTATCCTCACTGTTTCATCCTCTCCTTCCTCCCGGACATCGAACAAATAGATACTTATTGGCACGGGTGAAATTGAATCGCCACTTGACCTGATTCGCCAGTGCTCTCCACCAGCCTTGGGTACGGGTGGGCTGTTGACGTTGTTCCCATCTAGTGGTGAGATTATTATTATTTTTCCACATTCTCGTTACCGCCAGTCCCTTGAAATTTTTATCTCCGTCTTGGATAAAATACAACTCTAGTCAGAAGTTTTTTTTTTTAATGTTTAGGAAGAGTTACGTAAGTAATTTATTTCCTTTTATTTACGACTGGCTGTACCGTATGTAGTCATGCATAAAATAAATAAATACTGACCATGACAAGTAGAACGAAATAAGCAAAAAATAAAAAATAAAAAAAATCATCAGTAATTTGATTTTATATATTAAAATTAACATCTGTTTCAATAAAACATGAAATGAAAAAAGAAGAGAGATTACCATTACAATAAAATAAATGAATAAATATACAAATAACGCGAAACTTCTTGCCGAGTAGGAGAGAAAATCTGGAACCTTGCATAATAATTTCGATATTTGTCTAACTCTGTCTTATGTTCTCTGCTTCTGTAACAAAAAAGTAATATGGCAAAATATAAAAAAAAAGAGTTGAAATCAAGGAAAATAATATACCGGTACCTCCCACACAAGAATTATAGTTATCCACTTCGTTCTAAGCACTCGTAATTATGACATACATTTCCGATGTCAAAGGGTAAATAAATGTTGAATAAAGCCGCCTGGACTCCCTACCTCACCCGAGAGGATAACGCCACAACACAATAACCTTTTGGAAAACAAACCAACAACAATTTATTAAAGATGTGAGATGCGAAAGAGGAATTGTTTTATTACTATTATTATTATTATTTTATATTAATTTATTAATATAACTCTGCCCTCTTATTATCACATCAACACCACAACACACAAAAACAAACAAAACATAACAAACAACACAACAACAACAACACAATGCACACCAACCCGCAGCAACACAGCAATCTACCGTCCAGGAACATTTAGCAAGTTTCTTTTCGTGATTCCGGCTCCTACTTCCCCCCCCCTCCTTCCTGCAGTCCTGGGATCCATTCACCGGCTAAACAACGTCGTGTGTCACAGTAATATCCACAAACTTGTCTTTCATTGATAAAACGAAAAGCTGCCATTATTTCCCCACCACAATTCGGACCGAAACACAGAAACCTCACCGGACTCGCATTGTTTTTTTTTCTATTTTATTCTTATTTCTGGGATATTAAAAGATAATGTGTTTGATTTGAGTCTTAGTGTAATTCTGACATAATTTTTGAAGTTAAATTTATTGCTTACAGGAACCAGATAGTTGTGTTCTTATGTCTTCAGTTATTTGAAAAGTTTAATGTTTTTGAGAATCCATGGCCAAAATATCGTCGCAGGAGTTCCTAAAGTATCGTTGGATGTGATAAGACCTTCGTGAGATGGTGTCGACAGCCCTCCCCATCCCCCACTCTCGTATATATGGTTCAACACCCCAACACAGCTAAATGTGCTAGTTTTCGTTATCAGCGTCAACATATACATCTGTGTTAGATAGAATTCAGGAGGTCTTTCTGTCTTCATTATGATAAGTAATATAATCATGAACTAACACGTGATAAGCGTCTTCATAGTCTTCATAAGATTACGTATGTCTCTTTTGCTTCACTGATCACCTTCATATACAGTACTGTAGTACCATAATCCAGATTCTCAAAGATTCCTCAATTCTTTTACACGTAACATGGCGAGGGTGACCGGTGCTTCTTTAAGGGAGAGTCCCGGTGCAATCTCGCCGTGATTTAGGCCACAAACTTTGTATCGTTCCGTTAAGTCAGCGAGTTAGATGTGTTCTTAAATCCCCAGTTACGAGGGAGAAGCAAATAACAAACGAACCTTTGAGAATCTTGGCACTGTTGTGTGTGTTGGGACAAATGTGTGGTCTGCTTTATGTTATGTGGGAGTCTGTTTGTTTGTTTGTTTGTGTTTGGAGGAACAATATGGCAATCCCGTTATAAAGATCACTTAGAAGGACGACATATATGATAATGTGATGGTATTAAGTTGTCTATTGTATCCAAGTTAACACACTTTTTGTTAACTTTGTGTCAGGAAAAACAAAGAAGTATTGTTACCATCCCGGTGTTGGTGAGATCTGGTTATGTTAATGGCTGTTTTAGTCACCCCAATGTCCTTCTTCCCTGATGTGACAAATAGTGATTTCCCCGTCAGTGTTGAGTGAGAGAGATAAATACCCTGTTAATGATCCATGACTTTTCATAAAGCCCTCGTGATCTCAATCACTCTCCCGGAGGCCTAATCCCACATATTCCCAGGCCTGTGGTATAGTCTAGGTTTCAGTGGAATCTGTCCCCTGCTCACTTGTCTCAATCCCCATTCCTTCAGAAATTTGTATGAGTATATAGGGTATCCTAGAAAAATGTCCCTGCCTCCTCCCTCCCTGCCTGCACCCTGAGACACTGAAGTTGGAGGGAGGGAGGAAGGCACGGAGTAGGCAGGAAGGGAGGGAGGCAGGGAGCAGGCAGGGAGGGAGAGAGGCTGGGAGCAGGCAGGGAGGGAGAGAGGCTTGGAGCAGGCAGGAAAGGAGGGAGGCAGGGAGCAGGCAAGGAGGGAGAGAGGCCGGGAGCAGGCAGGAAGGGGGGGAGGCAGGGAGCGGGCAGGAAGGGAGGGAGGCAGGGACATTTTCCTGGGACACCCTATATAATTTGTTTTTTGTTGTTTTTCTAAGCCATTTTCACACGATTTCATTAACAATATTGAAGATTTATATGTGTGATAATTTCCTCCCTGAGTTGAGAGAGAGATACTCACTGCGTTTTTCATTCATTAGTTAAGTTTTAAAGCTGTATATGTGAACATAAAAAATGAAGAAAAATATATGGAATCAAATTAATGTTTTAGGCTCAATTATTATTCATTGTAACTATAATTGCTGAACAAAAAACTATATAATCGGAAAATTTAGCCAACATCATTAGTTTGATTACGCGATCTATAAACTGTTTAGTGTGTGGAAAATGTACAAACAGAACCGCTAAACTATATATTTAGTCACATTGATATGATATAATTTTTGAAGCAGGCCTCGCCAACCACTCCATCATAATCTAACCTAACCTAAAATAGCCATGTGTTAAATTAGGTAAGTTGTACAGTCGTATTCACGGTCTTTTCAAACACAGTAGATCTTATGTGTAGACCAGATGTGCTTCAAGCTTTATCTAATGTACAGTCCAAGAAACATCTCTCTCTCAAAGTTCGGGTGAATACACCGCGGAAAAGGCGAGCCATCCGACGCACGCATCTGTGTACCTCGTGAACAGTTGGCAGACCTGTGGAACCTTGGAGAGTGTAGCCAGTTACACTATTGATTCATATAATTACTTACTGTCTCCTTATTCCACAAGTATAACAGTAAGTCCACTATTCGAACCATCATTCGTTGAACAACTCGGAACGTGTATCTAGTCAGGTTTCAGTGTTCATCAGCCAAGCCTGGGAAGATTAAGATACAACTGTTTTCCTGTACAGTCTTTAAATTAAAAATAAACTCTAATACACCACCTTTAATAATTTTCTTCGTTTCCTACATAAAAATTCAGCCTATCAGAGCTTGATCTTTTTTTTTTTTTTTACGGGATTAGCCCACCAGGCACAGGTCAGTGACCCACACCAGGGCCTGGGGGCGAAATTATTAAGTAACACTCACTTAAAACATTAACGCCCGGAGTTTTAAACACCTTCTTCCGTTGAAGAGGGTTGTCGTGTTTCAACCCGAGTTTTAAAAAATAATGAGTCCCGAAAGACACCGCAGTACAATACTTGATGGGATGGTGTGGCGGTAAAATTAACTAATTCCAATAAAATTATTTTATAATATTGGAATTAGTTAATTTTACCGCCACATCACCCCGTCCATTACTGTACTACGGTATCCTTCGGGACTCATTTTTTTTTTAACTCGGATTGAAACACGACGACCCTCTTCAACGGAAGAGGGTGTTTAAGACTCAGGGCGTGAGACTAATCAGAGTGTTGTAAGATTGCCAAGTTTTTAGAGTAAATTAGTCATGTTTTAGAGAAAACACTGTATGTTCCCCCTAAAGCCTTGCGTGTCTGGGAGGGCTGACCAATGACAGTGAGTGGTTTAGCCCTGAAACAAGAGACTATCAGACGTGACGTCATGAGCACGTGAAGTTTCTTAGAGTCCTTCTTTGTTTTAGATCAGTCTTTGTTGGGATTTTGTATAGAGCGGTGTGGGGCATCTGTGGGTGGAGACGTGGCAGGTATTTGGCTGTATTCTATTTAATAAATCCTTACGTTCCATTTGTTGTGAGATACATGACCCAAATGTTTCCTTTAACTAAATTTTAAAGTGTCTGAATCTCAACTTATAGTGAAGGGAAGCAACATACCTGTATATTAAGTCACATTATATCATCAATTAGTGGACGACCTAAACACGTCTTCCTCACACGTTGTCCAGATGGTTCAACCTACAAACACATTTCGTTTAAAATATTCCTCTAACTCTTCGTCAGCTAACAACCTAAACACAGCTCACCGCTACTTCATTATGTTAAATTACAGCTCCACCATAAATGTAAGTATAACGATACAACCATGTAAAGAAATTGTAATGGTAAGTTGAAAGAAAATATTTTAAAACAAGCGATTTTTTCACAAGTAATTTAGTGATTTAAAAGAAAAGATGAAAATATAATATGTTTCGTTGATTACCAGAAGGTATCAGATACAACTCCCTTATATATTAGATAGACTATGTTAAGAGAACTAATACCAGACCTGACGCCTTTTAAATACACCTGCCAATGTTAAATTAACCCCTGTGTCGATTCTCCAAATTTCCCTCACTAAATACACTACATATTTTTCTCTCTCTGGAATGTTCAACAATAGATGGGGTGAATTTTTTTAAATAACCTGGTTGTCTGAATTCGACGACGCCATTAATTGCAGCGAGAGAACGAATATATATATACATATATATATATATATATATATATATATATATATATATATATATATATATATATATATATATATATATATATATATATATATATATATATATATATATAAGGTATATTTTTAACTCCGCTTAATTTGGAAAACGGATTACTGAGGACACGAGAGAGTAAGTGCATGACAGAACAGAGGATTAGATTAGGCTAGGTTAGGTTAGGTTAGGTTGATTTTGGTTAAGTTAGGATAGGTTATGCAAACATATTCTAGCTCACCCTGTACAATGATCTATACGTCAGTAAACAGTAATCAGTATTATTGTTAGTAGCAAAAATAACGTATTATTACTATTATTATTTGTAGAAGCAGTAGTAGTAGTACAACTACTAACAGTACTATTAGTAGTAGAAATTCTAGTAATAGTAGTAGTAATAACAGTCATAATGAGAATATATTTACAGTTTCTGTCACGAGGAATATTCACCGTATACAAACATCTATACCCCGCCAGGGAATACTTGCGGCATCACTATAGTAGAAACCAACTATGGGCTCTCCCGTAGAAGTATGTAAATATTCCTGAGCCCGAGAACCAATATCACCACACCAGATTGGCTCCTACAGTATGAAGTCACTGATGTCCGCAAGTCACCTAGTCACCACGACGTTGTTATTGAGTCTTAATTAGATTAGATTGACGTTGAGTTTAGCGTAGTTTAGCATAGGCAGTGGAGAGAGAGAGAGAGAGAGAGAGAGAGAGAGAGAGAGAGAGAGAGAGAGAGAGAGAGAGAGAGAGAGAGAGAGATCTACCAGCCAAAGAGCCAACCAACCTTTTACTTCTGGGACGCTTACAATCTCGCTGTATGCAGACTCGTACTACGGCCCATGATATCCCCATAGAACATACCACGATTACGTCAAAACATGCCACGATCACGCCAGGACACGCCATTATCTCGCCAGAACACACCTCAATCACGCCTGGACATGCTATTATCTCGCCAGGATACTTGATGATCCTGCCATAACACGCCACGACCTTGTTGCGACACGCTACATAACGTCCACTCTAGCCAGTAGGTCCTCCTTCAGTAGCCTGTACCTCCCCGACACAACACTGTTCAGCTTCCTGCCAAAGGTAAAAACAAGTCAGAGTTACCACCGAGCCTTAAGCTCCCTCAATAGCAATCCAATATGCTTGAAGTGGAAGGGTGAGACGAGGAACTCTGAGACCTAAGTTTACAACACAAAGGAAAACCGAAGAGGAGATACAGAGTTAAGCTGATTACGATGCCACAAACTTGGTACGAGTGGCCGTGTGTGTGTGTTGTGTGTGTGTGTGTGTGTGTGTGTGTGTGTGTGTGTCCATACGTGTGTGTGGTGTGTGTGTGTGTGTGTGTCCATACGTACGTGCGCGCGTGTGTGTGTGTGTGTGTGTAACAGAACCTTTGCTTTATATAAATATTCACCCAAATGAATAACACCAAGTTATTCACCAAGTGATTCACAATGTACTCTCGACTCAGATCACTTGGCTTGCATCTCTCAGGGTCGAGCCAGGGGTCAGCTGATTCAGTAAACACCACTCGCTCGCTACCACTCTCTCACACCTCACAGAGGGGCAGTTCACTCCATGCCACTTGACAGGGAAGTTCACACTTAACAGAAGTGTTATCTCAAAGTGTTATTCACAACACTTCCCTGGAGAAAATTCATAATTTATTCTCTCAGACCATATCTGTGTCTATAACTGCTACTCAATACACAGAAAAACACCAAGAAGTGTTTACATCAATCCCTGCCACTTAAGAGTTCCAGAACTAATTAAAACACTTGATGGGATACCAAAACAGTTATCACATGTGTGTGTGTGTGTGTGTGTGTGTGTGTGTGTGTGTGTGTGTGTGTGTGTGTGCGTGCGTGTGTGTGCGTGCGTCACCAAGAGGCAGCAAGAGTCTTTAGTAATGATAATATAACAAGTTAAACCTTGATTATAATAAAAAAAAATATAACAGGTAGCAGTAGTTGGCAACCTCTATCTCGGAATGACAGGCTCCTGGAACTAAACTATTCCAGACGAATGCTTGCCTGTCTTCTGCTTACTGTGGCGTTCTTCATGATGGGAACCTTTTTCACAAGTAGTAAGAGTTAGTGTAGGTCATGATTTTCAAAGCTCGTGGATGAACATTTTGTCTTTAACCCCTTGAGTACAATGGTGGCAACCCTTTGAGTACGATGGCGTTAACCCAGTGAGTACGATGACTTTAACCCCTTAAGTAAGATTACAACCTTTAAATATGTTGACACTGGTTCTAACCCTTTGTATGGTCCGAGTACTCAAGGGGCTAACGCCATGGTACTGAAGGGGTTGCTGCCATTGTAATCAAGGAGTTAAATAGGGATAAAGAGGAACGCATCTTGATTTGCTCTTAAAGTAAGTTTTATGTTTATCTTTTGTTCACGTTAGACACTGAAGAGTCATTATCAAATCTCCAGTTGAGGGAAAAATTTAACTTAGGGATCAGTGAGACTCCGTATAGCGGCAGGTGTGGTGGTGCAGGCGGGCGGCAACAACAATAGGTGGTCATACATATAACTCGCCTTCATTGTTCACTATCAACACCGTAACTCTAGCTTACAGGCGCCACACTGCCACCAACATTCCTCTGTATTTCATGACAATAAACCTCTCCTGTGTTCCCCGTCCACCGTCAAGCCAATGTCCTCACTCCCCTGCTTGTGGTTCTGGCCTGGTAACTGCATCAAGAAATCAGACTAACACTTAACTATGATACATACGAAGTAGTCAATATGGTAGGGAACTTACTACCACACACACCCTTGGCTGGACCTGTTCTAATAACCCCAGTAAGAGAGACAGTAACGTTGGCAGCTAAGTGTATTACAGCCAAGTTAGTGTTTACAAGCGTGTTGGATGGGTCATAATTTGTGTACAACTGACAAGTAATCAATAAGTTTATCTACATATGTAAAGAATTATAAACTTTTATCCTGACTACACTGACTTACTAAGCGCTAGCATAAAGTATCATATCCTTAAACAACAAAATTCAAATACAAAATATATAGTGAAGTGCTACGTAAGAGATTGGTGTTTGTAATTATCACTTCCCTCACAACACTCATCGCAGCAAATCCCCAGATACTCGTATATTTAAAGATGTTTGTGGATGTAACTTCCCTCAAATACAATACAGTGAAACAAATATGTGTATAATACTTATCTATATCAGCGTAAATTGCAGAATACAGTTCTAGGCCTGTGTAAATTTGTAAGATGTTTTCAAGATCTATTGTGATATATGTATCACTGTCACGTCGCAATAATGTCTGAAGGTCGTGTGGTGGCAATGGTGTGGTTGGTGGTGTGGTTGGTGGTGGTGGTGGTGTGTTTGGTGGTGGTGGTGGTGTTGGTGGAGTGTTCGGTAGTGGTAAAGGAGTGGGTGGTAGCAAAGGAGTAAGGGTGGTGGTAGCGGAATGAGTGGTCCATGGTGGTAAAGGAATGGTCGGTAGCGATGTGTGGCAACTCAATAGTAAGGAGCCGAGGAGTGAGACCAAGATATGAGATGTCTGTCACGTGTTCAGTCAGTTGATGTTTGTTATGTGATCCCGGGAGGAGCCGTACATCACCACCGCCTTCCACCTCCCCTCTTGGTGGCGGACAACCTGTGACTCGTCTACATCAATATTACTGATACTATTAAAATCGTGTAATGGATTGTAAAGAAACAGGTTAGTCATTAATTGTAACTGTTATGCGAATTACGAAATGACACCAATTTCTTTTTAACTCTTCTTGGTTCACCTGGATATTCGCCACCCAACTTAATCCACCTGCATATTAACCAATCAAATGTTAAGTAACGTAGCATAACATAACCTAACCTAACCCCCCAGGTAGAGTTAGGATGGTTAATCTTCTCGTGAAGTAAATTGGATGGGGCTAATTTTAAGGCTAAGTATTTCTCTTTTTGCGAAAATTCAAAGTGTTCAGTATACAGAGACGATCATGTAATAATAATACAAGCCTAGCCTAACCTAACCTAACCTAACCTAACCTAACCTAACC
This sequence comes from Homarus americanus, assembly GCF_018991925.1. Lineage (NCBI taxonomy): Eukaryota > Metazoa > Arthropoda > Malacostraca > Decapoda > Nephropidae > Homarus > Homarus americanus. The sequence goes on along the minus strand of NW_024716703.1, from coordinate 17,838,404 downwards.
TAACCTAACCTAATATAACTTAACTTTACGGTATATACTGTATAGTTTGGTTATGTTATGATAGTGGACAACGTCTTTAGCCAAAAAGTCATTTGTTCTCAGGTTTAACTGGGCGATTATCCTTATTTATCCTGGCATAAATTTCGTTCGTATCTATGCAAGATATTTTACTTCTCATCGAGGCCTATTACTAGTCTTTCATTTTATTTCAATACTCTTACGACATCGAAAGCAAATTGAATGCAAGAAAAAGCGTCAAATACATCCAGTTACCTACCAAGAGAGTTGCATCTCTCATAACGTTTAATAGCTGATGGAATAGTGAGCACATTCCACATATGCAAAACAGTGTTTGTTATGTATTCACTGCCTGAAGCAGACGGCGCTTTCTTATCACACATGATAATGCACCAGACGACGTACAGTACAGTTTACCCGGCGGATGGCGCTAATCAGTAGGTTCTCGTAAGATAGCAGACGACGCTAACTTAGCAGTCAATGATATATGTAGCGTATAACGGTAATAATTTTATGTTGACTTGAAATATTTTTGAAGGGATCAACTTGAACCATTCAAAGGTAACATAATCAGGCATTCGAGTTAGTTATCGTGTGATTTGCAATGTTCGTTAAGTTACCTTGCAACACACCAAAATTAATGGCCACATAGTATTATCGCTTCCTGTTCCAAGTCTGAGTACTGCTTAAACTTGATCGAAAAACATTATTTTAACGACTACTGCATCCAGTGAAAGTGTCATGGCCGCCGTCAAAGAAACTGTACCTTAAAGAGATACGATGTAGGTCGAGGAAAGGACGTCATGTAAAATCGAAGATGCACTCTTTATCAACAATAATAATGGTTGTCCCTCGAGATAGAGGATGGCCTGTCCTAGGGCCACCTAGGCGTGAATTTGTTTAAGGTGTAGAATCTGTCGCCAATACAACAACCACACCCTGAGTTAACGAGTTGCATGACAGTGTCAAGGAATAGTCCGAAAAGACCGGACAACTCGCCAACTGCACTGGCTAACCACTACCCCGAACACGATCCGCAAATCGATTAACATCGAGGTTCCCAATTACTGTATGGTAGACAGAGGCAAATGGCGTAAAGAAACCTGCCCACAGTTTCACCCCGCCCGGGGATCGAACAAGGGTCCACTCGCTCGCGAGGCGACCATGCTGACCATTACACCACAGCACACACACACACACACACACACACACACACACACACACACACACACACACACACACACACACACACCTACGGAAATTATAAGATTTTTTTTTACAATAACTTTTACAACCTAAAGGACTGGCAAACTTCTCCCGTCTCTGTCTCGAGTTTGAGAAAAGATAACAGTATTGACAGAAAGTACAACCAAGATTATCAAATTCGTTATTATAGTTTCCAGAGAGTATTGATTCACAAATGGAGGACTCCGTGACATGTTCCAGTGAAGGAAGAAGCTATATGAGTGTTAGTCAAGACAAAGGCGTGGCTGAGAAACATCTTGCAGGACAGCATAGGATCTGGGGTATACCTGGCCGTGATGATAGTCAGTCTTTAGGCAATATAAATGAGGGTATTATTTACGATACAGTAATTAAGTAGGAAGTCAAGACCATTGATATATTAAATAACAATAGTAAGTACAAGAACATGATGCGTGTGAAAGACAGACAGCCAACCAGCCAAGTGTATAATGGACTGTACGAAGCCAGAATACTTCCTAAATGATCTTAATTGTTGAAATATACGTTAATACATTAGATTAGAACATCAACATAACCTCAATAAGTGCATGTCTGAAACTGTAATTTGGTCAAGAACAGATACAGGTGATGACAGTATACTAAGTAGGAACGAAGTTTGCCAAGATCCTGATTCCAAATAAGTACATCGAAGGCTTTTGAAGTATTTAGGTTAAAGAAGAAAAGATTCAACCAAGAAACCGAGAAGGCAAAGTTAAGTGCTGTGGTGGGCATGAAAGATGATCTGAGGTAAAAACAGTCCTGAAGAATTTGTTTTTTCCCCAAAGATGATTGACTTGTTTCATACACAACCGATTTGTACACGTAGTTGTTTCACACACGGTTTCATAAATCGTTTCGTACACATGCTCAGGTTAATTGAAATGTGCATGGTGATAATAAAGGTGTAGCTGAACATTAATTAGGGAACACATGACACTGCCAGACTTTCCACAAAAAACACCACTGACTTTTATGTGTAAATCGAGATAGCATATCCAGGGTGGGGGGTGGGTGGGTGCAACAGGGGAGGAGCAACTGTACATGAAAACAGTGTATAAAATTTAATATATTATATAATAGAACATCATAGTTTAGCCTCAAACTTCCTGATAATAATTTCTTCTCCTTATGCTCGCGTGGTCCAAACCCCTGTGACCGCTTCTTTCTGTAGCCATATTCATAATCCCGCTCATTGCATTACGATATTCCTTCTGTAACCTGTAATGTCTAGAGCAAATATTATTGTCTGTCTGTCTGTTTGTCTGTCTAGTGAACCCAATTTTAAACGAAGAAAAACAGAAACCTCAAGAAAAGAAAAAAACATAATTCATATAATTATCTCCGTTTGTGTACACGATATATAGAGTGACTCCTCAATAACCACCTTGATTACAGCGCTTCATATATATTTATTGAGTCGTCTATAGATTTTATGTTGCTCTTAGGTGCACTGTTGTCATCCCACATAGACGGTTAGGTTACGATTGGATTAGTTGGATTAAATCGTCAATTGGTGTGTTTGGGAATCATATACGTGGCGGCATATAATCTGTCCTCTATCGTTATTTTCCTCCACTGGTAGATAACCAACTTATGATAACGAGATACATTGACTCCTGATGATCTGATACAGTCTTATCTGATATCGCTGGATCTGTCGATGACCCACCCCCTCCCATAGCTGTATAAATAACAACAATATTAACTGGAATGCTCGGCGACATAATTATGACATAAGCTGTTGCGTCGTCAGGGAAGTAATTACCCAAATCAATCAATCAATTAGAATGCCATCATGGAAATGGGAGTATTATTTTTTTCACACATTAATTCTTGTGCACTTTTTGTTAAAATATAATTTTTATTAATGCCTTCTGAGTGTTTCATTATCAGTGCGTTATGAAGGACAAGAAGTGCCTTTTTCTCTCTCTCTGATCAACTCACGCAGCGATCATTGGCGATTAAGTTGGTGCTCAAGGAATGAGAGTCATCAAAAGAGTGAATCTCTGTCACTGTCGTAGAGTTGCAGGAAAAAATAAATCCCGGGTGGGAACTATTTTCACCTTCCAGTACTTATGGCTCGTATGTGCGTCACATTCAGCCCAATACGAAGAGAGTTTAAAGTAGTTCAAAACGAAGGACAGTAAGTGGCATTAGTAGAGTTGTTATTTACGAGCCAGTGTTTGAAAACAGTCTCTTTAGTTCTTTTTATGAGCCGCGTCCTCACAGTCTGGTCTATCCTGTATTTTATTCACCCGTTAATTACTATATAAACTCCTCTATTATTAAAAAATATCAAACACAGTAGTTACGAGAAACTGGTGTAGCCATTTAGGTTATTTTGAGTATTACATCTCTTGCATGGCTTATTGTCAGCACCAAAGCCTCGTACTGTCCCCAACCATTTCAGTACACAATAGGATTATTATATCACTTAATATTCTTTCAATTACTTTTCTTTCAGCATCACCACCACAGCGAACTAGCTCATGCGAGGACCCAAACGATGAAGAATCCGCAATGCCGATGGTGGCAGTAACAGCCACTGGCGAGGACCCCAACCTGCCCTCTGCTAAGGATGGAAGGTGATATATTTTGTCATCCACTGGGGGCTGGTGAAGAGGGGGAAAGAGCCATGTAGTCAGATACATCGTGAGGTAAATAAACAGTATCTTTTAGGTGTGTCATGTAGTGTCTTTGTTGAGTCGTGTACACCGTCTAGATACTTACAGTATACTGAGCCTTCTGTAATGCTGTCAAATTCCCCATCCTGAATATCTCCTTTATAAAAAAAAAGAGTGAATAGCATTTAATGAAAGAAAGATAATAATAATAATAATAATAATAATAATAATAATAATAATAATAATAATAAAAATAATAATATTAATAATAATAATAATAATAATAATAATAATAATAATAATAATAATAATAATAATAATAATAAACAGTTTATTGAAAAAGTTCAGCAGTACAGAAGGCTTAAAATATACACTGGACGTAAATGAGTTATTACATGCATTCACATTGGGGGTTTAAAAAAGCTTTCGTTATTGAAAGGAAAAGGAACATACATTGATTAATTATTTACAGTGGAGGTCACGTGGGTCACGTGTGATAAGGTGTTGAACAGTAAACACGTAGTGTACTAACTCCCTCACAGATGGTGTTATGAGGGACTTCACGTGTGTGTGTGTGTGTGTGTGTGTGTGTGTGTGTGTGTGTGTGTGTGTGTGTGTGTGTGTGTGTGTGTGTGTGTGTGTGTGTGTGTCCTGATAAACGTCCTGCTTTAACTGACTGGCAGAACAACCCTCAGTCTTGAGCCAAAGCTGATACCTTCCACAAGAAGAAAGCGGCGGCCCAGTGGGAAATTCGCTATCTAAAGAACGACTGGCTTAAAAATAAAGCATATGAAACACAAAATTTTGCGGATCAACACAAGATGCGCGAATTTTTCAATTCCACTAAAACATTTTATGGGCCAATCATTAGTGGCGCAGTCCCCCTCCACTCACCCGACGGTAACTCCATAATTAAAGACGATGAAGGCCTCCACAGGGCTGTAAAGAGCACGACCATTCACTGCTCAACCGAAACACCTATGTGAATGTCCCGACTCCGAGGCCTCTGACTACCCAGTAGGTTCCCCGAGCGCACCCAACCTATGCAGCGATCAGATGTGCTGCGCGTCGCTCCCGGCTCATGTTCAAATTTTTTGACCGTTACAACTGTCAGCCTTGTTTTTAAGTTGGGCTCGCTCTGGCGGCTTTATCTTGTAGTTGTACATGGATAATATTATTCTTGTACACTGCGCTTCTTCCCTATCCTATCCTTTCGCCTCGAGTCCCTACTGTTTGGTAACGACGCAAACCCTGCTGAGTTGAAACAGTAAGGGTGGCAACATTTTCTGTTAGGGATTCGGCAGTGCTTCATAACCTGTCACTGTTAGGTGTTTGGGCTTGGCTAAGCCCCCGTCAGGAGATTGTCTGTTCACCCTACCCCTAGACCCGTTTTTACTCGCCCAGCAAGTGGACAGAAGGAGCAGCACCCATGGGGTTCAGCTGGGGTGGACAGATTAGGTAGGATTTTCATGTATGTAACTGACCATGGCCAAAATGAGAGTGAAAATCACCGGAACACCGACCCAGGGGTCTCGGATAGGGCTAAAAAAGGCTATTAAGCGACCTCAGGGTGAGAATAAATAAACTTGTGAATCTGAGAGATAGTTACATCATCCTCACAGAAACAGATGAAGATGCTGATAAACTACTTAAGTCTAGTGCCATGGACAAACTGAAAACTGACGGATACGAGGTCATTGTCCCACGGGAATACGGCGCCAAGCTCACCCTTGTATGGAAGAAGTTAGACAAAGATGTAGTGGAAAATATTGCAGAAGAAACAAGAGATGAAATAGAAAAGCAAAACAATGTCATGATTGTGGAGATGTACCCTATGTATGCCCGTAATATAATTAAGGTTCGCTTTGCAGACACAACGGATGCAAAAAGAATGAAGGAGAAGGGGCTCTATGCATATGACACTGCCAGCTCATCACACCAAATAGAATATGAAAAGTATACGCCCATCCAAGGGGTCATATGCTCTGAGTGTTCTTCTGATCAACACTTCTACAAAGACTGCTGAAGCACCATCAAAAAGTGTGTCGTCTGCGAGGGTGGCCACAGGGCCTCCTCTGCCACCTGCCTGGTCAGAAAACAGGTACTTCAAGACACAGAGAAGAAATTACCGAAATAACCAAACAAAAAGAAACTAGGGAAATTTCTAACACCATAAAAAAGACCACTCAGTCGACGATCATGGCTTACAGCCAAATCCTAAAAGACGCTCTGAAAGAAACTCAAGCAGACTCACAAAAACTCAACAATGTCAGCGAGACCATGGAAGTCCTGCAATCACAGATACGAACCATCAAGGACTCAATAAAACAGGCAGTTACTGAGTCCCTGGGCGCCACGAGGAACGCAGTGGCGGAGAGCATCAGGAGCGTCTCCTCTCCACTTGTCTTACCTGCATGCCCATCACATGATCATGGTTCATCCAGGTTCATTCTCGAAACACCTCAACAAGACAATAACCAGGAACATCATTGCACCTGTTGAAATAAGCGACGAAGTTACTTCAAAAGAAATCCTGAAGGCAGTAACCCATTCAACGACTTATCGACGACCTCAACCCACGCCAGAAATAGACCATAACCTCCCTGACTTTGGCAAAAGTCAGTATAACCGTAGCCCCGACGTGGCCAGTCAGTCCCCCTGGGATCACAGCTCCAACGACACCGTAAATCTCCATGACCCCAGACATGTACTCCCAGCGACGACAGTGACCATCGGACTGCAACCACAGTCAATGGTTGCGACTAGATGATAGCGACTTACTCCACAGAGGAACAAGACCCTCGAGCTGCAGCGTCAATAGATTACTTCGACACGCAGGCCCAGGACCTGAACACCTTCCTGTACACGGGTGACGAGAAGTTCGAGGGCCCGCCATTAACTGACAAGCAGATGTTCGAAGGTTCTACTAAGAAGTTCCGGCCCCCTAGAAATGGCAGAAGCCGAGCAAACACTTCAAGCGACGCCCCAAGCTACAGTCGTTAGCAGGATGAAAATTGTCCAACATAATGTCCTACACTGGTCCCTTAATAGACGTAACGAACTGTCTAACTTATACTATCAATTAGACCCAGACATTATTCTGTTAAACAGTACTGATATAATGGACGAAAGTAAGCTGAAAATTTTTGGCTACACTGTATACTAGAGAAACATGACGGGTGAGCTGAAAGATGGTGTAGCTGTGGCCATCAAGTCACGGCTGAGTCACAGAGTGTTGCCAGACTTCGAGGATTCAGTTCTAGGAGTACAGGTGGAGACATTTAGGGGACCTGTTATCATAAGCACAATGTACCTACCTCCCAGACGTCCTTACTTACCCGAACAAGACCTCAACCAGTTGCTACGCCACAGAAAACCAACATACATCATAGGTAATGAGAACAACGTCGGTGTGGCGCTGTATGACAACATCAGAAGGGGAAAATGCAACACCTCGGGCCATATTTCCCGACATTGATCAGACGTGCCAGTGCCACAACACCAGACATAATCCTCTCTAACAACGAGGCCGTCCTGAACAGGCACGTTACCGCCGGACCCATCAGTACCAGCGATCACCTGCCAGTCGTCGTGACGCTCTCATCCAATCCCATTATGATCCCCACTAACATCAGGTCAAACCTCAAATGGGTAGACTGACGACTCCTTCAAGGAATCTCTCAGTCTCAAACAGGGGAGGAACCTGGAAGAAGCCAGCCCCAATGACATCGACGACGCGGTCGAACAATGGTACACTGATGTGAAGACGGAGATAGACAACAACATCCCGACCACTACCCACAGGATCATTCCCCATCCTCACACTAGTCACCAGCTGAGGCAGCTCAGTGTCCAAGACGATCACGTGAGACAGCTAGCCAGTATCCGCGGATGGACGCAAGAGCTGAGAGACCGGTACAGAGAGCTACAGACGGACATCCAGCACGAGAGCAAACCAGACACTGTAGAGGTCATATATAAAATTTTAGAGCTTCTTACCATACAAGGAGGAGGGAGGGAGAAGGGGAGAGGGGGGGGGGGACGGGGAGGATGTAATTTACATATTCAGCCAGAAAGTATTTTAGTCGCATGCTGACATTTTACGCTCTCAATGTTTATCTCTGTGTCATGTTCGGTGGTGCAGATGGTAGTAGGAGTGGATTATATTATATAAAGATAATAATGTCATATTTCTTATTTCTTACCGTAGAGTCCGATACCTTCACACTGATTACTTACAGGAGATTATGGCGTATCTACGTAGAAGTTCACTCCACCACTCGACATTCCATGATTTATACTTGATAAATGATGATTTAGTGAATTCATTTAATTTCCAACATCTATCTAAGTTACTGGTTATACTTTGTCATAACCAATCAGTCATTACCTTTAGTAATAATAAGATAGGATCACAGATACGGGCAGATAATTGCACTTACATTTATTTGTCAAGCTTCCATACAATGATTTACAATTTGCATGGATATATGATTCACTCACGTTCACGCTGTAATAAAATTAATCTTCTAAAAGAGAATTTTAACTTGGGGACACATGTGATTACTCTACTATGGGTATAACTTAACAGAGCCTTAATTCTTCAAGTGATACATTTACTGCCAGCCTGGATTGCTTTTGTTGCAACCAGGCTTCCGCACAAGGACTTCTTTCCACGGGCCACAGCAACAAAAAGTACTCTTGGGTTACCACACATGGTGTCGGGCAGGAGAACTCTGTAAGCGTGACTTGAATTAACCATCTAGGTGCAATAGACCAGCCTGGATTGCTTTTGTCGCAACCAGGCTTCCACACGTGATATTTCCACGGGGATAACAACCTAGGTTAACACACTTAGTCTCGTGTCGACGACGGTTCACAGGACGGAGTGCGGTGGAGGATCCCTTTCAGGAGGGAGAGGTCAAGACGAACTAACCCATGGCTCAGGGGATACTACTTAAAATGAGGTTTTTGGGTGTGAAGCGATGAACAGTACAACACTGTTTCACTGCCCACCCCCCTAAAGGCTGGCTGACATACACTAATGAAAAATACATGTCCCAGTTATGCCTCGCCGGGCGTCTTATCTCTGGTAAAACAAACTTTGGAGTTGGTTGCGTGGGTAAGCCTAACGCAACCCATGACACTGGTGTGAAGCGATGAACAGTACAACACTGTTTCACTGCCCACCCCCCTAAAGGCTGGCTAACATACACTAATGGAAAATACATGTCCCAGTTATGCCTCGCCGGGCGTCTTATCTCTGGTAAAACAAACTTTGGAGTTGGTTGCGTGGGTAAGCCTAACGCAACCCATGACACTCTGGTTAAAATGTGTATAAATTAACTGTACAAGGCAGAGCGAGTCAGTGCAGAGAAATTACTTCCTGGTACAAAACTCAGCACACACAGTTGGTAGTTTACTATTAAAAGATAAGGATCTGTGTATCAAATAACAGCTTATCTCATTACGCTTGCAGTACAGTATTTTATAGTTGATTTCATGTATAGTAGATAGCATAAAGATATAATTTTTCTGTATGTATACAACAAAATACCGTGTGTGTTCCAATTTGCGCATGAAGAACGACGCTTTCCATAACAAAAATGTAAAAAAAAAAAATAAATAAATAAAACAAATGTTTAACGACAGAACAAACTTTGTTGGTTTATGTTTCGTGTGTAGATTACCGTAACAACAGCTTCCTAAAAAAAGTAAATACATAAAGTAATTTTTATTTGCATTTAATATGTTAATTCGAATACACTCATATATTTATTGACCTCCAAATCAATAATGAGGATTTTTAAACATATGTCCAGCTAATGTGGAATCCTCGCTGATTAGGAATGTTGACAATTTGCAAAGTTCCAAACATCACAAAGACTTCACATGGTTATCAACACACCGACAGCGCAGATCATATTTTTACCAGGTGGTCGATCTCTTGTCAAAGGGCCATACGCAAACAGGCTGCGGGCAGTGCTAACAGATGTAGTTGGTATCTGAAGTGTCAGTGAGATTGTGTGTATGTCAGGTCATTTAGGGTTAAGCATGGTCAGCACAGCTCGGGTCATATATAACAGTATTCATGCAAAGGTCAAGAGGTTACAAGGGCTCGTCAGTGAGGGAGGACTGCCTGGCCTCACCACCTGACGATCTCCAGTAAGGTAACGTAGTAGGTATTGTAGACTGTGCTTCTACTAAACTGTATTTAATTGTTTTGTTAATGAGAATCACCGGTATATGGATTATATTTCTAGACATAATTCAATATCAACTGTTCTAACGAATTCAAGGAAAATTAATTATATTTAACCTAATTAAACTAATTTGCTTGCTATTTATAGGTAGAGGTGTGTGTGTGTGTATTATTAATTGAGTGGCATAGTTAAATAGTTGTATATATTTTGTCTTAACTGATCCTGGGTTCACCACAAGGTACGGCTGGGTGGTGGTGGCAGCGACCTTCGTTATCAACATAATGGTGGCAGGATACGTCAAGAGTTTCGGCCTTCTCAGCCAGTCCATCCTGGAGCGCTTCCCCAACACCTCTGCAGCAACAGCCGGATGGATGATGGGACTCATGACGGGCTGCCGAGGAATCCTGGGTAAGAATTTCTTATCTCAGTCCGGGTCCCAAAATTCACAAGAATCTCCTTGTTATAAATTCGATAATGATACGTCGATGGTTAGATTTCAAGAGAAGGCGTGACCCACCAGTCCAAAAGGTTGTCGAAAATTTCTACTCATAGCAAAGTAAGCCATCTAAATTTGCCAACAGTTTACCTGTAAATTCAGTTTTCTCTGAAAGTTTTCCCCACAATTTATCCTCAATTTTTAGACGGATTTCCTAGCCAAGTCAAACGAGGGTCAGCGACAAATCCTAGAGTTTTCAGACCTAACTCAGTGCCCCCCCCCCCCACCCCACCCCATCAGGCCGGTATGTAGATGGGTTTTGCTAAAGTACACACGGTATATATACTAAAAGGCATTAAGCCATATTATTGTGTTAAAAGGCTCACTGATGAACCTTACTAAGTGTTCCATCAGCAGTACAGTATATCCGTACACCCTCGCATTATTAGGAGTATTAAAACTGATCCCACAGAACCCATACCAAAGCAGAGTCACCCCCCACCACCACCACCACAGGATGTCTTTTAGGATACAACTGCCATTAAGTATCCTTTAAAGGTGGCCATGGCATCTAAAGAAGCCGTTTCAGGATGGGGGTTGTGCTGCGGTAGTTTAGCTTTGGGTGTAGTCTTTAGAGGAAGTTATGGTGCGGGTGTCCTGGGTAACAATTCCTTTTTTGTTCATCAGCTCCGATGTTGGGACCGCTGATGGTGATGGTGGGCCCTCGGTTGTGTTCTGTGTGTGGCGGTCTGTTAGTCGCCCTGGGCCTCCTGCTAGCCCTGCCTGCCACCTCCGTCTTCCACCTGGCCGTCACTGTGGGTGGCCTCGTAGGTGCGCCTCCTGCGGCCAAGGCTCTTCACTGTTGGCCTCACACCGCTTCCTCCCTCCATATGTATCGTCATTTTGTATCCAAGGTGTTTTATGTTTGTTTTAAGAATACAACACCATATAGAAAGTTGTCTAACATATAACATTTTAACATAAGTATAGTTTTTTGTTTATATTATATACTGCACATATTTTGAATCACGGCCAGATTAGGCACCCAAGCTTCTGTCACCCAATGATTAAACACTCAAATGCTAACCTAAACTAACCTAACCTAACTGAACCTAACCTAACCTAACCATATCCCCAGGTGTCCCATATCGACAGTAATGTCAGTCAGTACTATGTATAGCTAGACTGACGGGCTCTTTCACAGAACTGATTATTGACGCAACAATGGCCGTGCAAGTAGTGATGCAAAAAAGTGTTATTATCTACAGTATATTGCATTAAATCATAGATTTATTTATATATAAAAATTAATAACGTTCCATACCTTCCCCGTAAATAACCAGGTACCACTTAAGACTACATAACATCACATAACATCACGCAACGCTTAATAACACCACAAAACATCACATAGCACCACAAACTATCACATTACACCACAGACCACCAGTCAGCAACGTGTATACTTTTATCTTCATTTACAAGGAACACTCAAAAGATTCAGACTCAGAAGCGGCATTAATGCACTATCAACTCAATGGCACTCCGGTAGATGCCCTAAAATTGGGCCAGATATTATTATGATGAGACTGTGTTCCGACATGTACAGATACAGTATGTGTCAGAGAGGGTCACTGTACAAAGGTGTCATCTAAGTGCTTGTCGTAGCTTGTCGTAGACGTATATATATTTTTTCATGGTTCCAGTTTTATCATGCGTCTTCTGCCTCTTAACTAAAAAAAATGGGAGGAGAAGAGGAAATGGAAATTAGTTGTATTGAAAATATATGCATTGGAAATTTATTGCACACGAAGAATAAAGAACTCGTATATTAATTGTGAGTGTGCAATTGCGTATGTGCTCTCAACACCCCGTGTTTGGGAGATATATCACCATTCCGTTACCAAATTATTTCCCTCTAAATGTTGACAGGTGTGTTTTTGCTGCATATTGACAGGTGTGGGTCTGGCCATGAGCGAGACGCCGGGTTTCATAGTCATTTCCCAATACTTCGAAAAGCGACGAGCTACAGCCAATGGATTACGATCTGCCGGAAACCCCTTCGGAGGTGTGGTGTTCCCCTTCATTGTCGTCTTCCTTTCCCGAGAATTCTCACTCTGGGGCATCCTTATGCTACTCTGCGGCATTATGCTGCAGATCTGTGTGATGGGAATGTTACTGAGGCCATTCTATGTTCACCAGAGGATAGTAGAGCGGGACTACTACAGGAGCTCCTCCCTCAACGCTCACGAGCACCAGTCCAGGGATTCCGGTCAGGTGAAGAAAATCATTGAGAAAAATAATTCGGCAAGCAAGAAAAAACCTCTAGAATTATCCTACCTGAAGAACCCAGTGTACCTGGTGTACTTAGTGATGATCATGTGTACTTGTGCGGGCCTTAGCAACGTGTTTTACTACCTTATACTCTTCAGTCTATCCATCGGCCTGAGTGAGACTGACGTCTCCTTCATTGTGGCCTTCCTCTCAGTCCTCGACATGTTCGCCAGGATGGTCATCGGTAGGATCGGTGACACCAAAATCATAAAGAAGAGACACATGTTTATACTGGGGTAAGCAGTCACATTTTTATACCGTTGAGTGATATCAACTGCAATGTTTTGGGCTTTGCTATTGTCTTCATTAACTGACTTACTAACTAATGATAAATTACTTCCATAAACAAACCTAGAGTAAAGCTCCAAACGATACTTATCCCTTCATCTCTGGCAGACATGTGGAAATAATGATCGAGAAATTATCCAGTTACTTCTTATAGGACTTGCCCTTAATAATAAAAACGGTTATATTTCACAGGCAGATATTGGCCGGGGTGTCGCTATTTCTGGTGTCTTCCACTAAGAGCTTCTGGCCTCTGGTATCGGTGGTGTGGATTCACTCAGTGGGCGTCGCTGCTTTCTGGGCACTCATCAGTACCCTCCTAGCCGACCAGTTTGGCGAAGATTCCCTGGCCACCACCTGGGGCTTCTTCAGGATGACGCAAGGTGTCTTCAGCTTTGTTTATCCCTCACTGCTGGGTGAGAGTCAACATGTGCACACTTGGTTTAATATGTTTTCCTTTGTTGTTCACATCTAGTTTGTTCAGTCTAAATTTTAGATTGGCCTGAGTACCAACCAAACGCAGGGTTTTTGTTACCACCTCGAGTCAGCATTTTTGTTTGGTTAAGATATTGCGTTGAGGTCAATAGCCTGAATCTATCTGCAGGAGAGATTTTGAAACACAACGAACAATATCAAAGTCTAGTAATTGTTCTCGAGGGTTCTGATTCTAAGACATAAATATGTGAGTCAGTTGGATGTCTTTTGGCATCGACAGATAGGGTGTTGAAAGGGAACTTGGGATCGTATTAAGTTAGGGTAGGCTAGGTAGGTTAAGTTAGGTTAGGCTAAGTTAGGTTAGGTTAAGTTAAGTTAAGTTAGGTTAGGTTAAGTCAGGTTAGGTTAGGTTATATTTGCTTAAGTTAGGATAGGTTAGATTAGGTTAGGTTAGGTTTGGTTTGGTTAGGTTTGGTTTTGTTAGGTTAAGTTAATTTAGGTTAGGTTAGGTAATCTTAAGGTGAAATTAACTGGGATGCTATTCTCCATGTGATCCGGAACTTGAGTAATAGTATGTAGGTGAGAATAAAGTGGTGATGTATACGTGTTCTGTACAGGACTGGTGGCTGATGTGGTCGGGTGGATGGGAGCGCCTCTCATCTTCATGGGTTCTATGTACTGCATGGGCGGCCTCGTCTTTGCCCTTCAACCCCTCATTGTCAGGGTCTCGGGCATCAAAGTCAACCAGACCTGACACACCCCTGATCACTAACGCCACACACACACACACAACATCCTTGACCACCGGAGGGTCAAGACCTATCAGGCGCTGCTCCTGCTGCGGCAGCTGCCCCCAGCCAATGTTTGACCCATTCCCCAAGTCCCTCTCCTCGACCCATCCTCACCACAGGGATATCAATTTCGTTTCGGAAAGAAGTGGGAGCAGTGTTGAACAGTGATGAACAGTGCTTAAGCCAGTGAATTCAGCACTAGACAGTGCAAGCAAGAGCCGTGACCCACCAGTGAGATAAGCACCCCTGGGAAAGTACCACCATCTTCTAACTAGGCGGTGTTAATAAGTCCACCCTGGGAATAACAGTGGGTCGGGTTTACACCTGACTATGTGATAACACAACATCACCTAGCAGAGAGTGAGGTACTGTGACACCATCCCACACTGCACGGTGTCTCCATGACCACTTGAGGTCCTTCATATCAACACCTATGGACGAGTTACTGCACCACGTGAGCACCACATCACCCGGTGTCTCCATGACCACTTGAGGTCCTTCATATCAACACCTATGGACGAGTTACTGCACCACGTGAGCACCACATCACCCGGTATCTTCATGACTACGCCAGGTCCTTCATGTCAATACCCGAGGGCGAGTCACTACACCACGTGGCCTACGTGACCTCACACAGTATAGCCAGAGACCAGCCCTGGCCATCAAATGCAAACTATAATAATTTGTATGTTCAATTCATGTTCCTTCTCCTTTTAGTTATGAAATCTGTTGTTAAACGACCCACCCACCCCATGTCTTTGTATGTAATAAGTCATTTTTGTCTGATGTATATTTTCAGTCTTCAGGCTGCTGAACTTTTTCAAAAAACCGTTAATTATTATTACACACACACACACACACACACACACACACACACACACATCTCAACTCTCAAGTGAGACAGGACGTGCGCTCAGTTTTAGCAACCAGTGAGTCTGTTTGGCCTGCCCACTCCTCTACCTACCAGCCTTTACTACACCAGGATCGATTCTTCATGCTCAAAACAGTTAATGGAATTTGATTGATTGCAGGCAGTGTTCCTAGTACTTAAGGAGACTTTCTCGGCAAAAGCTGAGCTAATCATCAACTGTTAATAGTGATTGTCATACAGTGCTCTGATAGGTACTAAGGAAAAAGTCAGACAGTGGGCACTTGTCAATTCTGCTTTAAAGTGCAGTGAACACAGCAGTGTTTACATATATCATGAATACTGTGTCAGCAACCCCAAGCACAAGGACATTGCAGTCCTTGACAACAAATATTGTAGATGTCTACTGTGTAGTGTCCTCTAGTGCATGTAAACCTTTCCGTCCATACACAACAGATCTCAACGGTGGCCTGTTACTTATGACAGTCTGTACTGCATCGTAGAACGGATTATCCTGATGGCAGTGTTATAGCGACTCAAATTGCTAGACATATTCCCGTAGACAAAACCGTCATACACCAAGCCATTGAAACCGTAACCTCACTAGGAAATGACACAAGTTCCTGGGATATGGTACAGTCTCCGTCTTCACTGTATATAATCACTAGCTAACAAAGTTCAGCAAACAGCAGCACAATGATCAGGTCAGCCGCCGCGAGCGTCGTTGCCCTGTGAGCAGCAAATTGTGCCTGAAGCGATAGGGATATCTGACTCTTTCATCACAGCCCGTTTACAAAGGCGGAAGTACGTTGCCTATCTTCTATCTCAAGATGACCTCGCCCGTCACGCCTGGATGTTCAGAATCCCAGCAGATGTGGAAGCAATGTAGGTACAAGCCGTGCTCTAGACACCCATACAACACTAACTTATTATAATCTGTGTGGCATACCATACACTCTGATCACCCTCAAAGACACTCTTATCAATCATCTCATCACCTCAGACACCTCAGGGAGTTTAAGTGCCATGTGCCAAGATTAGTATTATGTAGAGTCCCCAAATGAAAATGACACCACTGATGATATCAGGACAAGCTATCACTATCTAAGTGTGACCTTCCCCACAGTCAAGCCTTGACATATCTTAACGACAGCGGTTCAGTACCAACCACTCAACCAATACACTCTGTCGTTGGCAGCACCTGTGCTCTGGTCTAACTACCCTCACTAATTACAGAGACCTGCATCTCGTTTACAAACCGATTCTCTCTGCAGTGCATAGTGGATGATTCACCTCCTGGACTGAAGTATAGCGTGGATGACATTAAACAAATAGATGATTATATACCTGTGGAAGCTCACTACCCTTCTTCCCGAAGTCCGTCAGATCTCCCCAGCTGACACTGGATCTGTCGGATCAAAGACTTATGCAACAAAGACAGGCCTTTCATCTCGTATCATAGATCTCATAATAACCAGGTCGTCACTTGAAATACGCTGCAAAGTCGCTTCAGCAAATTAACACAAACTTTAAACATCAGTCAATGGTATGATGGCCAAAAATCTGTAGATAAACAATAAGATAGAACTCTGTCAGACCTAAACAATGATACACCTCATATTAGCCATCTCACTAATGTTGACACCTTTGAACAGAACAAATAACCATTTCGCTACTATGAAGCGGCTCTGACTTATTTTAACCTTCTCTTTCATAGCCCCCTTCCCACTGACAGCTTAACAAATTGTTAGCAAAACACTGGACAAACTAAAATTAAACCTCTACCTACAGTGACACCAATGAAACTCTTCAAGAGTTCTCCCGGACCCCTAAACCCTCTGCTCTACCATCATCAGTAACTGTCGTCCATGACCAGATACAATGACAGTGCTCTTATGTATCACCAGTGCCCAGTCAACCAGCCACAATCATCTTCAATCGGCAGGCCTATTGCAATCCTTGTGCAGCCCTAATCTACAGAACATTGGAAACATGCTGATATTGCAGGTCATCAGACCCTCAGCAATTTAACTAACAGAAAACTTCTCCACCACTCATATCTTGTCAGCTTTCTCAATTACATATGCCGCCATCTCGAAGCAAAAACGTCTGTGGCACAATAGCCTTCATTGATTTCACTAAACGTTCGACCTAGTCGTACAATATAATCATCAACAAACTAATGACCTCAAACTGGAAAGTCTTATACATAACACAGACCACCAGTGACATAAGCCTTACTTCGGGCTGTCTCACCTTTCAGTCACTCTGCTGTGGCGTCCCCAAGGCACCAAGATGGGACCTCTGGCCTGCTTATGTAAAGCATTGCTAAGAAGAGGCACTGCTCGCTGAAATATGTCGACGACTCCACCATTGGGATCAAATTCATAATTCTGTCCAACTACCGCACTTAAGTTTATTGAACAGTCTCCCATGCCACCAACAGCCACTGCCATCAACCATACCCAAGACCATGTGGTTGCACATCAACCCTCCTCTCCATTATCCCACCTCCTTCCATTACTCAGTCCAGAACCACCACTCCCAGGACATGGATTCTGGCTCCTCAGCATCCTGCATTCTTTCGCTTCATTGGAAACACACGTCAGTGAAGTTGTCAAATCCTCGGTTTCCGTCTTGCTCACCATAAACTCAAGTCCCACCTCAGGTTCCTGCCCCGAAGCTCCTCAGTGTTTGTATTCATACTTGGCTACTATACCTCCCCCACCTGGTCTTCCTCCTAAATGCCTAGCATAAACACCTAGAAAAAAGTGTAAAGGGCATGCAAGATTATTCCTTCTACTCACTGTATCAGAAGCACTCAACACTGTCACTAAACTCTCACCAATAATACGACTATCTACCCAAATTTGGTAAGAAACTTCTACCATCATTTCAGCCTCCTACTACCTGAGATCCATGTCCAAGAATTACTGTTCATTTTAACACATCCAGCCCATGCATTGCAGAACCCAAAATCCCTTCTCAAAACAATTAAGTCCCCAACCATTGTAAAAATTATCAATAACGCCAATAAATCAGTGTCAATAAACCGTTATTATTATTATTATTATTATTACATCAACACAAACACACACACACACACACCAACACAAACACACACACACACACATATAACACACAAACCAACACACACCAACACACACACACACACCAACACACACACACATACCAACACACAACACACTGCACACCAACACACACCAACACACACACACACACACACACACACACACACACAACACCAACACACACCAACACACACCAACACACACCAACACACACCAACACACACACACACACACACACACACACACACACACACACACACACACACACACAACACACACACACACACACACACACACACACACACACACACACACACACACACACACACACACACACACACACTCATGAGTCTGATCATATTAGATATTAGTTTTAGTCATTAATTTGTCGTATAATAAAGGTAAGTTACCAAAATGCAAAAATACTGAATAAAACATAAGTTATCTGATGACTAGTTGGATATAATAAATTGTGCGGCTTTTCTCCTTAAGAATGTAATCAAATGGACATGAAGTTAAAATAGGTCCCTTATTTTTTGAGGAACATTGAATTAGAATTTTTGAAAAGTTTATCAAGAAGTAACCAGACAGTTATTGTATAGCACCTATAGATAAACTTCATAGCATGTTCCTTTACTTGAGATGCACTAATTATACTTTGAAAAGATAATTCAAACAACTCTTTAAAGCATTCGAGACCTGCACTGTAAAACACATCTACTCTCACTAGCTACAGAAAGTCCAAGAAACACAGAAAAACTTTAGAAAATGCGAAAAAATGCAACCAATCGTCTTGAAATTGTATCCAGGTCATATTGTCTCTGTTCTTTGATAATTACGATTTGCATAAGGCTGCCGTTTAACACGAGAGAGGCGGACATATTATTAACAGATGGACGGTCAGGTGCAAATCAATATGTGGTGAAGACATAATTACTCTACATTTAAATTGTCTGCTTCAAAGAACATTCGATTTGTTTTTTTAAGTGTAAAGATAAAAGTCCAGTTCTTCATGTTTATATATGTAATTGTTAATTTACAAAGATAAACATAAAGGAAGTACAGTCACTCAAAAAAAATCAATAGGAAACTGTGTTGAAAAATATGACACAACGGACGATGGATTTTGACAGTCCTACCGAGACAGATGGGGTCGTAGTGTTCATTTTGAAATTCATCGACCCCCCCAAGTAGAGATAGTTTTTTGAGTGACTGTACATTAAGGAAAAGTAAGCAAATCCATGAACTCTCCAACCAGTGAACCTTCAGAGAAAAAAATTAAAACAAAGGCACCCATGAAGCCTCTAGGAGAACTAACATTAACTAACTACGACACAGTGTTGGAAGAGAGACATGAAGGAACACCCCAACAAATTTCAAGAGCACTGAGCCAGTAGGTTTTAAGAAAGAGCCGTCAATGTGAGAAGTGTACTGAGTATGGACGATAAAGGACAGGTGATGATATCAATGAGTAACTACCAGGCATGACAGTGTTGGTGACCATTAAACGTAAATACATAGACGAATACATCAGGGTTATAATGTTATGTAATAGTGTTTGTTTTACTTATTCGATTGATAAATTGGAACTTACTTAATTAGTTAATTAGTTGGAGCTGTTTGATGCTTTCAGTAGTCACCTAAGATGGGTTCTGTAAATAACTGAAACTTCTGTCGACGTTAAGAGGAAAGAGTGAATAAAGGTGTTCTTCACATTCAGGCTTATATTCTTATTTCAATATTATATATTGCAGGCGATTCAAATTTTGTAGAAATTTTTGTTTGTACTATGAATGTTATCAGCAACGAAAAATAATCTTTGAATACATACATTAAGAAAGATAATTATTAGTATAAATAAAAAAGAGAACAGTAATATAATAATCAGTGTCAGATGCTCTCGGCGCTGGTAAACACATCCTCCCAGCCATCAGTATGTGTTCATGTGACCGCCCTCCTCTCTTTACTTCCCAGCACCACTCTTAATACTTGTTACAATGGCTCCTAAACAAGTTAAGACGTCCTTTACACCTCCTTCAGGTACAAAAGGCAGCGCAGTGTCGGCAGTATAGACGAGCAAATGAAAAATCTAAATGAGTTAGTCAAAGGCTGAAGCTACTGCCTCCCAGGACTGTCCGACCCTTGTCTTACTCCCGTTATGAACTTCGATTTCTACGGATTAATTATTCAGGCGTTCTGTAGGAGTATAACCCCAGTGGAAATTGAGTTTTTAAAGGTGCATATAGCAGTGTAGGGACTAACAGTTAGCTTTACTAGCATAGGAATATTATAAAAGGAAATAGCTTACATAATATCCAATAATTATGAACGATTTTTTTTAGTAGGTGTCGATGAGACTTTATAATTATTTAAACCTTTGGACGTGTCTACAGTACTTGTGAAAATTTATGGATTTGGCAAGATAAGCTTAAATTAAGTGATTATTTGAGAGCAAGCGACAGATCTACTTCTCTAATGATATAACCCCTTGAAGTTTGCTGTTATCGATCAAGTGGTCATTTGTGTTAGTACAAGTAAGGCTAATTGTAAACACACAACCACCTGAAGCCAACACATCAGTTGTGGGAATTTGCTGTCTATTTTATTTCCAGGTTACTCAATCTAACCCAAGGATTGTGTTACTTCACCTGAGGCTGGAAAAGTTTATTATGATTACTTCATAATAGTTGCTTTATAAAGGACTGATGAGTGGTTTATCTTTGAAACGATACTTGTGTGTCCGCGACGAGAGACTTATTGAGAAAGATTCTTATGTTAATACAGTCAGATATTATAATTAATTGGGAAACTTTCTGAGAGGAGAGTTATTGAAGCCTTTGCAGCACCGACTCTGAAGCATTTTTAAGACCAGGATATACCAACTCGCACTGTTTGACTCACTTCGGAATCAGATTTACATATTCAATATATGTTTGAAGATGGAGGCAGCCGTGGTGGTGTGGTGTGGTATGAGGGTAGTGGTGTAGTGGTAGTAATACTAATAGTAGGCAATCCTGGTGGTGGTGTGATGTTGGTGATAGTAGTGGTGGCTGCAGTAGTGATGGTGGTAATATTGGTAGTGGTGGTGATGGTGGTGTGGTGGTGGTGATAGACAGTATTGGTGGTGGTGGTGGGAGCAGTATTATTAGTGGTGGTGGTGGTGATGGTGGTGGTGGTGGTGGTGGTGGTGGTGGTATGGCGGCGGCGCGGCGGTGTGGCGGCGGCTGCAGTGGCGGTGGTAGTAGATAAGTGTGTAGTGGTTGGTGGTGGTGGTGATGATGACGGTGGTGGTGGTGATGACGGTGGTGGTGGTGGTGGTGGTGGCGGTGGTAGTAGATAAGTGTGTAGTGGTTGGTGGTGGTGGTGATGATGACGGTGGTGGTGGTGATGACGGTGGTGGTGGTGGTGATGACGGTGGTGGTGGTGGCGGGTGAGTGTGGTGGTGGTGGTGGTGGTGATGACTCCACGTGGTGGTGGTGGTAATGGTGGTAGTAGTAGTAGCAGTAGAGGCAGGGCGCAGGATTAAAACGAGAAAATGGCGCAAAACTCAAATATAACCCGGATTTACAGCTTCATATTTCCGGGTCTCACAACTGCGGCTCGTCGGTAAACACAGCGAGGACTGAGATTAGATTTTTAAGTTCCTATTAAAAAAAAAGGAGCCATCAAAAGAGAGTCATTTTGAAGATTAACTAAGAGGGAGAGGAAGCTGTGGCTGAGCTGGAGGAGGAAGAGAAGGATTAAGGCTAAAGAGAAGAGGAGGGGAAGGGGTAGAATAAAAAGGGAAGGGGTAGAATGAAAAAAATGATATATGAGGGGATGAAGAGGAAGGGGCGTAATAAGAGGGAAGCGGAGAGAAAGGAGAAGGGGGTATAGGAGAAGAGTGATGAAGGGATATACCTTTTTTCTGTCATTTCCATTTCATGAATAACACGTAACATGCAAGCTATGTAGCGTATATGATGTGTAAAGTTTATAAGTAACATGATACAGTTACTCTAATATGTGTGTGTGTGTGTGTGTGTGTGTGTGTGTGTGTGTGTGTGTGTGTGTAGCTTAGATAATATATTTCATACACATTACATAACTCGCATGTTATGTAGCGTGTAAAATGTGTTACACAGGAGTCGAGAGAAAATATACTTGTGGCCTTAGTCAGTAGCTTCTGGGGGTGATCTATGGAGAGGGTGGTCTCAGTTTCTCGGTTACACGGTATCTTTCCATCTCCCCCGTACACTAAAAGGCAGTGTGAGCTAACGAGGTATGAATGACAGACTATGAAACAGGGTGGTTTGTTTATGATGAGGGTGGGATGGGTTTGCTGTGAGGAGCGTGGGCAAGGGAAGGTGCTATGGGCAGGTGTGAGGAGGCAGGGTGGGTTACTTAGGGGTGTTCAAGACATTGTTCACCTTCGTAACTCTTACCAACTTCCACCTCTGGCAGAAACAATTAATTATTTACTTCCCGGCCAGTTCCTAACTTTGTTATTTCTCTGATTAATTAAGGAACAGTTTGTGTCCTGGTCCTTCGTTCTACACGTCTCGGTAATGCAAGTTAGAAATATGAGTGTTTACGTGAGAAATAAACAAACCTTGTAATGCATAATATTGCAATACATAACACTGCAATACATAAGCCTGTAATACATAACGCTGTAATACATAACGCTGTAATACATAACCTTATAATACATAACCTTGTAAAACATAACGCTGTAATACCTAACCCTCTAATCCATAACCTTGTAATACATAATGCTGTAATACATAATGCTGTAATACATAATGCTGTAATACAAAATGCTGTAATACATAACCTTGTGTCGTGTTTCAGAATACACCGTACAGTAAATTGATTTAGGTAAAGGTGTGCCACAGGAAACCAGGTGTGAGTGTCGTAGTGACGTGGCCGACCCAACCAGCTGCTGTACAATCTACCACACGACACCACCAAGAGGTCGTTCTTTAAACCTCCTCTCTAACGAAGGCAAATTTTTGTACTGGTGTTAATAAGGTGAGTCACTTGAGGTCACCGTGGTTAATGAGCCCAGCGTGGTACCCAGGTGCTAGCCTCGGGGCCTCCAAATTAAATGATCTTAATTTCATTAGAAAATTCTACCTCCACCATAATGGCAGCGCCTGGACCCAGCTGCTGGTGATGGCGGTGCGTCATGAAACCAACCTGAACACCTGATTCATTTAATTCATCATTTTTGGGGGGGAAGTTACACATGTGATATCCTCTAAAATTTACACAAGAACAGTGCCAGCGAGAGCATTCATCAGCGCTTGTAGTTCTCCTCCATTCCCAAATATTGTAATAGTCGTTTAATGGTTATGTAATACCGTACAGTATAACATTCGTCATACGTACTGCATATATCGTGTCTACCTGGTATATATCATGTCTACCTGGTAAATATCACATGTTTCTTGTATATCTCATAATTACATTACATATAATTGTTTATGATCACAGTTGACATGGCATGGCTACTGGCTGCCCCGGTTAATTGCATGACGTACCGGCTTGTTGCATGACGCTTTACACAGGAACATGATACATTAAGCGTATAATGTCCTCGTTTGAACCATCACGTTAATTGGTCATGAATGTATCGTTGCAGCTGTTGTTACAGTCATGAAATGGAATGAAACTTTTGGTGCAGTCGAGTTGATCTGAGGAACAACACCCTTATGGGAAGACTTCTGGTGCGTGTAGGCATGTTACCTAATCTAAACATAACGAATCAGTAAGTTGAAAGAACACAATTTATTTTCCTAAAGGAGTGAGAGTCAAGGACCAATCAACACACCACAGCTACCAGCACTTCCAACACATAAATTAATCGTGATGGAATGTCGTAAATTTGGATTATGAGGTTAGCAGTAAATTTTCCCATACGCGTTATGGTTTTTTTTTTTTTATTTTTACCATTCGACTGTTTTTTTTAGGGGATATATAGTACGAATGGTGTTTGTCTTTCTGCTTCCGTCCACCCAATCACCCCTCTCCCTCCTCTTCCCTCTCCATTACCCCTTTCCTCTCCATCATCCCTTTTCCATCCTCTTCCCTCTCCATTACCCCTCCTTCCTCTTCCTCTTCTCCACCACCTCTCCTCCTTCCTCACCACCCCTCCCTCCTCTTCCTCCTCCATCATCACTTCTCCTCCTCTTTCTCACCACCACCCCTCTCCCTCCTTCCTCTCCATTACCCCCCCTTCCCTCCTCTCTTTTTCCTCCTTCCTCTCCACTCCCTCTTCTCTCCTCACCACCCCCTCTCCCTCCTTCCTCACCACCACCCTCTTCTCTCTTCCCTCTCCATCATCACTTCTCCCTCTTCTTCCTTTTCCATCACCCCTTCTCCCTCCTCTTCCTTTTCCATCACCCCCTCTCTGCTCCTCATCCACTTCCATTACCTCCTCTCCAAGATTTTTCCCTTCCATCATCCTCTCCCTTCTCCATCCCTATATCCATCCTCCGTCATCCGTACTTTCTCCACACACCTACGACCCCCGGCAATTAATGAGTTGCCAGTTGATAAATATATCTGGGGGTCATTAAGCAGTAATCACCTTCTTAATACCTCTTCTTGCTCATAATTGGCCAACATTCTCAGCGCCAATTAATTGTTTCTCCTCAACAACAAAACAAATTAAGGATCGCTGCCACATAATTGCTTTTTAATTACCCTAAATCATAGGAGCTTAAGTTGCCAAGCGATGGTGGGTTTCGTCTAATTATTTTCTTTTTAACGAGGGGGGTAAGAGAGAATGGTGGGGGTAAGAGAATGGTGGGGGTAAGGAATGGTGGGGGAGAATGGTGGGGGTAAGAGAATGGTGGGGAGAAAGAGAATGGTGGGGGGTAAGAGAATGGTGGGGGGTAAGAGAATGGTGGGGGTAAGAGAATGGTGGGGGTAAGAGAATGGTGGGGGTAAGAGAATGGTGGGGGGTAAGAGAATGGTGGGGGTAAGAGAATGGTGGGGAGTAAGAGAATGGTGGGGGTAAGAGAATGGTGGGGGGTAAGAGATGGGGCGTAAAAGAATGTGAGTAAGAGAATGGTGGGGGTAAGAGAATGGCGGGGGTAAAAGAATGGTGGGGAGTAAGAGAATGGTGGGGGGGTAAGAGAATGGTGGGGGTAAGAGAATGGTGGGGAAGAGAATGGTGGGGAAGAGAATGGTGGGGGTAAGAGAATGGTGGGGGGGTAAGAGAATGGTGGGGGTAAGAGAATGGTGGGGGTAGAATGGTGGGGGGTAAGAGAATGGGGAGTAAGAGAATGGTGGGGTAAGAGAATGGTGGGGGGTAAGAGAATGGTGGGGGTAAGAGAATGGTGGGGGTAAGAGAATGGTGGGGAGTAAGAGAATGGTGGGGGGTAAGGAGAATGGTAAGAGAATGGGGGAGTAAAAGAATGGTGGAGTAAGAGAATGGTGGGGGAGTAAGAGAATGGTGGGGTAAGAGAATGGGGGTAAGAGAATGGTGGGGGTAAGAGAATGGTGGGTAAGAGAATGGTGGGAAGAGAATGGTGGGGGTAAGAGAATGTGGGGAGAGAATGTGGGGGTAAGAGAATGGTGGGGGGGAAGAGAATGGTGGGGGTAAGAGATATGGGGGTAAGAGAATGGTGGGGGGGGTGGAGAAGGTGGAGCAAGAGAATGGTGGGTAAGAGAATGGTGGGGGAGTAAGAGAATGGTGGGGGTAAGAGAATGGTGGGGGTAAGAGAATGGTGGGAGTAAGAATGGTGGGGGTAAGAGAATGGTGGGGGTAAGAGAATGGTGGGGGGTAGAGAATGGTGGGGGTAAGAGAATGGTGGGGGGTAAGAGAATGGTGGGGTAAGAGAATGGTGGGGTAAGAGAATGGTGGGGGTAAGAGAATGGTGGGGGTAAGAGAATGGTGGGGGGTAAGAGAATGGTGGGGGTAAGAGAATGGTGGGAGTAAGAGAATGGTGGGGGTGGAGAATGGTGGGGGTAAGAGAATGGTGGGGGTAAGAGAATGGTGGGGAGTAAGAGAGAATGGTGGGGTAAGAGAATGGTGGGGGTAAGAGAATGGTAAAAGAGAATGGTGGGGGTAAGAGAATGGGGGTAAGAGAATGGTGGGGGGTAAGAGAATGGCGGGGGTAAAAGAATGGTGGGAGTAAGAGAATGGTGGGGGCAGAGAATGGTGGGGGGTAAGAGGAATGTTGGGGTAAGAGAATGGTGGGGAGTAGGAATGGTGGGGGGTAAGAGAATGTGGGGGGTAAGAGAATGGTGGGGAGCAAGAGAATGGTGGGGGGTAAGAAAATGGTGGGGGGTGGAGAATGTAAAAAGAGAATGGTGGGGGGTAAGAGAATGGTGGGGGGTAAGAGAATGGTGGGGAGGTGGAATGGTAAGAGAATGGTAGAGAATGGGGGAGTAAGAGAATGGTGGGAGAAGAGAAATGGTGGGGGAAAGAGAATGGTGGGGTAAGAGATGGAGGGAGTAAGAGAATGTGGGAGTAAGAGAATGGTGGGGGTAAGAGAATGGTGGGGGAAGAGAATGGTGGGAGTAAGAGAATGGTGGGGGGTAAGAGAATGGTGGGGGTAAGAGAATGGTGGGGGGTAAGAGAATGGTGGGGGTAAGAGAATGGTGGGGGGAAGGGAATGGTAGGGGAGTAAGAGAATGGTGGGGGGTAAGAGAATGGTGGGGAGTAAGAGAATGGTGGGGGTAAGAGGATGGGGGGGGTAAAGGAATGGGGGGTAAGAGAATGGTGGGGGTAAGAGAAGTGGGGGTAAGAGAATGGTGGGGGTAAGAGAATGGTGGGGAGTAAGAGAATGGTGGGGGTAAGAGAATGGTGGGGGGTAAGAGAATGGTGGGGGTAAGAGAATGGGTGGGGTGTAAGAGAATGTGGAGGTAAGAGAATGGTGGGGTAAGAGAATGGTGGGGGTAAGAGAATGGTGGGGGGTAAGAGAATGGTGGGGGTAAGAGAATGGGGTAAGAGAAATGTTGGGGGTAAGAGAATGGTGGGGGGTAAGAGAATGGTGGGGAGAGAATGGTGGGGGTAAGAGAATGGTGGGGGGTAAGAGAATGGTGGGGGGTAAGAGAATGGTGGGGGGTAAGAGAATGGTGGGGGTAAGAGAATGGTAGGGGTGTTGAATGGTGGGGGTAAGAGAATGGTGGGGGTAAGAGAATGTGGGGGGTAAGAGAATGGTGAGGGTAAGAGAAGGTGGGGGGTATGAGAATGTGGGGAGTAAGAGAATGGTGGGGGTAAGAGAATGGTGGGGGTGAAGAGAATGGTGGGGGGTAAGAGAATGGTGGGGTAAGAGAAATTGTGGGGGTAAAAGAATGGTGGGGGGTAAAGAGAATGGTGGGGGGTAAGAGAATGGTGGGGGTAAGAGAATGGTGGGGGGTAAGAGAATGGTGGGGGTAAGAGAATGGTGGGGAGTAAGAGGTGGGGGTGGGTGAGAATGGTGGGGGTAAGAGAATGGTGAGGGGTAAGAGATGGGTGGGGGGTAAGAGAATGGTGGGGTGGGAAGAGAATGGTGGGGAGTAGAGAATGGTGGGGGGTGGGGTGAGAATGGTGGGGAGTAAGAGAATGGTGGGGGGTAAGAGAATGTGGGGGGTAAGAGAATGGTGGGGGTAAGAGAATGGTGGGGGTAAGAGAATGGTGGGGGGGTAAGAGAATGGGGGGTAAGAGAATGGTGGGGGGTAAGAGAATGGTGGGGAGTAAGAGAATGGTGGGGGGTAAGAGAATGGTGGGGGTAAGAGAAGGTGGGGGTAAGAGAATGGTGGGGGTAAGAGAATGGTGGGGAGAAGAGAATGGTGGGGGGTAAGAGAAATGGTGGGGAGCAAGGAGAATGGTGGGGGGTAAGAGAATGGTGGGGGTAAGAGAATGGTGGGGGTAAGAGAATGGTGGGGGGTAAGAGAATGGGGTAAGAGAATGGTGGGGGTAAGAGAAGGTGGGGGGTAAGAGAAATGTGAGTAAGAGAATGGTGGGGGTAAGAGAATGGTGGGGGGGTAAGAGAATGGTGGGGGGTAAGAGAATGGTGGGGGTGGGGAAAGAGAATTGGGGGGGTAGTGGAGAAGGGTGGGGGTGAGAATGGTGGGGGGCAGAGAATGGTGGGGGGGTGAGAATGGTGGGGGTAAGGAGATGGTGGGGTAGAGAATGGTGGGGGTAAGAGAATGGTGGGGGTAAGAGAATGGTGGGGGTGGGGAGATGGTGGGGGGTAAGGAGAATGGTGGGGGGTAAGAGGAATGGTGTGGGGGTAAGAGAATGGTGGGGTAAGAGAATGGTGGGGGTAAGAGAATGGTGGGGGTAAGAGAATGGGTGGGTAAGAGAATGGTGGTGGGTAAGAGAATGGTGGGGGTTAAGAGAATGGTGGGGGGTTAAGAGAATGGTGGGGGGTAGAGATGGTGGGGGAAGAATGGTGGGGGGAATTGTGGGGGTAAGAGAATGGTGGGGGTAAGAGAATGGTGGGGTAAGAGAATGGTGGGGGTAAGAGAATGGTGGGGTGTAAGAGAAAGGTGGGGGGTAAGGAGAATGGTGGGGGTAAGAGAATGGTGGGGTAAGAGGAATGGTGGGGGTAAGAGAAGGTGGGGTAAGAGAATGGGTGGGGGGTGGGGGATGGTGGGGTAGAGATGGTGGGGGGTAAGAGAATGGTGGGGGGTAAGAGAATGGTGGGGGTAAGAGAATGGTGGGGTAAGAGAAGGTAGGGGTAGAATGGTGGGGGGGGTAAGAGAATGGTGGGGGGGTAAAGGAGGAATGGTGGGGGCAAGAGAATGGTGGGGTAAGAATGGTGGGGGAAGAATGGTGGGGGGCAAGAGAATGGTGGGGGGTAAGAGAAGGTGGTGAAGAGATGGGGGCAAGAGAATGGTGGGGGTAAGAGAATGGTGGGGAGTAAGAGATGGTGGGGGGTAAGAGAATGGTGG
The DNA here is from genome assembly GCF_018991925.1 of Homarus americanus. Taxonomy (NCBI): domain Eukaryota; kingdom Metazoa; phylum Arthropoda; class Malacostraca; order Decapoda; family Nephropidae; genus Homarus; species Homarus americanus. The sequence goes on along the minus strand of NW_024716703.1, from coordinate 17,809,198 downwards.
GGCAGAGGAATGGTGGGAGTAAGAGAATGGTGGGGGGTGAGAATGGTGGGGGGTGGGGAGAATGGTGGGGTAAGAGAATGGTGAGGGGTAAGAGAATGGTGGGGGGTAAGAGAATGGTGGGGAGCATGAGAATGGTGGGGAGAGAGAATGGTGGGGGTAAGAATGGTGGAAGTAAGAGAATGGTGGGGGGGAAAGAGAATGGTGGGGGGGTAAGAGGAATGGTGGGGTAAGAGAATGGTGGGGATAAGAGAATGGTGGGGGTAAGAGAATGGTGGGGTGTAAGAGAATGGTGGGATAAGAGAATGGTGGGGTAAGAGAATGGTGGGGGTAAGAGAATGGTGGGGGGCAAGAGAATGGTGGGGGGTAAGAGAATGGTGGGGTGGGGAATGGGTGGGGAATGGATTGGGGATGGGGATGGTGGGGGAGTAAGAATGGTGGGGAGTGCAAGAGAATGGTGAGTGTAAGAGAATGGTGGAGGTAAAGAAGAGAATGAACAGGTCAAGAGGATGGTGGAGGAGATGGTGGGGGAGTGAGAGAATGGTGGGATGAGAGAATGGTGGGTGAGATGTGGGGTGGGGAGGATGGTGGGGTGAGAGGGATGGTGGGGAGATGAGAGGGATGGTTGGGTCAGAGGTGGATTGGAGTTGCAGAGGATGGTTGGGATCAAAAGCCAGATGCTGGGGTGGGGTGGGGAATCCGTTGGGGGATGAGAGATGGTGGGGTCAGGGTGGAGTGGAATGGGGTGGGGAGGATGAGAGATGAAAGCCGGAGGATGGAGAGAATGGTGGGGAGATCTGAAAGAATGGTGGGGTGGAAGGAATGGTGGGGAATGCAAAGAGAATGGTGGGGGATGAAAGAGATGGATGGGGGAGTGAAGAGATAATTGAGGGTAAAGAAAGATATGGGTGGGGAGATGCAAGAAGAATGGTGGGGGGTGAAAGTGGTGGGGGAGATGAAGGAATGGGTGGGGGTAGAAAGAATGTGACAGGAGTAAGAAAGAATGGTGGGGGTAAAAAGAATGGTGGGGATGGGGAATGGGTTGAGGGGGGAGGGGGTAAGAGAATGGTGGGGGTAAAGAGATGGTGGGGGGTAAGAGAATGGTGGGGAGTAAGATGGTGGAGATGGGAATGGGTGGAGAATGTTGAGATGGTGGGGAGTGAAAGATGGGTGGGAGAAAGGGAATGAATTGGGGGATGAAAGAAGAATGGTGGGGAAGTCAGAGAATGGGTGAAATAGAAAGAGGCAAGTGGGGGAGTAAGAGATGGGTGGGAATGAGAATGGTGGGGGAATGAAGAATGGTGGGGAGTGCTGGGAGAATGGGTGGAGGGTGAGAGATGGTGGGGGTAAAAGGGAATGGTGGGGGAGTGAAAGAGAGATGGTCAGAGGGAGATGAAAGAATGGTGGGGAGTAAGAATGGTGTGGGAGTAGAGAATGGTGGGGGATGGTTGGGGGGTGGGGGTTGGTTGGGGGGTGGGTTGGGGGATGGTAGAGATGGGGTGGGGAGTGGGGGGAATGAGATTGGGGGGTGAGAGAATGGTGGGGGGTGGATAAGAGTTGGGGGTAAGAGATGGTGGGGATATGGGTTTGGGGAGGAGATGGTGGGAGATGTTGGGGAGAATGGTGGGGAGTAGGAGAGATGGTGGGGGGGTGAGAGATGGTGGGGTGGGTGGGGAATGGTGGGGGGTGGGGGTGTGGTGGGGGTGGGGGATGGTGTGGGGTGGGGGATGGTGGGGGTAAGGATGGTTGGGGTTGAGGGGATGGTGGTGGGTGGGGATGGTGGTGGGGTGGTGGGTTGGGTTAAGGGTGGTGGGTTAGAGAATGGTGGGGGGGAGTGAAAGAGATGGTGGGGGGTAGAGGAATGGTGGGGGAGTAAGAAGGGATGGTGGGGGCAGAGAAATGGTGGGGGAAGGGAATGGGGTGGGGTGGAGAATGGTGTGGAGATGAGAGGATGGTGGGGGTGAGGGTGGGGAGAAGAGATGGTGGAGTCAAGAGAGGTGGGTGGTGAGGGGGTGAGAGATGGTTGGGGTGGGGATGGATGGGATTCAGAGAGGATGGTTGGGGATGTGAGAGGAATGGTGGGGATGGGGAGATGGGGTGGGGATGGGGGATGGATGGGGGTGGAGGATGGTGGGGGAGTGGGGGAGGATGGTGGGGTTGGGAGATGGTGGGGTGTTTGGGGGTGGGTGGGGGTGCAGGGGGATGGGGCAGGGGTGGGGGATGGTGGAGTGGGGGGGATGGTTGGGGTTGGGGAGATGGGTGGGGATGCGATGGTGGGGTTAAGAGAATGGTGGGGTATGGAAGATGGTGGGGAGTGAGAGATGGTGGGGAGTAAAGAGAATGGGTGGGGATGGTGAAGAGATGGGTTGGGGAGTGGGGATGGTTGGGGTTGGAGATGGGTGGGGAGTGGGGGATGGTGGGGGTTGGGGGATGGGTGGGGAGTGGGGATGGTGGGGGGGATGATGGTGGAGGTAAGAGAATGGATGGGGAATGAATAGATGGGTGGGGGTAAGAGATGGTGGGGATTAGAGAATGGAGGGGAGTAAGAGAATGGGTTGGGGGGGTAGAGATGGGGTGGGGGTGTTAAGAGGATGGTTGGGATGGAGGATGGTGGGGGAGTGGGGAATGGTGGTGAGAGTAGGAGGTGGGTGGGGAGTGGGGGGTGGGTGGGTAAGGAATATTTGGTGAGGGTAAAAGTGGGTGGTGGTAAGAGTTTGGGAGGGGGTGAGAATGGTGGGGAGTGCGAGAATGGTGAGAATAGAGAATGGTGGGGAATGCAGAGATGGTGGGGGAAAGAATGGGTGGGGAGTAAGAAGAGATGGGTGGGGATAAGAAGATAGGTGGGGATAAAAGAATGGGTGGGGGGGTAGAGAATGGTGGGGAAGATGGGTGGGGATGAGAAGAATGGTGGGGGTAAGAGAATGGTGGGGGGTGGGGTGGGGGTGGAAGGGCAGTGGAGTGGGTGGGGGTGGGGTGGGGAGTGGGGAAGATGGTGGAGGGTGGTGGGGGGTTCAGATGGGTGGGGTTCTGAGAGAATGGTGGGGTTAGAGATGGTGGGGAGTTAAAATGATGGATGGTGAGGTGGTGGGAGATGCAAAGAATGGTCAGGGTGTGAGGAAGGAGCATGAGAACATCTATTTTTGATTTTGGAACAGAACTTCGATTTTCAGGTGGTGATCAGGAGTTTGAGGACAGTGACCTGAGATCGAGGAATGAGAAAAGTTGGAAG
>NW_024716703.1:17782272-17805872 GCF_018991925.1 Homarus americanus | reverse complement strand
CAGGACCCACCGACAGGGAAAGGGCGTGGAATCCCATCCCCGGCACCCCCACCCCCAATCCCCATCAACTCCATCCTGGGGTGGAGAATGAGAACATCATCCGGTAGTTGCCAGCGGAAGGTATCAGGACCCACCGACCTGATACCCACATCAACGAAGGAGGGGTTGTCGCTGAGTTGGGTATGGAGAATAAGTATTTCTGTGCGGCTTTGTCTGGGGGTGTTTACTTTAATGTTTGGAGGTTGGTTGGTATTTATTTATTTTTTATTTATTAATTTATTTATTTATTTATATTTTTATTTTGTTATTTATTTATCTATTTTTTGTTGGAGGTCGGGTATGTTGATTTATAGGATAAGTTCCTTAGGGGAGGGTTTGTTGTCTGTCCTTCTTTCTGTTTGTCTGTTTATCTCCGTCTTTCTGCTTTTGTCTCTCTATCTGTCTGTCTGTCTGTCTGTCAGTCTGTGTCCCGATGTTTTCACTTTTCTGTCTGTGCAGGCTGTTTGTCTCTGCGTCTTTTCTCTGTCATCCAGTCTGTCTGTCTGTTTTCTCTCTGTCTGTCTCTTTCTATCTGTTTGTTTTGTCTGTCCCTGTGTCTGTCTGTCTGTCTGCCTTTCTCCTCAGTCCGTCTAGTTTGTCCTATGTCTGTCTGTCTGTCTGTCTCTCTCTGTCTGCTGTCTGTCTGAGCATGCTGTATATCTCTGACGGTTTGTCTCTGTATGTCTGTCTATATATCTGTTTCTATCTGCTTGTATGTCTGTGTGTCTTTTCTCTTTGTCTCATTCTGTCTGCACTCAGTCTGTCTATCTGTATCACCAATCACCATTTATTGTCTGTCTGTCTGTTTATGTCTGTTCGTCTCTTTCTGTCTGTCTTTTGACTGTATGTCTGTCTGCACTTTTCCTATCTGTCTCTGTCTGTCTGTCTGTCTCTCTGCTTATCTGCTTTCTCACTCTGTCTGTCTGTCTGTCTGTCTCCGGTTGTATGCTTGCCCTGTCTCTCTGTCCGCCCGTCTCTGTGTGTCTGTCCGTCCCGTCTCATCTGTCTGTCCGTCCCGTCTCTGTGTGTCTCTCTCTATCTGTCTGTCTGTCTCCGGTTGTATACTTACCCCTGTCTATCTGTCTGTCTGTCTGTCTGTCTGTCTGTCTGTCCGTCCGTCTCTGTATATATACTCTCTATCTGTCTTAATGCAATGCTCGGTTGTATGCTTGCCCTGTCTGCCTGTGTGTCTGTCTGATTGTGTCTGTCCATCTGACTGTCGGTTTCTGTTTGTCTATCTCTATCTGTCTGTCCTTTTATGTTTCTGTGTGTCTGTCTTATTCTGTCTGTTTTAGAATGTCTGGCTCTATCTGTCTCTGTCTATCTGTTTGTCTTTCTCTACAATACAACACAACACAACTCTCCTATTACAACACAACCCACAACTCTCTCTACAATACCTTACAAACACAACTCTCCCTACAATACAACACAACACAACTCTCCCAACAATATAACACAACACAACTCTCTCTACAATATAACACAACACAACTCTCCTACAATGCAACACAACACAACTCTCCCTACAATATAGCTTACAACACAACTCTCCTACAATATAACACAACACAACTCTCTACAATATAACACAACACAACTCTCCTACAATATAACACAGCACAACTCCTACAATATAACACAACACAACTCTCCTACAATATAACACAACACAGCTCTCCTACAATTACAACACAACACAACTCTCCCTATTATAACACAACACAACTCTCCTACAATATAACACAACACAACTCTCTGTGCAACCTGGCCTAGCTCTCCTACAATATAACACAACACAACTCTCCTACAATATAACACAACACAACTCTCCTACAATATAACACAACACAGCTCTCCCTACAATACAACGCAACACAACTCTCCCTACAATACAACACAACACAACTCTCCCAACAATATAACACAACACAACTCTCTCTACAATATAACACAACACAACTCTCCTACAATACAACACAACACAACTCTCCCTACAATATAACTACAACACAACTCTCCCTACAATATAACACAACACAACTCTCCTACAATATAACACAACACAGCTCTCTCTACAATATAATACAGCACAGCTCTACAATATAACACAGCACAACTCTCCTACAAACATAACACAACACAACTCTCCCTGCAATACAACACAACACAACTCTCCTACAATATAGCTTACAGCACAACTCTCCTATTATAACACAACACAACTCTCCTACAATACAACACAACACAACTCTCCTACAATATAACACAACACAACTCTCCTACAGTATAACACAACACAACTCTCCTACAATATAACACAACACAACTCTCCTACAATGTAACACAACACAACTCTCCTACAATACAGCTGGCACAGCTCCTACACCACAATACAACACAACACAACTCTCCTATTACAACACAACACAGCTCTCCTACAATACAACACAGCACAACTCTCCCTACAATTACAACACAACACAGCTCTCCTGTGTATAACACAACACAACTCTCCTACAATATAACACAACACAACTCTCCTACAATGCAACACAGCTGCTCCTCTACAATACAACACAACACAGCTCTCCACACAATACAGCACAACACAGCTCTCTCTACAATACAATACAACACAACTCTCTCTACAATACCAACGCAACACAGCTCTCTCCTACAATATAACACAACACAACTCTCTCTGTATAACACAACACAACTCTCCTACTACAATATAACACAACACAACTCTCTCTGCAATATATAACACAACACAACTCTCCCTACAATATAACACAACACAACTCTCCTACAATACAACACAACACAACTCTCCTACAATATAACACAACACAACTCTCCCTACAATATAACACAACACAACTCTCCTACAATATAACACAACACAACTCTCCCTGTATAACACAACACAACTCTCCTACAATATAACACAACACAACTCTCCACACAATACAACACAACACAACTCCTACAATATAACACAACACAACTCTCCTGATATAACACAACACAACTCTCTGCAATATAACACAACACAACTCTCCTGTGTAACACAACACAGCTCTCTCTGCAGTATAGCACAACACAACTCTCCTACAATATAACACAACACAGCTCTCCTACAATACAACACAACACAACTCTCCTACAATATAACACAACACAACTCTCCTACAATATAACACAACTAGCTCTCTCTGTATAACACAACACAGCTCTCCTACAATGTAACACAACACAACTCTCCTACAATATAACACAACACAACTCTCCTACAATATAACACAACACAACTCTCCCTACAATACAACACAACACAACTCTCTACAATATAACACAACACAGCTCTCCTACAATACAACACAACCTAGCTCTCTCTACAATATAACACAACACAACTCTCTCTACAATATAACACAACACAACTCTCCTACAATACAACACATCACAACTCTCCTACAATATAACACAACACAACTCTCCTACAATATAACACAACACAACTCTCCCTACAATATAACACAACACAACTCTCCCTACAATATAACACAACACAACTCTCCCTACAATATAACACAGCACAACTCTCCTACAATACAACACAACACAATACTCCTACAATATAACACAACACAACTCTCCCTACAATATAACACAACACAACTCTCCTACAATATAACTTGCAACACAACTCTCCCTACAATATAACACAGCACAACTCTCTCTACAATATAACACAACACAACTCTCCTACAATATAACACAACACAACTCTCTCTACAATATAACACAACACAACTCTCCCTACAATATAACACAACACAACTCTCCCTACAATTCTGGCACAGCACACAATATATATTTGTTACAACACAACTCTCCTACTGTGCCGCTTACAACACAACTCTCCTACAATATAACACAACACAACTCTCCTACAATATAACACAACACAACTCTCTCTACAATATAACACAACACAACTCTCTCTACAATATAACCTGGCACAACTCCCTACAATACAACACAACACAACTCTCCCTGATATAACACAACACAACTCTCTCTACAATATAACACAACACAACTCTCCTACAATACAACACAACACAACTCTCCTACAATATAACACAACACAACTCTCCTACAATATAACACAACACAACACTCCTACAATATAACACAACACAACTCTCCTACAATATAACACAACACAACTCTCCTACAATATAACACAACACAACTCTCCCTACAATATAACACAACACAACTCTCTATTATAACACACAACGCTCTCTCTACAATATAACACAACACAACTCTCTCTACAATATAACACAACACAACTCTCCCTACAATGCAACACAACACAACTCTCCTACAATATAACACAACACAACTCTCCTACAATATAACACAACACAACTCTCTCACCACAATATAACACAACACAACTCTCCTACAATACAACACAACACAACTCTCCCTACAATATAGCTTACAACACAACTCTCTACAATATAACACAACACAACTCTCCCTACAATACAACACAACACAACTCTCCTGCAATATAACACAACACAACTCTCCTACAATGTAACTTGCAGCACAACACTCCTACAATATAACACAACACAACTCTCCTACAATATAACACAACACAACTCTCCTACAATGCACAACACAACACAACTCTCCTACAATATAACACAACACAACTCTCTCTACAATATAACACAACACAACTCTCCTACAATATACAACACAACACAACTCTCCTATAATATAACACAACACAACTCTCCTACAATATAACACAACACAACTCTCCTACAATATAACACAACACAACTCTCCTACAGTATAACACAGCACAACTCTCTACAATATAACACAACACAACTCTCTCTACAATACAACACAACACAACTCTCCCTACAATATAACACAACACAACTCTCCCTACAATATAACACAACACAACTCTCTACCAATGTAACACAACACAGCTCTCCCTACAATATAACACAACACAACTCTCTCTACAATATAACACAACACAACTTCTCCCTACAATACAATACAACACAACAACTCTCCCACAATCAACACAACACAACTCTCCACAATACAACACAACACAACTCTCCCTACAATACAATACAACACAACACAATTCTCCTATAATATATCCACAGCACAACTCTCCTACAATACAACACAATTGTGTATTGCATGTATGACTGTCTTCTCGTGTATATGACTCATGTCTATCTATCAGCGGCGACTGGTGAAACTTATCAAGATAGGATCCTCATATTGAATACTTAATGAAGAAATTTTCCAGAACCTATCCAAAACACATACCAAGAATACCAAACAGTTATAAACAACAGCGTCACGGTAACTCTGCTATTTGAGTTTAAAATCACGTTAAGAACTGCGAAAATAAATAAATTATTGAGAAAAACTGCAAAAATACCACATGTAACATAAATACAACTTCTGGAATGTTGATCAATGTCCCCTGGCGGTGGCCTGGCGAACTAGGTACCACCGTCTAGCTCCGGCGACACGAGATCGAGGCTGGACCCAGCCAGTTGGTCACTTGACTAATCGAGTGGGTGACAACACGAGTGACAGTATTCCCCGCACTACCCTTCACGGGTAGTGGTAGACGACCTGTCATCTCGACACCTGACAGAGTATGACAGTATTCCCCGCACAACCCTTCATGGGTGGGGCTGTCATCTCCACCCTTGACTGAACTTGAATACGGCTACGAATATGGCTATAACTATGACTGCTCTCACCCATCCTGGGAGGTGGAGAATGGTACCATCCGTAGGGCGCCGCGGAAGTATCAGGACCCACCATGGGAACATTGGAATCCTCCCATCCCCCACCATCCCCCATCCCCAGCCCCCCCATCCCCCACCATCCCCCATCCACAGCCCCATCCCCCACCATCCCCCCATCCCCAGCCCCTCCATCCCCCACCATCCCCCATCCCCAGCCCCCCATCCCCCAACATCCCCATCCCATCCCCCTTCATCCATCCCCAGCCCCCATCCCCCATCCCACCATCCCCATCCACAGCCCCCCATCCCCCACCATCCCCATCCCCAGCCCCCGATCCCCATCCCTCCATCCCCATCCCGGACCCCCATCCCACCATCCCCCATCACCATCCCCCATCCGACCCTCCATCCCCCATCATCCCCATCCGACCCCAATCCCCACCATCCCATCTGACCCCATCCCCGTCACCATCTCCCCAATCCCCATCCATCCCCACCATCGTCTAATCCCCATCATCCCATCCTCCCATCATCTATCATCGCCCCAATCCCCATAATCCCCCATCTGACCCCAATCCCCATGCTCGTCCACCAATCCCCATCTGACCCTCATTCCTCCGTCTCCGTCCCCATCCATCCCCCACCATCCCCCATCCACAGCCCCCCATCCCCCACCTCACCATCCCCCGTCCCCAGCCCCCCCATCCCCACCATCCCCCATCCTCACCCCCAATCCCACCATCCCCCATCCGGCCCCCCAATCCGGCCCTCCCATCCCCCACCATCCCATCCTCAGCCCCATCCCCACCCCCACCATCCCCCATCCCCACCATCCCCCATCCGCCCCTCCCATCCCCCACCATCCCCATCCCCAGCCCCCATCCCCCCCATCCCCCATCTGACCCCATCCAACCCATCCACACCCATCCTGGGAGGTGGAGAATGGCACCATCCGGTAGTTGGCAACGGAAGGTATCAGGACCCACCGACTGGGAAGGGTGTGGAATCCCCCCATCCCCCATCCACACCCATCCTGGGAGGTGGAGAATGGCACCATCCGGTAGTTGGCAACGGAAGGTATCAGGACCCACCGACTGGGAAGGGTGTGGAATCCCCCCATCTTAGTACAAAACTTTTTATACTTACAAAGGGTAGCTGCCACCACCCAGACTTTTCATTATAAAACATAATTCATGGTCACTACCTCCTGTGCTGTGGTATAGGGTAGTGTAGTATTATTGTGTGTTGAAAGTTTCACGGCAATTTTAAATATGTGAACATGTTTACATGTAACTCGTACTATTTTGGAATCAAAACACAACTTCAAGAGACGGTATTATAGTAAAGTTACGCCTATTCCAACCGCGTCAGCCTCGTTTTCTCTGAATGTTGTCTCGAGCACACGAATAAGGTGTCGAGGGGTAGCCAAGCTAGAGGCTAGAACTGGTATATTTTCTATAAAAAATTTGCTATATGAAAATATATAAAATAAAGATAATTAAGTGGAAACTGTTAATGAAACATTTTTTGTCATATAAAGTTCATAATACTCAAATACTGAAAGTAAAAAGTATCAACAAAATTATTGTCTCAAATATTAAAATAAATCCACAGAAGATTTTGAAATTAATTAATAACTGATTCTCGAAATTATAGCTGTGCAATCCGGATCTTTTAGGCCTAAATATAAGCCTAGCATGACCTATCGAAAGAGAATACGTTCAGCCGCTCTTCTTTCTACAATCCATCGCAGGGATAGTGAATGGGGTGAAAATATATCCACCCAACACTATGACCACTTTCTTCCTTATCCACACAAGTATCATCGACATGGACTTATGGTCCCCAGACATAATGTAAGGGCGGTCTTTATTATATTTTACAGTTTATTTTATTATTATTTCTTTATTTATTTTCTTTAGGGCCGAGGGCTTATCCTTTTACCACCCTGATGAGTACTTTCTTGTATGGGATACAACTAGGTTCATGCCTTTTGCCCTACACCTAGTCCGATCGTTCGTCCAGTGTCATTAGTCCCGTGCGATCTGTACACCATCCAGATAACTAAAACCCTGGAATCAGGTATCATGACCATGCTGATAGACTGGCCAATGAGGCATGTAAGAAAGAAAATGTTGACCGTGACCTTGGCCTGTCCAATGCTGTAATTAAAAACATTCAAGTCAGAATCATGAGCTCTGATCTAGAAGACGTGAGAAATGCAGAGACCTGGCAGTTGTAGCATAAGTAAATATGAAAAATTTTGTGACAAGAGGTACCGGTATGGCCAGCATAAGGACAGAACCAGACAATGTGATGTAGTAGTGGCCAGAATTAGGCTAGGATACAGACGCATCTGGCAAGTTAGTAACGCTGTACCCATACCGGAACACTCAGCATGTAAACTTTGTGATAAACCTTTAAAGCATACACTTGAACACTATGTTATTGAATGTGACACTGTCAAAGACTTCAGGCCACCTGACTTATATTATCTTGAACTTTGTAATTACTACATTGAATAGGGGATACTTGAGGACATTCTTGCTGTTTATTCCAAATTTGCTAGCCCACACTGATTAGTCTTCAATTAGAATATGACTCCAATGTATGTGAACCAGTGACCTATATATACCGCTAATGAATATGATGTGTTTCTTTCTTTGTGTACGAACCTCTGTCCTGCATGGCAGTGAACAGTGACTATGATGTATTTCTTTGTGTATGAACCTCTGTCCTGCGTGGCAGTGAGAAGTGATACCACCCTCAGTGTTAAGACCTGACTGAATTACTCAGAATAGGCAAACTGTACTACAAGCTTTGTCAATAAATTTGTTAAACTAAAAACCCCGCTTTCCTTGGCTTGGCTCTCCCCCGCTGGCACATCCTGTCAATTCAGGTGTTGCTGCTTAACTGATTTGGGGTTGGTTACGCAGCATTTGGGACACTATGCTGTTGCAGTATGACATGCTTTTTCTTAGCTAACACTGAACCCCATGCTGGGTTGCACAGCAGTGATGTCACCAGTGTGCCCTGGTAGTGCCCGATAATCACTCCCTCACATGCAGAGACCCACTGCATGCTACCCTCACCTAGTTGGAAAAAACAGAAAACCAGTACATAAAACCAGTCATAAATAAGACAAAAATAAGAAAAATAAGAAAAAAATCAACTGAGCATGCTTATTTATATTGACCAACTACATCAATTTCTATAAAAAAAAAATCATCTCTCGAAGGTCAATTTGGCAGCCATCTTGAAAAATTACCGCCATCTTGGATTTCCAAATGGCCAATCAGGCAGATTTGACAAGTAGCCCCTAGGGTATGATCATGCCAAATTTCATGCTTGAATCACCATTTGCATGATTTTTCCACTATCCGCTCTACTAATTAAGCTAATGTAGTTTTATTAGGGCTAGAGTTGTGTCAAACCCAGCCTAACCTAACGTAACCTAACCTAACTGACACTCAGCCTTTCACCTATGACAATAACAACTCGGGTGTCGAGTCTCCGCTTTCGCTGTTCCGTTACGTGACACCTGTTGACACCTGTTGACACCTGTTGACACTGTATATTGCGCCAGACACATGTTGTGATTATGACAGGTTGGTCTAGTGATCGGTTTTGATGTTAAGTTTACCATCAAAGGGATAGTGTGTAGTGGCGCAGACCGACGTGTATGTACAGTATGTATGTATGTATGTATGTATGTATGTATGTATGTATGTATGTATGTATGTATGTATGTATGTATGTATGTATGTAATAATAATAATAATAATAATAATAATAATTAACGGTTTATTGAAAGAGCTTGGCAGCCAGAAGGCTGAAAATATACAGTTACATATTTGGGGAATGGGTTACGAATTACAAATAATATACAAGTAACATAAGTGACACAAATAAGACATATAATAACTAGATGGGGAAAAGCTCAAACTACAGTTCATTTCAACATAGTGACAGTGTAAGGAGCAGTGTTTACTGGGAGTGAATACACTGATTTATTACATGTTATTGATAATTTTTACAATGGTTGGGACTGGGCTGTTCTTATAGCGATCAGTTCGTGCACGTATGGGCTGGATGCGGTTGTGGTGTCGAACAGCAATTCTCGGACAGGGGATCTCAGGTGGTAGTAGGAGCCGGTGTCGGGGATGGTATGTATGTATGTATGTATGTATGTATGTATGTATGTCTGAAAATTTGAGATCACGATACATAAATAAAGACACATTGATGTATTCGAGTCCCTGGGTAATTAACATAAACTATACTGTATGACAAATGTACACTGAGAGAACACTGACTTATGACAACGACGAAAATAAACAAGAGAAACAATAACAAACGTAGAGATTATTACAGGCAGACAGATTTATATATACACAACCAGACAGAGACAGACAGACAATTACACAACCAGACAGAAAGAGACAAACAGACAGACAGACAGACAGAGACAGACAGACAGACGCAGACACACATTGAGCTAGAAAGAGGGAAATACCAAACAAGAATAATCACCGGTCGGCGTGAATTTTGATGTTTTCAAACTAATATGTTTTCCCTAACCTATTTTTAATGTTGATTTCAGATATGACTTCAGTTTCCGTCTATCACGCAAGGTTTATTAACAAATAGAATCCTTGGGGCAAAGGCCATTGTTCAGTGTCGCATCAGCAGCTGTAGTGTTAAATCTCTTTGTTTTGCTCTACTAAGATACTATTCCTGTTGTAAATATGTCTTCTTGTGGATGTTTGAACAATCCAAACTTATTCTGCTACATATGTGGGTGCTTTGTTGTGCATAATAAACGACACGAAATAACAGCATTCTCGAAAAATGCATATTTTGCCTACTTTGGAGTGAAAATAGGTGATTTAGATAAACCATGGGCGCCACATAAAGTATGTCGCACTTGTGTTGAAGGTTTAAGACTGTGGAAATATGGTAAGAAAAAAGTTGTGCTATTTAGAGTCTCTATGGTATGGGGGGAGCCTAACAATGATGGTGATGACTGTTATTTTTGCTCTGTGAAGATAGAGGGATATAATACAAAATAAACAAGGAATAATTTATCCCAACATTCCATCAGTAATGAGACCAGTGCCACATGGTCCTGGGGTTCCAGTTCCCCATTCCACCAGATGTGTTGCAGTCCGTGTCATCAGAATCTGACCGTGATTCATCATCAGGTCGGAAGTGATGTTTATCAACCTTAAGATATTAGTGATGTACTGAAGGTGTTTACCCAGAGTGACCTTAACGATCTGATTAATGATTTGAATTTACCACTGGAGTCTGCTGAACTCTTAGGATCTAGGTTAAAATCAAAGAATTTATTGAGCAAATAAATGGATATATTTTTCATGGTATAGGCAACGTGAACAAGAACTAGTTTTTTTTTCAGGGGAAGGCGCCTTGGTTTATTGTAATAATGTGTCTGCTTTAATTAACTATTTTGGCATTACCTATACTGAATGGAGGTTGTTCATTGATTCTTCAAAAACAAGTCTCAAAGGAGTTTTACTTCATAATGGAAATGTATTTTCATCAATTCTTGTGGCTCACTCTGTTCATCTTAAGGAAACTTATGACAATTTGCAGATACTTCTGGAGAAAGTTCATTATAAAGATCATGGTTGGTTGGTGTGTGGAGATTTCAAAGTCAATGTTTTGTTGTTTGGTCAACAGAGTGGATACACGAAAATGCCATGTTTCTCGTGTGAGTGGGACAGCAGAGCAAGACGTGAACATTGGGACAAAAACACTGGCCACCTAGACAGGCTCTTGTGCCAGGTTCCAAAAATATTCTACATGAACCACTGATTGACCCTAAGAAAGTGCTGTTGCCTCCTCTGCATATTAAATTAGGGTTAATGAAACTATTTGTAAAAGCCCTAGATAACCTAGATAAGGAAAGTGAATGTTTCAGGTACATATGCAGGGAATTTCCATCAGTCACATATGAAAAATTCAAAGCTGTCATTTTCGTGGGCCCTCAAATCCGAAAGTTAATGTTGGACCACCAATTTGAAGGATCGATGAACCAGTGTGAGAAAGAAGCATGCAATAGTTTCAAGAATGTTGTGTATAGTTTATTAGGCAATAGAAAAGATCTAAACTATCAAAACATTGTTGAAGGTATGTTGAATACGAGTTGCAATACGAGTGTAAATGTGCATTTCTTACATTCCCATCTTGAGTATTTTCCTGAAAATTTAGGTAGTTTAGGTGGAGAGCAAAGTGAAAGATTTCACCAGGACATTAAAGAAATGGAAATGGGGTATCAAGGAAGGTGGAATGTGAACATGATGGCAGACTACTGCTGGATGCTGAAGAGAGATTGTGTCAGTGAAAAGATTACCAAAAATTTGAAAAAAATATGAAAGTTTCACCCATTCTAGTAACCTAATGTTATGCTCATACATATTCATATATATCATTTATTTCTGTATTTGCAGACAAATAGCCTTAATCACAATATTCTTTAGGTTTAGTGTATTGTCTTATTTGTATTATCTTGTCATATTTGTATATGTATAAGTTATATTATCTTGTCTTATTGGTAATAAAGTGTGATACGATAGAGTAAAACGAATCAGAATCACGTCTCAGTTTTAAAACACCATTCAACTTTTCTTAAAATGCAGACCGGTGTTATATATCTTCAGGGGTCAAGTACTTCTCCTTAGTCTGTACTCACCCCTGAAGATGTGAATTACACGAAAGCGCTTGGGAACTTCGTGTTTTCTTGTTTCCTTGTGGTTATCAGCATATACCTAGATCACGCGCACCTACAGTGATTTACTTGTTGCCTCTGTTTCTGAAAGTTTTTGGAATCCTGTGGTTCACATTATCTTAGGTCTATGGTTACAGAACTTTGGGTGGTAATGCAACACCCATGTAGAAAATTTAGTGTTTAGTACCTAAGTTTCTTTGAGCTTTTAGCAATACGTACCCCATGTTAAAGGCATTGATCTCTATAATTTCTTACCAATGTATACTTTATTGTAGCTTCTTTATATTTATAATATTTTTATTTGTCTGCTAAACTGTTAATTCATCTGAGCATCTAGAGCTGGCCTCTACCGTGTTTTATGTGCTTCATTATAAGAATCTTGACGATCATAACAACTGTGAAAACAATTGGTTGAAAATCTCAAAAGGGTTGAATTACTGATGTAGTAGATATCCTTCACATTTGAGTAGAGTATTTTTCTATTAATTTTCATGTGCTAGGCGCACGATCTGTTGTAACCAACACCACATTACAAGGAAGGTAACTCCGTCAACTTTCTGTTCTTTGTTATTATTGGCTTCGGTTTTACAGGGTGTCCATAACGGTCCGGGGTCTGGGGCAAGTCAACAATAGCTCGGCACTTATCTGGGTCAGGTCTAATACCGTCTGGTGATAACTGGAACCCCCAAGAATTTAAATGCCTGCGTGGCAAAGGTATATTTATCCCCATTTAATTTAAATCCCGCTTATCGAGTAATGTGAGCGTTTCTTCTAGGTGATGTAGGTGACATGCAAATGAATTGGAATAAATATCATCATCATCTAGGTACGCTAGTGAGTGTTTACCGAGGACGGGAGACGAGATGAAATTAATAGCGTGTTGGAATGAGAACGGCACAGTTTTTAATCAGAATTGCATGCGTCAAAAATGGTATAAGCGCACACCATCAGCCAGTGCTGTGTTAGCGCGATCTTTCTCCGCTACAGGAATAGTCTGATAAGCAGCTTTGGCATCCAAAGTAGTAAAATATCGTGCAACAACAAAGTCATCAATTTCAACTTCAATTGTTTATTCCTTGATAGAGGCAGCGGGACCCTAGTGCTGTCACTAGGTACCCCTGTACAATGATACCAAAGTCATCTAGATCAGTGCTACTCAAAGTGTGGTCCGTGAGCCATCGTCTGCCGGTACGCGGAGAGTTTTCAGAAAAGAAAGAAACGATAGTCACGTTCCACACCACGTGACACTGCCGGGACATCTGACTCGGTCTTTTTTTTTTTTACATTTTCATTGTAGTTTTTATATTTATTATGGCTATATTTTTCATTTACTCACTCATGTTAAAAGTCATTGCTATGCAACTAACGAATGCGATATAATGAACAACAAAACAGCGAACTGAAATACGTATAACAACACCTTCATGATGATGTGGCGTTTGACTCTGTGGGAACCACACCTGGGGATATCAATAGGGCGCATCACCTTGTGTTGCCAGAATTGCCACGTTTCTCGGCCACCAGTTACGCCATATCCACCCAAAACATAAATCTTTTTATTTTAAGTATGGTAGTTATCTAATTTCGGATAAAATAAATGTATGCATCCCATTAAAAGAAATGGCCGATTTTTTACTATGCGTGCCAGCCGTGAAGGGTGTCACACAGCTGGCAACCCTGCTATTCCACACGTGTGGATCAGCAGTCTGTGATGTCAGGTCACAGGTCAGTGGTTAGTTACCATCAAGAAGTGGAACAGAGAGCATCATACGGGTAACTGCGTGTTTGTCATTTGGGACCCCACCCCAACCCACTTTTATATTCATTATATTTTTCCTGTATAAAATAAAATTACTACGAATGTTCAAATAATATTTTCTCTGATCGTAAACAATTAATTGTATGGCACAAATATGGTACTGGTCCCTGGCACACTGGGAAGACTTGTTATGTCAATGATGAGTGGCCTTAGAATGAATAAGACATCATGTCTTCATGTTTAGTACAGATAGTCTCAAAATGACCCTGAAATAGGACATATCTCAAAAGATTTTCCTGGAGGGGGGGGGGGCCTATAGGCCCCGGGATTGGCTCGCTTCGCTCGCCGGTCCGTGGCACATTGAAAAAAAAACCATGCCGGTCCGCCACATCAGATAGTTTGAGAAGCGCTGATCTAGAATACCCTGAATGTGTGGCAAAGGGTACGAGTCTGCGACCGTTAGGTCGTTAAGCTTACGGTAATCAACGCAAAAGCTAAACGACCAATCAGGTTTCTTCAATCACACCTTATTGTAACAATTTCTGGCACTCTTCTCTAACCATCTGGCGAGCGCGTTAAGGAGGTCGTTTTTTTTCACTCCACTTTTAATCTACTACACACATTTACCTGTCGCCTTAATCCGGAATTTAACTGGGAACAACTTTCCTTCATTTCCTCTCCTACTTGTACTGATACCAATCACATCTATCAACCAACAAACGTATAACACACAATACGTAGTTACAAACAGTACACCGAGCCCTAAAAAAATTGTGTGTTTATTACTTCTTTAAAAGACTTGATTGGTACAGGTGATCCACTCACTCACTCACCTGTGGGAATAAATTAAGACTAATAGACACAACGCACACAATAAATAGGACAAAAACACAATACTATATGTGTCTTCCTTCACTCCGCTGCCTGTGTGATGCTGTTATGACCTTTGTTGCTGGCCGTTGACCTACGAGTGTGTAATGCATACAGTACATGGATATATGTGTACAGTATATGCGTGAAGTCATGCATACACTTCAGCATAATTATATTCAACTATGGTTGCCCCTCGTGTAACGAGGATGGCTGGCCCTTGGGCCACCTAGTGTGTGAATTTCTTTAAGGGTGTAGAAGCTGTCGCCAACACAACAACCACACTCTACGTTAACGAGTTGCACGATCCAGTGTCAAGGAATAGTCCGAGAAGACCGGACAACTCGCCAACTGCACTGGCTAACCATTACCCCGGAACACGATCCGCAAATCGATTAACATCCAGGTCCCCAATTACTGCCGGGTAGACAGAGGCAAATGGCGTAAAGAAACTTGCCCATAGTTTCACCCTGTCCGGGGATCTAACCCGGGTCCGCTCGCTTGTGAGGTGAGCATACTGACCATTACACCAAAACTTGACCATTACACCTCATACATATTTAATAAAACACACACACACACACACACACACACACACACACTCATTCTAAGCAATATCAAAACCAACCGTATAAACTCTTCATCTGTCTCGCTTATAAAAACATATCCGTAAACCTTCCTAAAGTCCTTTGAAAACTGACGAACAGATATGAAACATAGACTGTAAAAGTGAGCTACACGAACACGCACAACAAGACAGACTCCGCTCAAATAAAACTCAAAGGACGATTTTTTCGACCTACAGTCAGGTAACGGTCCAACAGTTTCCCCTCCAGTCTGTTGGTACAGTACTGAGGTTCCCTGCAGCTGTTAATGATGATTTAAAGTTTCATTTTTATGATAAGTTGGTTGTTTTTAAACGCTGTTCCCTCCAACAACTTGTTCCAATCAAGAACTGACATAGGTGAATAATTTTATAACATGTTGGAATGGCCTTTTACAAAACTTGAAGAGCAATATCTATTCTTGAAATTTTGTCACGAGAAGAAAAACTCATTCAGGTAAATTTGGACATTGGACATATAAGTGAAGTTAGGAAAAAGGAAGGGAAGAAATACGCCTAAAAAGAGTCATGTGTTTCATTATGTTAGACTGGATAACCAGGTGAGTACACAAAACGTCCGGTTAGTGTCAGTGTCAGATGATTCAGGTGAACAGGAGAGAGAGCATCATCGTCTTGGCTGGTGACTCTTTACCAAATCTTCAGATATAATCTGATAAACAAGAATCCAGCCAGAAAGACATGGGATTTTATTGTAGATCTCACACAAGACCAGAGATACATTATTATGACCAAATAGAAGTGTTTTAGTCCTAGAAAACGTAATATTGATCTTCCACCCTCAAGCTGACGTTTCTTCAAATTTGATCTGTTGTGGTCCTTAACAGAGGTTCAAGTCATATTAAAGTGAATATCGGCAATTTGAACTCTTTTATGTTATGTTCAAAGAACGAATTCGCTCACGGGGAGAAAAAGGACCACAAAGCGTTGTGGGCGTTTTCAAAATAACTAGAAAGCGAAATTCACTATAGATTAGGTTAGGTTAGATATGTTTCGGTAAGTTTGGACTAGGTTAGAATCAGTTTAGTTATGTTAGGTTATATAAGTTTTGGTTCGATTAGTTTTTTTTAGGATTTTTGGTTTGTGTTAGATAAGTTTTGGTTACGTTATGTTAGGATAGATTAAAATTGGTTAGCTTAGGTCAAATTAGGTTAGGCTAGATAAGTTTTGGTTAGAGTATGTAAGATTAGCAAAGCCTTCGACAGGATCCACCACGAAAGACTAATCCGTAAAGTGGAGGCTCATGGAATTGGAAATGTTCTAAACTGGATTAGGGCGTAGTTACAGAAAGTCAGCAT
This sequence comes from Homarus americanus, assembly GCF_018991925.1. Classification (NCBI taxonomy): domain Eukaryota; kingdom Metazoa; phylum Arthropoda; class Malacostraca; order Decapoda; family Nephropidae; genus Homarus; species Homarus americanus. Next base: position 17,788,705 of record NW_024716703.1, on the reverse strand, counting down.
AAATGTCACTAAATACGATAGGAGTACCGTGAGTAGTGGAGTACCCCCAAGGCTCAGTACTTGGACTATTACTACTTATAATATACATAAATGAGATAGATATAGGCGTACACAGCAACATAGGTAAATTTGCTGACAACACCAAAATAGGGCGGGTAATTAAATCTGACGAGGACCCCGCAAAACTACAGGAAGATCTAAACAAATTTTTCACATGGTCTGAAAAATGGCAGATACAATTTAATGTGAACAAATGTAAAGTATTTAGCCTAGGAGATGCAAACAAAGAAACCAGATATCAGATGAACGACGTTGATATAGAGAAATATGACGGTGAGAAAGACTTAAGAGTAATGATAAGTAGGAACCTTAAACCAAGACAACAATATGTATTTGCTCGAAACAAGGCAAACTAAGTACCTGGGTTCATACAAAGGAGTGTTAGTTACAAGACTAGCGAGGTTATCCTAAAACTATATCTTGCGCTTGTGAGACCTCACTTGGATTATGCAGTTCAATTTTGGTCACTGTATTACAGAATGGATATCGAATCCCTAGAGAGCATACCGAGGAGGATGACGTGATTAATCCCGGGCATCAGGAACCTTGAGTATAGAGACAGATTAAAGCATCTGAATTTGCACTCCCTCGAGAGACGTAGAGTGAGGGGCGATGTGATCGAGGTGTATAAATGAAATTCAGGGTTAAACAAAGGTGATATAACAAAGGTGCCGAAACTCTCCAACCAGGAGCGAACTCATAGCAATGGTTTTAAATTAGACAAATTTAAATTTAGGCGCGAGGTAGGCAAGCACTGATTTGGAAATAGAGTAGTGGAAGAGTGGGACAAGTTACCAGACCTCGTCATTAACTCGAACACGCTGGGTAGCTTAAAATATAGGTTGGACGAATATATGAGAAAAGTCCTCTAGAAAAAAATTAATGGTGTTTTTGCTAATAACAGGAACTCACCTTAGATAAGTAGTATCAAGGATGCCAAACAAGATGTGGGTGGATGCTACTCTCAATTTTGGGTTTGAAGGTCACATACAAGGTCACAAAAGTCAAATTCTGAAAAATTCCTATTTTTTTAATTTAAGTGGTGGCGCTATGTAACGACGTGTTTAAAGGTGTATCATTAGCACATAAAGCATATTTTTTGTGATTTTATGGATACTAAATTAATGGAACTATTACTCTGGATGTTTTTATTTCCATTAAAAGTTCATTTAGCATGCTGGGTGAGGTGCGCACAAGCCTGCTACTACCATACACTAAGTATTAGCATACTTTCATAATTTGAATATTTTCAATGCACTGGCAAGCCAGACATTATTGGTTTGGTATATGTAATTAAAAGTGCAGACAGTGCCAGCTGGTAAAATAATAATAATAATAATAATAATAATAATAATAATAATAATAATAATAATAATAATAATAATAATAATAATAATAATAATAATAATAATAATAATAATAATAATAATAATAATAATAATAATAATAATAATAATAATAATGCTGAAGGATAGGTGTTTCAGTATATCTGTACCTACTACATACCGCCATTCCCAGTTGTCTTGGCAGATAGGAAGCTCATCCGCAAGAGGAAACGTCAGGATGTCAGTGCGGATTGTTGCTTCTTCTGCAAAGCAGCTGGTGACCTGCACACAGCATCAGAAGAAGGAAAAGCAAGAACTATGACTGTGAGCGATGAGAGAAAGAACCTGCAAAGTCATTCCAAGGTTGATTTTAATGCATTGAAACTCAGTGGCATAAATCATGCTACTCTTTATTCACCTCTGCAGGCAAACTCAAAGGCTGCGAAGTCAGCAGCAGACCATGGGTGCATCGGCGACCACAGTAAGTGGAGGAAGCCACCTTCACTCGGGTTGACAGTCTGCCTTCTCTTATTACACGTGTTGCTCATGATATCATGAAGCTGGTTCAGCAGTTGAAGCAGTTTGACGTCGTCAGAGTTCACGTGAGTGAAGCAGGAGATACAGATACCGCCACTAACATCTCACTTGTTTCACTGACAACCAAAGACACTGCACCCAGATATTTTGTGGCGAATCTGCTGACAGCAACATGTAATCAGGTACATGGAGGAGAAACTGATTGAACAGACAGTAGGCTTTCATTAAACGATAAACAAATATCGGTCGAAAACCTTCGCCGATGTATACAAAGCTACAGTTTCCACGAAGCAGAACGTGCAGAAGACCATCAAAACTGAGAGAAAGCTACTACAGCGACTCCTGAATGCCGTGACCGCAGGTCACATGGTGGAGATGGTCAACGTCTTGAAGCATGAACTGTCCCCAGTCCCATTTAGTCTGGAGAAGACAAGAGGAGAGATGAATTCGACATCGAAGTCTGAGCTGATGAACATCTTGATGACTCAGCAAGACCATAAGCTCAGAGATTCCAACCTCTGATCTGAAGACCTGTGTGACAATAGATGGCCATGCACTCATCCAAGCTCTTGGCAAGTCTGGCGTCTGTCGGACATTCGGCGACAATGCTGAAGTGTTCTTCAAGGCCATAACGAGTTATTTCAATGAACACATAAGAAGAGTTGATGTCATCTTTGATCAGTACGCAGGGGAAGGATCGATCAAAGCAATTACCAGGACAAAGCGTGCAAGCAAGAAGAAACCGATTCGGAAGTCATGATGGCCCACAAGTTCCACTGCCTGAAGTGTGGAAAAATTTCATGGCCCTGGATACAAACAAGGCTGACTAGGCCTTGCTTTTGTCCAACGTCATCACTGAGAAGGGTAGAGATCATCTAGAAAGAGGTGAACTGGTGACAGGGGATGGTTTCTCTGAAACCACTGAAATACTGGCAACCAAGCGACATGACGTTCCATTGTACAGCAACCATGAAGAGGCGGACACCAGGCTCATCCTTCACTCATGTGATCCAGCGTCTCAGGGCTATAAACAAATACTGGTAGTGTGCAGACACACCGATGTAATGGTACTGCTGATTCACTTCGTTTGCACTAAGGTCGCTGAAGTGTGGATGCTGTGCAGAACGGCCAAGAACTGAAAGTACTACTCAGTGCACGATGTATTCAAGAGTTTGTCGCCCCCAGCCAGGGACAACCTGGTCAGCTTCCACGCTTTGACCGGGAGTGACACAGTCTCATCCTTCAATGGTCATGGAGAAAAATAAGTGTTGGAAGGCGTTCAGTGACCATCCACTCCTGGTGCACGCCATTGGTATAGATGGGGATATGGCAGATGTTGAGAAGTTTGTGTGTCATTTGTATGGCACCCCGAAACAACACACAGTTGATGAGGCAAGAGTTCATCTTTTTGGGAAGGCCAAGAAGACACTGGAAATGCTCCCTCAGACAAAGGATGACCTGGAGCTCCACGCCAAGCTGACCATGACAACGCAGATGTTGAAGATCCGGTGAACACTTCAGACTGGAAGTTGGAAGATGGGGAGCCTCCTTCCAGTGTGGTCAAGACTTCCTCCAATCCCTGAAGCCTGCCTGGAGCTTGTTGTCTGTGGTTGCAAGAAAAAGTGCAAGACAGCTAGGTGCAACTGCTTTAGAAAAAGGGTGAAGTGAACGACAGCTTGTGGTTGTGACAACAGTGGTTGCTGTAACCTAGCTGGATAGTAGATCTATGTCTCTCTTCCGGGCTGAAATCGAGAAAAGCCTGAATGTGCTGTAAGGAACTAATTATTCTGTTAGTAAGTGATTGCAATCCACACAATTGTGACTGTCAGTGCAGCACTTAGAAGCTGTTCATCAAGAAACGTGAAGTTGTAGATGTTACTAGTTATTAGTTATAGGACTATATTTACTGCTTTGGTATTTAGTTGTGATAATTCTCTTACTTTGAGTACTTAATTCATGCCATCAGACTTATTAGGCACTAACCATGTTAAGAGAAATTGTTTTGACAAATAGACTTGCTCTTTTTTATTCGTCAATTAAAATATTATTATTTCTTTTTACCTTGAATTTGACCTTAAGTTGGTAATTCGGATGGCATAAGCGTGTCATCAAACTTATCACTAATTGTGGCAAAATGAAACACTTTGTCAAACCAATTGGATCGGAATATTTTTTTAATTCAAATTAGAAAATATATTTTTTTGCACAATGTGACCTATAAAATGACCTTCAAAGCTAAAAGCGAGAGTGGCATCCACCTGCATTTTATTGCTCACCCACAGGTACATTGATTTAGCATGGGTGCCAGCTATTAACAAAAAAAAAGTCTTTCAAAGTTAAATTTTTAGTTGTGGTCAGTCCACTGATAGGGGTTGTGTGTAAACAGCCCAGTATGGGCCAAAGGGCCTGCTACAGTTTCCTCCATTCGTATGTTATTAAGTTTCGTTAGCTTAGGTTAGGTAAGATAAGTTTTGGTTAGATTATGTTAGGTTAGATTAACTTGGTATGCTTCGGTTACGTTAGGTTAAGGTCTACTAGGTTAGATTTGGTTAGTGGAATTTTGAGATCGCCCAAAACGCCTTTTGTTTGTTGGGAAAAACCCACGAGAATAAATTTCGCTTTCTGGTTATTTTGAAAATGTCCACAACGCATTATGAACGTTTTTTTCGCTCAGTTAGCGAATTCGCTCTTTGAGCCAAACATATATAAGTTTTGAAAAAAAAGAGTACATTACAGAATATATATGTATTTAAGCCGGATATCTCTCCTTAACTAATTAAGTACTTACAGGATAACACCAAAACCACCAAAATCTCACTTCGGAAAACCATAGTTGGTGAACAATTACCATTGAAAAAAGTCATTAAAAATACCCAACCGTCATTACTGGCACTAATTACCCCGCAATCGAATCGTGGTCCATAGATTTGGAATCAGCATGCCCAGGAGTGCCTGTAGGCTAGTGTGACTTGGAACAAAATTCCAGAGATCGAGATTTTGGCCGAAACGGTAAGCCTAATGCCCGAAAAATATTTCGACTGAAGTATACTTTTCTCTCGGAATTAGAATTCAAGGGGTTTAAATAATGCTCCATAACAAACACTTGGTCTCCACACCCTTCAAATATTCCTGAACCTAAGTCAAACTTCTCTTGCCTCTGTACCTTCCTGGTTATATGTCAACTTAATTCATGTATAGATTTTGCATTAACTCGTATCATATTTCTTTCTTCAAAAAGGAACTAGACACACGATCTGTCATTCGTCTGGTACTTATTCTTGTCATCTATAACGTACATAGTATTGTCGTCAAGTGCAGCAGACACACATCCCGACATCAAAGTTAACCAACACAAAACCTTTGCTCAGCCGAAAAAGAATGAAAAATAAATTAGTTAAACAAGTAAAACTGGGAGAGAGACGTGTGTGCCCCAGCGTCATCACATATTCATGAGGATCCTCTCATTAGCGTCAATAGAACCATTATCGTCATGCAGGGCTGCGTCTGAGGGAGCTCTGACCATGAAGGCTTTTCCTTGAATATTCACCTGTGTGGACCCACCTGAAATTATTCGCTAATTAAGTGAACAAGGAAGTGAGCTCATGAGATAGTGAGGAGGGAATTCTCCTCATGAAAAGTTCGTATAATTAAGTTTACTTCGTTTAAGGTAATGATATATATTAGCCTTGAAAATAATGCAAACGTTCTCGTTCAGGGTGTCATGAGGGTTCCTGCTGTACGGTAATTATAAGAGAATATGTAATGAATCTCTTAGTTAAAGTTGAGCAGGGCGTTTTGAGTAATGGCGGTGTAACAGGATAGTTCCAGGAGACACTGAGGAAGAATTGATACACAGAACCTGAAGCAGTATGGAGCTGAACTGATGTATACGTAAAGCTATTGACGACAGGAAGGTAACATCGACTTATTTCCAGAAAACGGGATTTAATGATTTTTATATAACAGTTTGATCTGCACTACAGCACTTAATTAACACGATATAAAGATATTTCTCAAACTATCATATGTTATATACCTAATAGGTATGAGTGATGGAATAAGTATAGGTATTACCTATACTTATTCCATCACTCACACTTTCTGACCTGAGGGATACGTAAAATATTCGATGTCAACTTTCAGCACGTCTCCCCCTGACTCCTACCCGCGGGGATAATTATTTTTCTATACGAGGCGTCACACATCCCCTTAAGTAACACCCCAAGGCAAAATAGCACTATATCCTTACTTGAAACATTAACATGATCTTAAGGACAGTTCTTGTTATAACTATGTATTTCTTTGTCTAAACAACAAAGATCATTAAGCATCTTTAATAATCAGGTTTATGACTAGACAACTATCAGTAAGAAAGAAAGTTAATTCTTACCGTGTCTTTCATACAATCTTTTTTTTTTTTTAGTCGCGCAACATTTGGCTTTAAGTGTTAATGTTAAGAGTGTATGACTGTGCTTCAATAACGAAAGTGTTTAACCGTGTGTTCCAAATTA
>NW_024716703.1:17714772-17779772 GCF_018991925.1 Homarus americanus | reverse complement strand
CCCCTGTGACAGGAGGTCCCTGACAGTGGGGCAGTCGAGGCAATAGTGCTAAAGATGTGGAAGTATTACGCATTTTGCAGGGAGAGAAGATCGGAACATCTTCTGCTACAAAAAACTTGCCAGGTAGGTTTGTATCCCAGCTTAAGGTGAACCAAGGCAGTCTGTCAACCGTAAGTTCACGTCGACGACACTTCCCTGTATATGGGAAAGGAAAAAAGTGATCGTAGAGTCGGATGAGCAGACTACCTGGCCGTTTCTTATCCCTTTGATGGGTCGTAGGGATAAAAGCGACAGATTGTATTCTCTTTCTGTAACAAAGGAGGGAAGGTGTAGGTCCAACAACAGAGTCAACAAAACCACAGACAAAGAAACAAACTAACGAACAAGGTGGAATAAATCACGAAATATATAAAACAACATAATAAAGACACTGCTTAATGTAATAAGATGAAATGATAAAAGAAACGGAAATTGAGAAATATAACTTGGTAAATATAAAACTAACGAGTCATAACGGCAATAGAAGAAAAAAAACAGCCATAATGATACAATTATCGCAAATTAGTTCACTTGTTTTTAATGGGTCTAATTTTCATAATATCACCACACGATATTACAGAGACACAATTATGTATATTATTATATTTTCATCACAGTCACGCTTAGCTTTGATATATTAATTAACTCATGTGGACCTAATAATCAAGTTGCTTAATTATTTGGCTAGTTTGAATCGCTATTTTGATTATAAAACACAGGCTAATATTTTAGTTCATCATTTATTGTCAATAATTTTCTTTGGAGTTAGGTTAGCTCGAGTTGGGTTAGATTTGATTGGGTTAGGTTAAGTTCAGTTAGGTCACGTTTGATTGGGTTAAGTTAGTTTGGATTATGTTATGTCATGTTAGGTTGGATCTGGTTGAGTTAGATTGGTTCTGGTTAGGTTAGGTTAAGATTCGCCTTCCCAGCATATTTCACCTTAGGATAAACCTAACCTAACCTGACCTGATGAGTGTTAGCATCTTAAACTAAAAAAAAAAAACTGACTCCTCCGGACCCGCACAGAGGAAACTCTCGTAAGTAAACAGCCACCAATTAAGCGTTTCTTTTGGACTTACCACAAACTCATAGTGTATTTAGTAACAATTTTGTGTGGCATGGCTAAATATTAACTGTGTCAATATTTTTTCTTTTTTAAGTGAGAACCTAGTGTGCAATAGTCTTGAAGGGCGTGGCATATCATGTTCTCTGAGTGAGTTCTCCCTGTCAAGAAAAATGAGTAAACAGGACACTATTTCATTGGTACATGTGTAATCTTGAGAGATTCATTATAGGAAGTTTTAATACGAGAAAGAGAAGGGAATGGGTCTGGGGGGAACCATCTGTCCACCTGTCACTAACAGAGACAAATTGATCTCTCGCTCTTTCTCTACCAATAGTGGTGTCCCACAGGGTTCTCACCTACTCTCTTCCTTCTATTTATCAATGGTTTACTTCACACTACGACTAATTCTATCCATTCTTACGCTGATGATTCTACTTTTTACTCTTCTTCACATTTTTCCTTTCTCTCAAATTCTCAAACTAGATCTGTTTCTAGTTTCATTACATCTATCAATGCGGATCTGTGCAGCAACTCCGAATGGGGAGGTAGAAATTTGGTTAAATTCAATAGTAATAAAACTCAATATTTACCAATTACACTTTCCAAATTAGATGATCTACCACTAATCACATTTCAGGAAACTATCATTCTGCCAAATTCTAAATCAGATATGCTAAGCCTCACCATTTCCTCTAATATGTCATGGAAGCCACACATCCTCAACATTGCTAAAGCTGCCCCCCGAAAGCTGGGAATGCTGTACAGATGCCGTAGCTACTTCACTCCTGAGCAGTTGCTTCAAGTATATAAGGGATTCATTCGTCCTAACTTGGAGTACTGCTTTATTATCTGGGGTGGTTCTTCTTCTGTCCAACTATTAGATAGGGTGGAATCAAAGGCATTTTGTCTTATTAATTCTGCTCCTTTAGTTGATAATCTTTCTTCCCTTTCTCTTTGCCGCAATGTTGCTTCACTCTCTCTCTTTTACAGGTACTTTAACGGGCAATGTTCGGTGGATCTGGCATCCTGTGTACCACCGGCAAGGCCGTGGGCTCGTAACACTCGTCTTGCCCGCGGTGTCCACCGTTTCTCTGTGGATGTTGGTCACACTAGAATAGCCCGTTATAGTACATCCTTCTTTCCTCACACAGCCAAACTGTGGAATGCTCTGCCTTCTGTGTTTCCATACTCATACAATCTGTCTCACGTTAAAAAGCTGGTTTTCCGGTATCTTCGTGGTGTAGGTTAATAAAATCTGTTTCTTTTCTATTTTTAATTTCTTTTTACTCTTATTTTTTCGCCCCCAGGCCCCGTTGTAAGTCGATGACCTGTGCTCGGGTGGGCTATTCCCCGTAAAAAAACAAAAACAAATTAGTAAAACAATTTAAGTCTCTAGAGGAATTAGTATGAAAGATAACAAGTGATTTACATGTTAATTAACTCTCATATATTAATTTTGGACAACAACACTGTGTGAGTTAAGTCCTGGTTTTCAGCGTTATTTTGAGAGTATTTGTGCACAACGAGAGTCAGTGGCTGAGGTAGGGAGGTATAAGGACTCCTGGACTGGTTGGGAGCTGTTAAACTATTGTAAGGTTTTGGACTTAGCCGTATTCAGTAGATAATTATCACTGGCACGAGACCCACCACTCCTTGCCGGGGGTGAGGCATGACTTCGTGCTATCCCGTGAAAATCCCTAGTTAGCTGACGTCATTCTGGTGTGATGGCCAGTGTTGCCACAACAGAGTCATGTGGTCCCTGGTTATGTGGTCCCTGACGCTTCGATTTTGCAGAAATCCCCATCATGGAGATACCAAAAGACACACTCGATCTGATGGCGACCTTCCATACAGAGGTGAATGAGAATGAAGTTATCACTACTAAGACTTCTAAAGATGCTGTGGAGACAAAAACAGAGAAACAAGGTGCATAACAGGCCTCATGGTTTCATATGGACTACAACTGTCTCAATTCCAGTAAGCGAGTCAACTACCACAATTCAGGCAATGATTCTGACTCAAAACATCCATCACCAACAAGTAAAATTCATTAAAATTAAAGATAATTCAACAATTGAAAATCTGAGGAGAGAAATTACCCCTAACCCCCTGCCAGGTGGAGCAACAAGCAGTTAAACCTCCTGAAGACTGGCCTACCCTGGGCCCACCACATAAGTTACCAAATCCGCCTGAAGACAACATCACATCTCATGTAACAACAGCTTACGCCCCGTTTGCCAAATATATAAAGCTTGTTTCCCCAGAAAACCTCTCAATGAACACCAAGCTGCGCTGGCTTATTGAAATCCGTCGCACCTATATGCAGGACCAGGCACTGGGCGAGGTCAAGGACTCAGTGGAAACTGTATCCATTTTCAAGCCCTATATCACAAGTGAAATCATAGTAATGATAAAAGAAAAATACAAACTCCAAAGGAAATTTGCAAAAAGACCCACAACTTTCGGTGATGCTTACCGAAGTATCAGAAATAGAGTAACTCAAGCAGTTAGAAATGCCAGACGCAGCTATTATACAAATAAGCTCCAGTCGACATCAGAAAAACCTGAAATATCATAAATTCTATTCAGAACAGTAGCACTCAGCCTACAACCCCCCCCTCCCTCCCCCCACTCAGCTTTTATGATAAATGATACAGTTGTAGCGGAACCCTCCCTCATTACCAACCACTTCAATGACTATTTTATCAATTTTGGCAAAAAATCTTGGAGAGCATCCATAATCACCATGAGGAATTTAGAGCCTACCTGCAAAACAGACAGCAAAATGAGCTGTTCTTGTCTCCTGTCACAGCAGATGAATTATTGACTATCAGAAAAAAAGTCCAAAGATGCAGAAGCAGGCGAAGACAATATACCAATGAGCATCATTAAGAAAGTAGCCCACTTATTACTACCTGTTGTCGTACAAATTTGTAACTCCTCCTTCACTAGTAGTGTCTTTCCGGATAAACTGAAAATTGCTAAAGTTCACCCAGCATGTAAAAAATCTGGGGACAAAGGTCTCTTCAAGAATTACCGCCCCATATCAGTCATCCCAGCCTTGAGTAAGATACTGGAGAAGCTAGCATGTAGTAGACTAAATTCCTTCTGCAATATCAATAACATCTTTACAGGCTCTCAGTTTGGATTTAGAGCTAGGTCGTCTGGGAGTGTTCTGTTATACTTTACTAATGCCATCTTAAACTCCTTTGATGACAGTCAGTTCACAGTCGATGTATTCTTGGACCTCTCTAAAGACTTTGATACAGTCGACGATACCATCCTCCTTTCAAAGCTTGAACATTACGGCGTTAGGGGCCTGTCCCACAATTGGTTTACCTCATATATGTCTAATAGGAAGCAGCATGTCTGCTAAAATAATCATCAATCTGACTCCACCAATTTTGTATGGCGTCCCTCAAGGTTCCATTCTCGGTCCAGTCCTGTTTTTGTTGTCCATAAACGATATAGTCCACGCCAGCACACTCATAAAATACAACTTACTTGCAGACGATAGTAATCTCTATGCCAGCAACTCAGACCTCCATTCCTTGATGAGAACTATGAACACCGAATTGAATAAAGTCAGGACCTGGGTAATACGTAATAAACTGACCATAAACCTCGAAAAAACCCACTACACGATCTTTCACAGAAGGAAAAACTTACCCCCAGACTTGGATCCCCTGTACCTTGGGAACACAGTCCTCAAACGCGAACAAAATACTAAGTTCCTTGGGGTTATTGTTGATGAAAACTTAGCTGGAGAAACCACATACAAGCCATTAACATTAAAGTCAATAAACAGTGCGGTATCATGTATCTCACTCGACAGTCACCTGATACACTGTCACACACTATATGAGGCCTCTGGCTCTTCAAAAACACAATCCCTGGTCACTGCACAAATGAGAATTGTGAGGACAATGACCTACTTGATAAAACTTATCACACAAACGAACAATTTGCTAAATTGACAATTTTAAAATTCGAGGATAGTAACACCTACTGCTGTGCCCTATTTGTTTATAAATCTGCCAATCACTTGCTTGGTAACAATTATTTCCAGTTCCGGAATAATCAGAGATACAACTTAAGGCACCGAGAGCTACTAAGACCAACCCCCATGCGCTCCTCTCAGTCCCAGACCTCCATAAAATATCACGTGTGAAGGTGTGGATGTGGAACAACTTACCCCCACCCATCCGAGCAAAGACTGCGCTCCCTTCCTTTAAATATCTCCTTAAAAAATATCTATTGTCTCGGTATTAATATTTTTTTGTAATACCTACTTTATATACCTTCCTATATTGTACCACCTAAACCGTTTTATCAGAAATTATCATGTCGATATAGAAATTACCATTGCAATAAATATATTTGCCAAGTAGACATAATCCTGACAGCTCTATCCTCTTGTTCAACCTTAATACAACCCATGTTGTACTGCTTCCCTCCCTTATCATATTTAAGATTTTTTTTCAATTCCACTGTAAATTATGTATATACTTATAATATAAATGTAAAACAAAATTAAGAAAATAGATAAAACAAATAAATAACGAAGTGATAACCGTGATAACATTCTGATATGTTCTTACTACCACCATGCTATGTGTGCTATTCCAGATGATACTAAATGTTACATAATACTTCCTTGAGATAAATGTACAGTATATATCAGGTGCCTACAAGAGAGCTCAGGCTCTCAACTGGCTCGGCCATGTTAATATTATGAGTTTTAGTCGACTCTGTATTTGTGTTCTTCTGGCTAAATAAACTGTTTCAATATCAATATCATCACCGCAGTCTCAGGCTGTCTACATAGCTAAAAATCGAAAGGATATCATCAACGCAGCCGTCACCGGTGAATACAGTACTTGGCCATCCACATGAAAGTGGCTGACCAGCCCGTCCTCAACCGGAAGCTACCTGAATATCTGGTGACTCGCTTTCCTGTGGGAGTTGATATAGTAATGAGTTGATACAGTTATATAGTAATAATTAATTAACTAAAACTTCTAGCTTGCCTGGGTATGAGGATGTCTTCATCTAGTAATAATTGTTGTTATTCACCTGCCACTGTATACAGGCAGACCACAACAAGAGTCGTGTGATGTATTGATGACAAAACCCCGAGCTTATTGTTTACCAGCGTGACGACCAGTGATTGATTCTGATGGTTGAGTCTCTCTGTTTAAATGTCTCTCTCTCTTTGTTTACTCGTCCATCTGTCTGTCTGTCTGTCTGTGTCTAATTTCTCTCATCTCCCCTGCAGGAACACCCAAGAACCACGTAGAAAAGACATAAATAGAATGAAATGTCACGTGTGCGAATCTTGAGAGAGTCGCCACACTGGGCTATGTAAGGAACCTACAAATATGGACAAAATACCCTGAAGACTTGACAATGTCTAGCATCTACTTCTGGGGTCATATATGACCAGTTCATATCTAATAACACAGCTTTTCATCACATATTATATCGGAACCACAAAATGGAAACAAAAAAACACAAAGAAAAATCTAAGTAAATATGTTAAGATTCCAATCCTCCTCAGCTTAATGATCTTCAAGTACTTACATGCCAGATACTGCTAAGAGTCCAGGGAATTACGCCCATAACTACTTAAACGACGTCGAAGTTATGATCACCGGAAAGTTTTAAGTAGATTTTAGAGGATGTGGGTTGGCACGTTCTTCCTCTCCCCCTTACAAGATTGCAGAGTGCTTCTTATGTGTTAATAAATTATATTAAGTTTTAGTCAGGAATCTTGGTACTGTCAGCAATTATGAAATTGTATTATGATTACCAGTTTCTCTCTCTCTCTGTCTGTCTGTCTGTCTGTCTGTCTGTCTGCCTTCCCGTGTCATTATCTTTGTGTCTGTTTGTTTATCTATCTATCTATCTTTATCTGACAATATATCTTCATCTCATTATCTTTGTGTATATCTCTCTCAAAATATACACTTTCACTTTCTCTCTCACTCTTATCTTTCTGTGGCTCCTGTTCTCTCTCTCTCTCTCTCTCTCTCTCTCTCTCTCTCTCTCTCTCTCTCTCTCCCCTCTAATGTATTCATTACATTCCCTCTTTAATTACAGGTAATATGAGATGTCTCTCTCTACCCAGGTAATAGAGCCATGACTTAACAGTCATACACAGGTAAATGGCCTTTACACTGTAACCTAATAAGTAGAAACTGAATGATTATTTCAGTTATGAATTTAGGACAAAAGAGTACAGGTGTGGGTACAGGTAAGGGTACAAGTAAGGGTACAGGTAAGGGTACAAGTAAGGGTACAGGTAAGGGTACAAATAAGGGTACAAATACAGGTAAAAACATTGGTACAGAATTATTACTCAGAATCAAATTAGTGCCACCAATATTACTACTGCTACTACTACTACTACTACTACTACTACTACTACTACTACTACTACTACAAAAAAAGCAATTGCTATCATTCCAATAAATGTATTACAACTATTTATACTGACTGTCATTACTACGACTGAAACTAATCTTACTACTATTACTACTAGTACCATCACCAGTACAATTATCACATGATTGTATATTTGTCCATACATAATTACTGATAATTCTCCTCCTCCTCCTCTAATTACTGATGGTAGGAGTAACGAATGAAATTACAGAGAAGAGGAAGGAAGTAAAGCAACAGGTGGAATGAGAACTATATAAATGGAAGCAGAAACAGGAATGTACAGGAGAATAACTCGACTCTGGATGGAAGAGGAGGAAAAGATTAGGAGTGTGGGATGAATAATATGTAAATAAAAATAAACAAACAGATATGAAAGATAAAGGTGATAAGGACATAATGAGAGAATGGGATGTGAATAATTGATAGTGAAATGTAATAAAGAGAGGGGTGGTAGGAGAGAGGAAACAAGACAAAAGACAACTACTGCTACGACTACGACTACTACTACTACTACTAATAACAACAACAACTACAACAATTTCTACTACTATTATTATGACAACAACTACCACCACCACTAAAACAACAACAACTTTTACGACTACAGACCACCAAAACTCTCTCTCTCTCTCCCTCTCCAAATATTGCTGTCAGTTGATGGCTGTCATTAGTTTGTGTCAAGATGGCCTGGAAACATTTAATTTTGTGTCACACTGACAAATTCATTGTTGTGGCGGAACATTTTCTGCTTCTTTTGTGGATGAATAGCTGAAAAAGGGGTGTGTGTGTGTGTGTGTGTGTGTGTGTGTGTGTGTGTGTGTGTGTGTGTGTGTGTGTGTGTGTGTGTGTGTGTGTGTGTGTGTGTGTGTGTGGAGGGGGAGGGAGGGAGGGAGTACAATCAATCCAACAGAAACAGAGACTCTAGGAACCTGGCGCAAAAAGTCCTCGTGTACCTGAATTGAGGCTTCGGAGACTCCAGGTAATCAGCTACTTGTAAGAGGGGAGGGAGAGGGTGTCTGCTGCATACTATAGGCTCTCGTCTCTCACCTGAGGAGTTGCAGGGTTGTAATTATTATGTTCTAGATCATGAACTTTTAACTCTATCCACGAGAAACAAATATATATGTAAAACTAGAGCAACATGTGAATTAATTAGTAATACAGTATAGTTATAATAATAAAAAGGGGTGGTAGGTGACAATAGTTACTCAGCTTGTCTTATGGGGAACTATGTTAAGTTTACAGAAACACAGAAACTATTCATAATGTACTCGTTACTAGTTGAGGATGGGAGACGTGATTGATGAACATTGTACACTGTGTATGATTTCCCCAGGTCCTCAGTTATCACAATACTATATAACCTTTACCTATTAGTAGAAGTTAAGATTTTAATAAAAGAAACACAAGTTAATGACAAAGACTATCCAGGCTCTTCTCCCACACTCCCTCCTCCAAGCTCCCAGCATCATTTTGGTGACTGAAAATGTACAACCGATGACGAAAAACAATAACACATCGCGAGGAGATGCTGTACACTATAATACTTTACTACCATAAGAGGTCGACATGAAACAACCTACCATCGTTGTTTCTGGGTGTACGATTAGTTCTGTACTCTGAGCAGTGTTGGTGTATACGGTACCTCACATTTCCTTCTGTGGTTCTGCCTCAACAAATAAGAGTAAATGGAATGAAACACAGACGACGTTCCATGCCCGAGGGAAGGAGGGTCTGTCACCTCCACCTCCTGGCTGTATAGGTAGAAGCTCTCGTTCAAGTGATTAAACTGGTGAATGGATGTGAACAGCGAGTGTATAGTGTACCTCGTCCTTGTCCACGGGAGGGCGCCACTATTGCTGTACGTATTTGATTATTATGGAGTTACACAGTTCCTGAATAACATAAAATCACCCAAATAGCCATCGGACATTACAGGTAATGAGTATTTAGAATTATAAAACGAATGAAAATATTCCAAAAGTTATTACTGAGCTCTGATTTGTGGACAAAGTTAAGTCCTGGGTTGTGATTAGTGGACACAACGGGGTGCTGGTGCACTTCTACTAACTCGTGTCAGTTGAGAAGGAATGTTTGTTGACAGATTCACCGATATTGGACATCCTCAAGGTCAAATTACTACTCAGTAAAAAACAAAGTACTGATAAACAACAAATCTGTCAATACAGGCATCAGGTCACATTCATCAACACGACAAACAGGTCAGGTCACCCATCTTCTTCACCTGACAGCTGGAAGCACAGTTTGAAAACTAACCGCCCACAGTCATCCAAGTAAATAATTTATTGCCATTACACAGGGGATCTGACCAAAAACATTGACAAAAGACAAACACCAATGATGATAACAACAGTTAATAATGAGGATAAAAACAGTACAAATTAATAATATTAACAATAATAATAGAAATAAGTACTCCAGAGAATAATAATAATGATAATAAAAATAATAATAATAATAATAATAATAATAATAATGATAATAATAATAATAACAACAACAATGATGGACACGATTATGATGTGATTTACCTCGACTTCAGCAAACCCTTCGACAGGGTCCCCCAATCCGTAAAGTGGAGGCTCATGGAATTGGAGGAGGTGTTCTAAACTGGGTTAGGGCGTGGTTACAGGACAGGAAACAGAGTCAGCATTAATGGCACTAAGTCCGATTGGGGTAACATCACTAGTGGTGTAACCCAAGACTCAATACTTTGACCATTACTATTTATTATATACATAAATGACAGATATAAGTGGAGACAGGGCGTACAATTAAATCTGACGAAGACTCCACAAAATTACAGATAGATCTAATTTTTTTCGCAAGGTTTGAAAAATGACAGATGAAATTTAATATGGAAATGTAAAGTACTTAGCCTACGGGATGTAAATAGAGAAACCAGATATCACATGAACAAAGTTAATATAGAGAAATCCGACTGTGAAAAAAATCTTAAACCAAGACAATAATGCGTATTTCCTCGAAAAAAGACTAACAAAGTACATGGGTTCATACAAAGGAGTGTTAGTTACAAGACTAGCGAGGTTATCCTAAAACTATATCTTGGACTTGGGAGACCTCACTTAGATTATGCAGTTCAGTTTTGATCACCATATTACAGAATGGATATGGAATATCAAGAAAGCATACAGAGGAGAATGACAAGACTAATCCCAGGCATTAGAAACCTTGAGTACAGAGACATATTAAAGCATCTGAATTTGCAGTTTCCTCCACTCTTATGTTCTTAGGTTCATATAATAATAATAATAATACCCCAGGGAATAATGATAGTGAAATAATAATGGTAATAGTATTCATTTAGTTTTAAATTAATCTTGAGGGACACTGCACGGGTAGGTGGCGGTAAAATTAACTAATTCCAACATTATAAATGAATTTTATTGGAATTAGTTAATTTTACCGCCACACCACCCCGTTAAGTACTGTACTGCTGTGTCCCTCAGGACTCATTTAGTTTAAAACTCGGGTTGAAACACGACGACCCTCTTCAAGGGAAGATGTTGTTTAATAATAGGGGCGTTAGAGTGAGGGGTGATATGATCAAGGTGTATAAATGGGAGTCAGGGTTAAAAAAAAAGTGATATAACAAAGGTGATATAATTAAACTATCCAACCAGGAGTGAACTCATAGCAATGGTTTTAAATTTGACAAATTTAGATTGATGCGCGAGATAGGTAAACATTGATTTGGAAATAGAGTAGTGGATGAGTGGAACAAGTTACCAAACATCATCATTAACTCGAACAAGCTGGGTAGCTTCAAATATAGGTTGGACGGATATACAAGCGATAGGAGTTGGGTGTAGTTTTTTTTTTTTTTATGATTAGCCCACCTGGGCACAGATCACTGCCCCACATCAGGGCCTGGTGGGCGAAAATGTAATCGTAATAATATTAAAGAACCAAAAAGAAATACACAAATGAAAAAAAGATCAAAAGTGAGAAACAATTATGTATGTTGTGTTCTCAATAGTAAGAGAAACAATTGAGACCCTGCAATTGTGTGTAAATGAGGGAGAAAGTTAGATCAGCAACCTGGGACTTGGTCACAATTTTCGTGATGCCATATGGCAGCAAGGTCTACCATTAGACAACACATTATGCTTCCAATATCTTCCCAGGCAGTAGTACCTCCCTGATTGGTAGCTGCCTACTACCCAATAGGCTCACTGCAGTTTCCCCCATTCTTATGTTCTTACGTTCATATAATAATAATACCCCAGGGAATAATGATAGTGAAATAATAATGATAATAGTAATCCACGTATAATGAGAACCCGAGTGTGTGGATGTATGAGTGTCAGACGAAGGCATAATTAATCCGTATTTCCTCTGTACTGTGATGAGTTACAGCACACACGGGGACCACTCGACTCCCTTCACTTCACCAACTGCAAAATTAGATATATCCAATGACAGCTGGATGGACTGTAGGAACCCACAACTTGAACCAGTGAACCTAAGGACACGGGGTGAGCGATGTATCCACTCAGCCGCCGCCTCTTGTCAGTAATTTATATCGCAACACAAAACATTTTCATCAACTTCTAACATTTCTTATATAAACAACTTGGATTCTTGTGGTATTCTCCTCATGTATGTATGTATGTATGTATGTATGTATGTATGTATGTATGTATATATGTATGTATGTATATAAGTATGTATGTTTGCATGTACAGTATGTATGTATCAATGTATGTACAGTATGTATGTATGTATGTACGTGTGTGTGTGTATGTACGTGTGTGTGTGTGTATGTATGTGTGTGAGTGTATAACTTCTCCACTTTGCCCAAGCACTTCATGCGGTGCCAATATGTATACAAACTCACAGGAAGAAACACGAGGGCCATGAAGCTCGGACGGAGGTGAATTATGGCCTTATTTAACGGGAGTCACACTTAAGAGAGAGAACAATTAAAAGGAACGCACTTAAAGAAACACACTTAAAGGAACACACTTAAAAGAGTTAAGCTTACACGGAACACACTTAAAGGGGACACAGTTAAAGAGACACACACTTAAAGGGAACCACGTTTAAAGGGAACTCACCTTGGAAAAAATACACTAAATAATAATGGTAACAATATTCTATTCTCCTTTATTTAACAGTTATTTTTATACTAATTAGGAGAAGGTGTACCCACGTCTCACCTGGATTCGCCATCGGAAACGTCTTCTTTATGAACCTAAAGTGAGTGATGGACAAGGAACCAACCCCGAGGCTGGCCAGGTACACAAAGCAGCTGCCATGGTCCACCGGGTGTCTAGTTAGCAGGCTTCATCGTGATTGGTTGGCAGTAGAGACGTGAACTCACTACCCACATAAAGGACCAATCATAATACCTGGTGTGTACAGGGCAAATTTTGGACCGAAAATCACCAAATTTATCAGAGACGATGGAATTTATTTTGAAGTAACGGGAGTTATTTTACATGTCCACGTAAGTTGTTTTTAATGTGCCTGGGTTAAATATTTCTGATAGAAGTTGTGTGAATGATTACATGTAAGACCAGAGACCGTCGCTCCTTTCTATGAGATAAATAACAAGCACCGCACTGATTATTTTTTGTTTATATCTGTACAACATTAGTTTACAATAAGAAGACATTAAAAGCGTCCTATTCTACCAAACATAGATATAAGGCTGTCCATTACACATGGGTTAACTCCGTTATTGATCTATGTTAGTTATTAATTGGAAGTAAAGGATCATCTTTTGAATAATGTAAATTTTATGAAGATATGACAATATAAGTACACAGGTAGGTACGCAGGCAGGTATACCGGGTGGAACACCAGGTGGGTACACGGCAGGTATACCGGGTGGTACACCAGTAGGTACACCAGATTATGCAGTGGACCTGGTAGGTACACCAGGCGGTGTCTGGGTGGGTACACCAGGCAGGTATGCCGGGTAGGTGCACCAGGTGGGTGCACCAGGCAGATGGGTGTCGATGGGTGCCAGGTGGTGCAGGCGAGTTGCCGGGTGGTGCACCAGACGGGTACGCAGGTGGGTACACCAGGCAGGTGCACCAGGTGGGTACACCAGGCAGGTGCACGACGGGTGCATCAGTTGCATCGGGTGGGTGCACCAGGCAGGTACCGGTGGGTGCACCAGGTGGTGCACCAGGTGGGTGCATCAGGTGGGTGCCAGGCGGGTACACCAGGTGGGTGCATCGGTGGGTGCATCAGGTGGGTGCACAGGCTGGGTGCACAGGTGGTGCACCAGGTGGGTGCACCAGGCGGTGCAGGTGGGTGCACAGGCGGGTGCACCAGGTGGGTGCATCAGGTGGGCGCAGGCGGGTGCACCAGGTGGGTACACCAGGTGGGTACGCAGGCGGGTGCGCAGGCTGGGTGCACCAGGCGGGTACACCAGGCAGGTGCACCAGGCGGGTGCATCAGGTGGGTACATCAGTGGGTACACCAGGCGGGTGCAGGTGGGTACACCAGGTGGGTACGCCAGGCGGGTACCAGGTGGTGCACCAGGCGGGTGCCAGGTGGGTACATCAGTTGGGTGCACCGGGCGGGTACACCGGTGGGTGCATGGGTACGCCAGGCAGTTCCTGGTGGGTGCACCAGGTAGGGTGCACCAGGTGGGTGCACCCGGGTGGGTACACCGGGTGGGTGCACCAGGCGGGTACGCGGGTGGGTACACCAATTGGTGCACCAGGCGGGTACATCAGGTGGGTGCGCCAGGCGGGTACATCAGGTGGGTACCAGGCGGGTACACCATTGGGTGCACCAGGTGGGTATACCGGGTGGGTGCACCAGGTGGGTGCACCAGGTGGGTACCAGGTGGTATACCGGTGGGTGCACCAGGTGGGTGCACCAGGCGGGTGCATCAGGTGGGTGCACCAGGCAGGTTACGCCAGGCGGGTACATCAGGTGGGTACGCAGGCGGGTGCACCAGGTGGGTGCACCAGGCGGGTACATCAGGTGGGTACACCGGGCGGGTACCAGGCGGGTACATCAGGTGGGTACACCGGGCGGGTGCACCAGGTGGGTACACCAGGCGGGTGCACCAGGTGGGTATGCCGGTGGGTACACCGGGCGGGTACGCAGGTGGGTGCACCAGGCAGGGTGCCAGGTGGGTGCACGCCAGGCGGGTGCATCAGGTGGTGCACCGGGCGGGTGCACCAGGTGGGTACACCAGTGGGTACGCAGGTGGGTGCACCAGGTGGTGCAGGCGGGTACACCAGGTGGGTGCCTGGGCGGGTACACCAGGTGGGTGCACCAGGCGGGTACACCAGGCGGGTGCACCAGGTGGGTGCACCTGGTGGGTGCACAGGTGGGTACACCAGGCAGGTGCACCAGGTGGGTGCACCAGGCAGGTGCACCAGGCGGGTGCACCAGGTGGGTGCATCCAGGTGGGTACGGAGGCAGGTGCCAGGTGGGTGCAGGCGGGTGCACCAGGTGGGTGCATCAGGGTGGGTGCACCAGGCGGGTGCACCAGGTGGGTGCATCAGGTGGGTGCACCAGACGGGTGCACCAGGTGGGTGCACCAGGTGGGTGCACCAGATTGGGTGCCTCGGCAGGTGCCAGGTGGGTGCACCAGTGGGTGCACCAGGTGGGTGCACCAGGCAGGTACACCAGGCAGGTACATGGGGTAGGTACACCAGGCAGGTACACCGGTGGGTACACCAGGCAGGTACACCAGGTAGGTACACAGGTAGGGGTACAGGCAGGTACACCAGGTAGGTACACCAGGCAGGTACACCAGGTGGGTACACCAGGCAGGTACACCAGGCGGGTACACCAGGCAGGTACACCAGGTGGGGTACACCAGGCAGGTACACCAGTGGGTACCAGGTAGGGTACACCAGTGGGTACACCAGGTAGGTACACCAGGCAGGTACTACATTAACCAATAGTGATAAGACATGGACGATAAAAGGTGGATGATGATTATTTTTATCATTAACAACATTATATTCCATCATCTCCCGTCATATATATATCTCAGCAGCTGGTGCACCGTCAGGCATCTTCACCTGTCGGCCGAGGATCATTTGATGCTGATCCTACTCTGTTCAGGGAGATGCTGAGCCTGGCGCTCCTGGTTTCCTTCAGCATTATGGTCCAGCGGTCGTCAACAATGGTACTGTGGTGACTGATAATACGCTCTGTTAGTACTCAGTGGGGTGACGTGGTGTCAAATTCTGCTAAGATTTTCCAAACAATGCCAGATGTCACTGGTATCAGTTGCCGGAGCCGTACATAAATGGTACATTCCTGTCACTTCCTCGAGTTACAGCACGTGTGGGAGCCCAACGATTTGTAGCCACTGTTCACAAGTTTCATCTGTGAATTTGTCTGCAGATCCAGGAAATGGCCGGTCAGCCAACTCAGACAATAAACTGGCAGAGGTCAGATGTTGTCACAGTTGTTTACATTTGATGAAGTAACTCATCTTGTTCAGTGTGCAAGCGCTCATGCCGATAGGAAAACTTTAGCGGTCTGAATCACTTCCACCCTGATTGCACTGGAGCTCCTCTTATTGGTGGTCACCAGACTGTGAGTAATTTTACGCACTGGTTGTTCCTGCCGGTCCGGTGAAGATCCTTCTTTCAGCTCGCGTCTCTGGAAATGGACCCTGACCCGAAATCAAGCGTCCTTACCGTGGTGTGGACATCACTGATTAAGAGGTCACTCATTTGTAGCTTTTTTATAACTTCATATCCCTCAAGTTTGTACCATCAAGGCTGTTAGTCATACTTGAGTTGAATTCCAGGTGTTCACGAACCCCGTGCCTCTGCCTTCTTACGGTCGCCATTCTCCACTAACTGCTCCCATACCTTCATGCACCCAAGCATTGTTCAGTCGTTTTTAGAAGACAACACTGCTTCTTTCAATTATACAGGATGAGCCAAAAGTCAATGTGCACCAACTGTTGACGATGAGTATATTTCTCAGTGAAACAATCAACCCGGAACGTTATTGTGAAATGATTCTACCCCTTTCATTGGATATTTAAATGAAGACGAAATTGCTTGCGGCTACTTCCAACAGGACGGTGCTACCCACGCACAGCTCGTGTCTCCATGAAGCTACTGCGCGATGTGTTCGGGGACAGAATAATTTCAAAGGACATTTGGCCACCAGGGTCGCCAGATCTTACACCCCTTGATTATTATCTAAGGGGAGCAATGAAAGGCGCAGTTTACAAAGACAACCCTCACACTCCCCCTAAGCTGAAGGAAGCCATCGCAAATTTCACCATGAATTGAATTGTCGCGTGTTTACAAAGATAAGACATGTAGATGCGTGTCTACAGGCACGTGGGTGCCATTTCCAACATTTGCTGTAACTTAAGTAAGTACGGAAACTGTATTTGTATAAGTACAGAGACACTGAATATGCTCATCGCCTACAGTAGGTGCACAGTGACTTCTGGCTCACACTGTATAACAAAATGTCACAAGTGTCATTTGGTGTATATATCTCGCCGCGACAGGCGATAATTTAGAATTTCTTTATACTGATTCAGACTCCGAACGAGCCCAACTGAATCACATGAGGTTTACTGATTCACTGTCATTGATACCCATCGCTCGGCTGGGAATCTTTCACATCATTGTTCGGGGAGACCAAGTTCACTGTTGAAGTGAAGGTAACTGTACTGTACATCCTCTCAAGGCTGTGTAAATAAGTCCGAAGAGTGACGATCCTCTAGGTGCTTCGGGGCTAACCAGACACTTCCCAGGTTACCACATATTCATCTATCAACTTGAGGTGAAGTTTAAGACGAGGTAAATATCAGCATAAGCTTCCGGTGACGATGTCTTTGGCTTAAACATTTATTCTCGAAATACTTTCACTTCCCTCCAATCCGTCTCTGTCAAACATCACACCCAAAAGATTCTGGTCATCTGTAGTTTGTTGTGTCTTGACCTTTAACGACACGTCACCCCCGTCTTTACCGTCCTGCCACAGTCATCACCTCATAGTTTTGAGTGTTAGTTTCATGCAGTTTAATATTATTTTTCTCTCTTTCAAATGCTAACACAACCTTACCAAGCTTCTTCCTTCTGTCCAAACACTACTAGATCACCGGCATAGAAAGAAATAACTACAGTTCCCTCTTGTTAACAGTCTTAATTATCTTGTCCAAATACCTCTCCTTCACCATCTTCTCTCCCACGCACGCAGAGTTCGATGGACTAGTGTTTTTTTTTTTTTACCGTATTACCTGTTTAAAGGGTTTGAGGTTGAAGCGCAGTAATGATTTTTCTTAATGAACCTTAAAATCTCCATGGACTTTTCTTCTCAAGCTAAATATGAGTAACGTTAAATCCGAAATCCAGAGTCGTTGCCATAACAGACGACCCGTAATCGAGGCGTCTGTTGTTGAGGTCAGGGGCTGTTGAACTGATGGACTCGAACATAACTGAATTACTCACTGAGCCAGAGGAGTGACAGGAGGGAGGGAGGGAGGGAGGGAGAGGGAGGAGGAGGGAGAGGGGGAGGAAGTGGGGGGAGAGGGGGAGAGGGGGAGAGGGGAGGAAGGAGGTTATGATGTTCGAATCTTGATCCTTCCAGTAAATTGTTATTGTATGAGAAACTGTATTAGTGTGTGTGGGGCGGCGGGGGGGAGCAGCGGCATCAACCAGGCTCTCAACTGCTCAGCCAAGTCTATGTTGTTGTTATTATTGTCCACTCTGTATCCGTGTTTTTCTGGTTAATTAAATTGTTTCAATATCAATATAAAAACACAGCCATTTGTCCCTGATCCTGGCAATAGACTCTCCTAATTAAGACGAAAGTTGACCACAATCTATGCCAGCCTTGTTGTCAGTCACACTCTGGTCACACGTATTGTGACAATCACTGACAACTCTGAAACGTATCTGCCGTAAAAAATAAATACAATATTATTATTTCCAGAAACTACTTAAGGCCATATCAATATTTATCTATAATTCAAAGAAAAAAAGTAAATGTTTTGATTACCATTCAGTTTTGGAGGCCATTATAATGGTATTCACTTACGCGAGGGTGAGGGTGACAATGAATTCAATTACATTTCAGTCCCAGACGACGTGAAGTTCTTATTGGACAACTTGGATTATGGCTGCTGGTAAGCATGTTAGACGCTGCCAGGATCTTAGTATTAACTCTATTGATAAGGAGACCAATCATATTCTAGATTAATATCAACATGGAGTTCTCATTGGTCAGCCTGGATGATAGTTACTGGCAAAAAGTTAGTAGCAGTCACCGAATAATAAGTCCAATCACATTACTGCTCGACACAACGTAAGGTTAGCAGTGGTCAGCTCGGATTCACAGGTACTGGTATAATTACAGTATAATTGTCAGCGATTCATTATAAGTTCCACCAACCAATAAATTCTTTGTAGATTGTCAGTTGATGGTGTTCGAACCTTGTGTGTCTGCGTTGATTGCATTCTGGTGACTGATTACGCATAGTATTGCAGAAGTCGTGACGAGGAATGTATTCACAATGAGATATTACACTCTCTCTTATTTACCTTTCGGAGAATATCCCTTTCTCCATCCAACTCTTTTTCTCTCTATCTCTTCATCATTCTTCCTGTCTGTGTCTCTCTATATACTTCTCTTGGCTCATCTATTCCCTCTATTTCGCCTTCAGGATGGGATGGTTAGGATAGGGAGGAGAGAGAGGAGGTAAAGATGGGGAGAAGGGAGGTGAGGGAAGGTTAGGGTGGAGAGAGAGGAGGTAAGGATAGGAGAAGGGAGGAGAGGGAGGATAGATCAGGGTGGGGACAAGGGAGAAGAGGGGAGGCCAGGGAGGGGATGTAAGGATGGGGAGAGAGGAGTAGAGATCAGGGTGGGAGAAGGGAGAAGAGGGGAGGTAGGCAGGAGAGGTCAGGGAGGGGAGGTTAGGAGAGCCAGAGATATAAAGATTAGATTAAATTGTCCCCGACGGGGCTAGTTTATTGGGCACCCCCTTACATCCTGTGCAAGGTGAAGCGCAAAAGCGTTTACAGCGCCCACCTGGGAAGCATGCGGAGTCTATGCTTGCCTTTATAACTCATGCATTAAGGGCGTAAAAGCCTTATGGGTCATGGGTTCACAAGTTGAATAAAGTGACAGAATGATGAGTGTGTGTACCGGTACAATTTATCTGTTTATGGCAAAGCGTGGCAGGTCCTAATAATGCCAGTGCCGGTCCATAGCCATAGGCATTGACAACATTGAGGGACATACTTTTGTGTGATTGTGATGGCGGTACGTTGGTAGTGTCGGCTTTGGGGACGTCGACAGGTTGGTAGGGGACGTCCTTCTTGGCGTAGATACGTAGTCCACTAGCATGTCCGCATGGTGGTCAATGATGGTGAACTGGAGGATGGGCCCCGGCAGGCATGCCTGTGTTGACAGGGAGCCGGGGTGGTGTCCTGTCCATGAGCGCCGGGTGGACGGGGCAGCCAGGCCAGGGCTGGGTGTGGACGCCAGCAGGTGCCAGGCGGTGGAGTAGTCCGTGAGCATGAGAGGCACAGGGGGCTACCAGGTTGTGTCAAACCAGAAGAGGGAGACTGGGCAGAGTTCCTGTAACCTGCTTCCACCTGACCTGCACCTCACCTCTACAATCTTTTTCTTTCCCTTCCATTATTTCCACTTTCCATTCCTCTCCCTCATCTCCTCCTCTAGCTCTGTTTTCCTCTTCCCTCACCTCTCGCTGTCTCTATTTATATTATGTAATCGAATGTATGTATCTCTGTAGGCACTGCGTCATTGAGCGAGGCTGAACAACACCTCGCGAGCTGAGCCAACAAGTCTCATATATCACTATTATACAGACTACTGCCGCTGGCCACGACTTTTTTATTTATTTTTCATATTTGTTTTGTTTCTTAAATACATCTATATACTTTTATACACATTCATACATACATGCATTCAGAACGTATTGCTGTGTATTTATTTTTCTATATAGTGCATTATACATGATACTATGTATAAAGTAATCGAATGTGATAATACATAATTTATGACTTGATAATTATGTTAACTCAAGTCCTCTAATTTAGACAGTTAAATGACATGTCAGTTTGTCAGGCCAGGTGCAGGTAAGGGATTTGGTCCAGGCTCCACCTACTGTCAATGGCACCAATACTTTGAATCAAAAAGAAAATAGATCTAACTTAGCCCTGCCATCGAGATTAACCTCAATTTGTTTCAGTCCACCATTAACTATTACAGAAAACCCGTTTTACCCTAGAGGAAGGAAAATATCCCTCCTGGGCAGGGAAAAGGTGGGGAAGGAAGTAGCCAATCAGTAAGGCAATTAGGGAAAATCATGAATTGAGGAAGAATACTGGCCTGTCGTACCACTGTCTACTACTGGCCTGTCGTACTACCGTTCACTACTGGCCTGTCGTCCTACCGTCTACTACTGGCCTGTCGTCCTACTGTCTACTACTGGCCTGTCGTACTACCGTCTACTACTGGCCTGTCGTCCTACCGTCTACTACTGGCCTGTCGTCCTACCGTCTACTACTGGCCTGTCGTCCTACCGTTCACTACTGGCCTGTCGTCCCACCGTTTACTACTGGCCTGTCGTCCTATCGTTCACTACTGGCTCATACTACTGTCTACTACTGGCCTGCATTACCGTTCACTACTGGCCTGTCATATACCGTCTACTACTGGCCTGTCGTCTCCACCACTGGCCTGTCGTCCCATCGTTCACCACTGGCCGTCACTACCGTTCACTACTGGCCTGTCGTACTACCGTCTACTACTGCCTCCGTCGTCCTACTACTGGCCTGTCGTCCTACCGTCTACTCCTGGCCTGTCGTCCCACCGTTCACTACTGGCCTGTCGTATCACCGTCATCATCGGCCTGTCATCGTCCGTTCATCATTCCGTCACAGTTCACTACTGGCCTGTCGTCCCACGTTCACTACTGGCCCGTTGTTCATCGTCTACCGCTTCGTCGTCCTACCGTCTACTACTGGCCGTCGTCCCACCGTCACTACTGGCCTGTCGTCCTACTGTCTACTACTGGCCTGTCGTCCTACCGTCTACTACTGGCCTGTCGTCCTACCGTCTACTACTGGCCTGTCATACTCACTGTTCACTACTGGCCTGTCGTCCTACTGTCTACCATCGGCCTGTCGTCCTACCGTTCACTACTGGCCTGTCGTCTTCACCGTCTACTACTGGCCTGTCGTCCTACCGTCATACTGGCCTGTCGTACTACCGTTCACTACTGGCCTGTCGTACTACTGTTCACTACTGGCCTGTCGTCCTACCGTTCACTACTGGTCTGTCGTACTACCGTCTACTACTGGCCTGTCGTCCTACCGTCTACTAATGGACCGTCGTCCTACCGTTCATCATCATCGTCGTACTACTGTTCACTACTGGCCTGTCGTCCTACTGTTCATACCGGGCCTGTCGTCCTACCGTCTACTACTGGCCTGTCGTCCCATCATGTCTACTACTGGCCTGTCGTCCCACTGTTCACTACTGGCCTGTCGTACTACCGTCACTACTGGCCTGTCTCACCGTTCACTACTGGCTGTCGTCCACTGTCACATCAATTATGTCCTACCGTTCATCACCTGTCCACTGGTCTGTCGTCCATCAGTTCACTACTGGCCTGTCGTACTACCTCGTTCTACTGGCCTGTCGTCCATCATTCACATCAGCCTGTCGTCTACTGTTTACTACTGGCCTGTCGTACTACCGTTCACCACTGGCCTGTCGTCCTACCGTTCACTACTGGCCTGTCGTCCCCACTGTTCATTACTGGCCTGTCGTCCCACTGTCTACTACTGGCCTGTCGTCCCACCGTCAATTACTGGCCTGTCGTCCTACACGTCTACTACTGGCCTGTCGTACTACCGTTCACTACCGTCCTGTCGTCCTACTCGTCTACTACTGGCCTGCGTCGTACATCGTTACTACTGGCCTGTCGTCCTACTGTCTACCACTGGCCTGTCGTACTACCGTCTACCACTGGCCTGTCGTCCTACCGTCTACTACTGGCCTGTCGTCCTACCGTCTACTACTGGCCTGTCGTCCTACCGTCTACTACTGGCCTGTCGTACTACCGTTCACTACTGGCCTGTCGTCCTACCGTCTACTACTGGCCTGTCGTACTACCGTTCACTACTGGCCTGTCGTCTACTACCGTTCACTACTGGCCTGTCGTCCTACTGTCACTACTGGCTCACGTCCCATCGTTCACTACTGGCCTGTCGTCCTACTGTTCACTACTGGCCTGTCGTCCTACTCGTCTACTACTGGCCTGTCGTACTACCGTCTACTACTGGCCTGTCGTCCTACTGTTCTACACTGGCCTGTCGTCCTACTGTCTACTACTGGCCTGTCGTCCCACTGTCTACTGGCCTGTCGTCCTACCGTTCACTACTGGCTCTGTCCGTCTACTGTACTCTGGCCCTACCGTCTACTACTGGCCTGTCTGTCCCAACGTTCACTACGGCCTGTCGTCCTACATGTCTACTACTGGCCTGTCGTCCTACCGTCTACTACTGGCCTGTCGTCCTACCGTCTACTACTGGTCGTCTCATTGTCATTACTGGCCTGTCGTCCTACCGTCTACTACTGGCCTGTCGTCCCACCGTTCACTATACCGGCCGTCGTCCTACCGTCTACTACTGGCCTTGTCGTCCCACTGTCCACTACTGGCCTGTCGTCCTACCGTCTACTACTGGCCTGTCGTCCCACTGCACTACTGGCCTGTCGTCCTACCGTCACACTGGCCTGTCGACCACCGTTCACTACTGGCCTGTCGCTACCGTCTACCACTGGCCTGTCGTCCCACCGTCTACTACTGGCCTGTCGTACCACTGTTCTACTGGCCTGTCGTACTACCGTCTACCTACTGGCCTGTCGTCCCACTGTTCATTACCGGCCTGTCGTCCTACCGTCTACTACTGGCCGTCGTCTACTGTTCACTACCGGGCCTGTCGTCCTACCGTTCATCACTGGCCTGTCGTCCACTGTTCATCACTGGCCTGTCGTCCTACCGTTCACTACTGGCCTGTCGTCCTACCGTCTACTACTGCCCGTCGTCCTACCGTTCATCATCATTCGTCGTCCCACTGTCCACTATCATCTGTCGTACTACCGTCTACTACTGGCCTGTCGTCCCACTCGTCTACTTACTGGCCTGTCGTACTACTCGTCTACCATCGGCTCCGTCGTCCTACTCGTCTACTACTGGCCTGGTCGTCCTCACTGTCTACCATCCTGTCGTACTACCGTCTACTACTGGCCTGTCGTTCTCTTCTACTTCTATGGCCTGTCGTATACCGTTCATCATCAGCCTGTCGTCCTACCGTCTACTACTGGCCTGTCGTCCTACCGTTCACTACTGGCCTGTCGTACTATCATCTACTACTGGCCTGTCATATACCGTCTATCATCAGTCTGCTTACCACTGTCTACCACTGGCCCGTCGTCCTACCGTCTACTACTGGCCTGTCGTCCTACTGTCTACTACTGGCCTGTCGTCCCACCGTCTACTACTGGCCTGTCGTCCTCCCGTCTACTACTGGCCTGTCGTTCATCACTGTCTACTACTGGCCTGTCGTCCCTCATGTCTACTACTGGCCTGTCGTCCCACTGTTCATCATCACCTGTCGTCCTACCGTCTACTACTGGCCTGTCGTTCACTGTTCATATCATCGTCGTCCCACTTCACTACTGGCCTGTCGTCCCTGCCGTCTACTACTGGCCTGTCGTCCTACCGTCTACTACTGGCCTGTCGTCCTACCGTCTACTACTGGCCTGTCGTCCTACCGTCTACTACTGGCCTGTCGTCCTACCGTCTACCTACTGGCCTGTCGTCCTACCGTCTACTGGCTGTCGTCCTACGTCTACTACTGGCCTGTCGTCCTACCGTCTACTACTGGCCTGTCGTACTACCGTCTACTACTGGCCTGTCGTCCCCTATCTACTACTGTTGTCTCTTACTACCGTCTGGCCTGTCGTTCTACAAATCTACTACTGGCCTGTCGTTACTGCGTCTACTACTGGCCTGTCGTCCTACAAATCTACTACTGGCCTGTCGTTCTACGTCTACTACTGGCCTGTCGTCCTCCGTCTACACTACTGGCCTGTCGTTACGTCTCTACTGTACATCGTCTACAGTCTACTACTGGCCTGTCGTACTGCCCTACTACTGGCCTGTCATTCTACGTCTACTACTGGCCTGTCGTCCTACCGTCTACTACTGGCCTGTCGTTCTACCGTCTACTACTGGCCTGTCGTTCTGCGTCTACTACTGGCCTGTCGTTCTACCGTCTACTACTGGCCTGTCGTTCTACAGTCTACTACTGGCCTGTCGTACTACCAATCCTACTGGCTGTCGTCCTGCTCTACACTGCCCTTTCTACCGTCTACTACTGGCCTGTCGTTCTACCGTCTACTACTGGCCTGTCGTCCTACACTCTACTACTGGCTGTCGTACTACCGTCTACTACTGGCCTGTCGTTCCTACAATCTACTACTGGCCTGTCGTTCTACAATCCTACTGGCCTGTCGTACTACCGTCTACTGGCTGTCGTCCTACCGTCTACTACTGGCCTGTCGTCCTACCGTCTACTACTGGCCTGTCGTACTACAACTACTGGCCTGTCGTCCCTACCATCTACTACTGGCCTGTCGTCCTACCGTCTACTACTGGCCTGTCGTTCTGCATCTACTACTGTACCGTTCTACCGTCTACTACTGGCCTGTCGTACTACAGATACTACTGGCCTGTCGTCACTACCGTCTACTACTGGCCTGTCGTCCTACCATCTACTACTGGCTGTCTTCCTGTCTCTACTGGCTGTCGTCACACGTCTACTACTGGCCCTGTCCCTACCGTCTACTACGGCCTGTCGTCCTACCATCTCTACTGGCCTGTCGTCCTACCGTCTACTACTGGCCTGTCGTCCTACCAATCTACTACTGGCCTGTCGTCCTACCGTCTACTACTGTCTTGTCATTTTCTACTACTGGCCTGTCGTCCTACCGTCTACTACTGGCCTCGTCCTACCATCTACTACTGGACCGTTCTACCGTCTACTACCTGCTCTTTGCTCTTACTACTGTCATCGTCCTACCGTCTACTACTGGCCTGTCGTTCTACCGTCTACTACTGGCCTGTCGTACTACCGTCTACTACTGGCCTTCGTCTACCATCTGCTACCCCCTGTCGTTCTATCTACTACTGGCCTGTCGTCCTACCGTCTACTACTGTGCTCGTCCTGCCATCTGCCCTTATATCGTCCCTACCGTCTACTACTGGCCTGTCATTCTACAATCTACTACTGGCCTGTCGTTCTACCGTCTACTACTGGCTGTCGTTCCCCGTCTACTACTGGCCTGTCGTCCTACCGTCACCTACTGTGCCATGTTCTACCGTCTCTACTGGCCTGTCGTTCTACCGTCTACTACTGGCCTGTCGTCCTACCGTCTACTACTGGCCTGTCGTACTACGTCTACTACTGGCCTGTCGTCCTACCATCTACTACTGGCCTGTCGTTCTGCATCTACTATTGTCGTCTCTCCATCCTACTGGCCTGTCGTACTACCGTCTCACTGGCTGTCGTCCTACAATCTACTGTGTCATCTACCACTGCGGCCTGTCGTCTACCATCTACTACTGGCCTGTCGTACTACCGTCTACTACTGGCCTGTCGTCCTACCGTCTACTACTATTTTGTCCTGCAAATACTACTGGCCTGTCGTCCTACCGTCTACTACTGGCTGTCGTCCTACCGTCTGCTACTGACTGTCGTCCTGCTCTACTACTGGCCCTGTTCTGCAATCTACTACTGGCCTGTCGTCCTACGTCTACTACTGGCTGTCGTCCTACCGTCTACTACTGGCTGTCGTCCTCTCCGTCTACTACTGGCCTGTCGTCCTACCGTCTACTACTGGCCTGTCGTTTCACCTCGTCTACTACTGGCCTGTCGTCTACCGTCTACTACTGGCCTGTCGTCCTACCGTCTACTACTGGCCTGTCGTTCTACCGTCTACTACTGGCCTGTCGTCCTACCGTCTACTACTGGCCTTCGTTCTACCGTCTACTACTGGCCTGTCGTCCTACCGTCTACTGGCCTGTCGTTACTCGTCTACTACTGGCCTGTCGTCTACTACCGCCTGTCGTCTACGTCTACTACTGGCCTGTCGTCCTACCGTCTACTACTGGCCTGTCGTCCCCGTCTACTACTGGCCTTCGTCTGCAATCTACTACTGGCCTGTCGTCTACCTTACTACTGGCCTGTCGTCCTACCGTCTACTGCTGCCTGTCGTTCTACCGTCTCCACACTGCGTTCTATCTACTACTGGCCTGTCGTCACCACGTCTACTACTGGCCTGTCGTTTCTCTACTACTGGCCTGTCGTTCTACCGTCTACTACTGGCCTGTCGTCCTACCGTCTACTACTGGCCTGTCGTACTACCGTCTACTACTGGCCTGTCGTACCTACGTCTACTACTGGCCTGTCGTCTACCGTCTACTACTGGCCTGTCGTCCCGTCTACTACTGGCCCGTTCTGCAGTCTACTACTGGGCTGTCGTCCTACCGTCTACTACTGGCCTGTCGTTCTACCGTCTACTACTGGCCCGTTCTACCTCTACTACTGACCTGCCCTTCTCGTCTACTACTGGCCTGTCGTCCTACCGTCTACTACTGGCCTGTCGTCCTACCTCTTACTGCCATCTACGTCTGCTACTGGCCGTCGTTCTCCGTCTACTACTGGCCTGTCGCTGCAATCTCACTGGCCTGTCGTCACCGTCTACTACGGCCGTCGTTCTACGTATTCTGCTGGCTGTCGTTCTACCATCTACTACTGGCCTGTCGTACTACCGTCTACTGCTGCCTGCGTCTCCGTCTACTACTGGCCTGTCGTCCTGCCGTCTACTACTGGCCTGTCGTCCTACAATCTACTACTGGCCAGTCGTACTACCTCTACTGGCCGTCGTCCTGCGTCTACTACTGGCCGTCGTACTACCGTCTACTACTGGCCTGTCGTTCTACCGTCTACTGGCCTCGTCACCCGTCTACTACTGCCTGTCGTCCTGCGTCTACTACTGGCCTGTCGTCACCACCGTCTACTACTGGCCTGTCGTCCTGCATCTCTTCAGCCCTGTCGTACTACCGTCTACTACGGCCTGTCGTCCTACCGTCACTACTGGCCGTGTCCTCTCACTGCTGTCTCGTCTACTGCTTCCCTCCGTCTACTACTGGCCTGTCGTTCTACAGTCTACTACTGGCTTCGTCTACTAATCTACTACTGGCCTGTCGTCCTACCGTCTACTACTGGCCTGTCGTCCCTCCGTCTACTACTGGCCTGTCGTCCTACCGTCTACTGGCCTGTCGTCCCACCATCTCTACTACTGGCCTGTCGTCTACCGTCTACTACTGCTGTCGTCCTACACTTCTACTACTGGCCTGTCGTCCTACCGTCTACTACTGGCCTGTCGTCCTCTGCGTCTACTACTGGCCTGTCGTCCCCCGTCTACTGGCCTGTCGTCCCCATCTACTACGGCCTGTCGTCCTACCAGTACTGGCCTGTCGTCCTACCGTCTACTACTGGCCTGTCGTGCTACCGTCTACTACTGGCCTGTCGTCTCATCTACTACTGGCCTGTCGTCTCTACTCTGGCCGTCGTCCGTTCTACTTCGTAATCTACTACTGGCCGTCGTCCTACCGTCTACTACTGGCCTGTCGTTCTACCGTCTACTACTGGCCTGTCGTTCTACATCTACTACTGGCCTGTCGTACTACCGTCTACTACTGGCCTGTCGTCCTACGTCTACTACTGGCCTGTCGTCCTGCAAATCTACTACTGGCCTGTCGTACTACCGTCTACTGGCCTGTCGTACTACCTCTACTACTCTTGTCGTCCTACCGTCTACTACTGGCTGTCGTGCTGTCTACTACTGGCCTGTCGTCCTACCGTCTACTGGCTGTGCATTACTACGTCTACTACTGGCCTGTCGTCCTACCGTCTACACTGGCCTGTCGTCCTACCGTCTACTGGCCTGTCGTACTACCGTCTACTACTGGCCTGTTCTACCGTCTACTACTGGCCTGTCGTACTCATTACTGCTCACCGTCTACTACTGGCTGTCGTCCTCATCTCTACTGGCCTGTCGTATACTCTACTGGCTGTCGTACTACTCCTACTCGTCTACTACTGGCCTGTCGTCCTCACTCTGGCCTGTCGTCCTGCATCTACTACTGGCCTGTCGTCCTACCGTCTACTACTGACCTGTCGTTACGTCTACTACTGGCCTGTCGTCCTACCGTCTACTACTAACCTGTCGTCCCACTCTACTACTACCTGTCGTCCTACCGTCTACTACTAACCTGTCGTCCTACCGTCTACTATACTATACGTGAGACGAGCAGGTCTCTCTCTCTCTCTCTCTCTCTCTCTCTCCTCTCTCTCTCTCTCTCATTTTGTTTGTTTTATCTCTTCTCACTAAGTCTCTGTGTCTCTGTTAGTCTCTTTATATTCCATTTTATCTGTCAATATATTTTTTTTCCATCTTTCTTCTACCTGTTTGATTCTCTCTGATTGTCCATTTTTTGTCATTTCTGTAAATATATAATATATGTGTGTGTGTGTGTGTGTGTGTGTGTGTGTGTGTGTGTGTGTGTGTGTGTGTGTGTGTGTGTGTGTGTGTGTGGGATCTGGGAAGGTGTTAAGTGTGCGTTATGATGATGGGAAAAGTTAGGTAAATGGTGTAGAGAAGAGTTAGGTATAGTATATCCCTGTTACGTGTCCTGAGACGTACGTGTGTGTGGGAGGGGGGGGGGAGTCTGGAGAGTTTGTTTTACCCATACCAGGTGGAAATCCCCACAACAACAGCGGAATGTTGGCCTTA
Organism: Homarus americanus; assembly: GCF_018991925.1. Taxonomy (NCBI): domain Eukaryota; kingdom Metazoa; phylum Arthropoda; class Malacostraca; order Decapoda; family Nephropidae; genus Homarus; species Homarus americanus. The sequence goes on along the minus strand of NW_024716703.1, from coordinate 17,750,320 downwards.
CGGTCAATGTAAACACCATTAGCCTCCATTAACCCTCACGGGAGACCTGGAGGCATTATTTTTCCGATTTGCTCAACGTTTCCCGCAGGAGGCAGGAGTTGGGTTCTACTTATTATAAGGAAGGTTCTGTTGTTCAGTATGAACTTGTTCCTCATAAAGAGATACTGACAACAGCGGTACTTGTCTTAACATGGCGGCCTTACTCAAGTTGTTCTTTCAGAGTCAGTAGTGAAAAGGGAAACTGGAGCAGGATATAATGAGTGAAGGAGAGAGTAGGATGATAAAAATATGGAAACGTGTGTAAAATGGGAGGGAGAGAAGAATGATTGAAGTGTTGTGCAGGAAGGAGAGGGGTAACACGGGGTAGTAAACAAGCATTACCCAAATATATACATTCTGTTTATATATTACATTAATAGTTCACGACTATTGTAAGTTTCAGAACAAAGTGTATCTGAAAATAGACCTTTTACCTGTGTTTATATATTCGTATTTAATGATTGCATAATAACAAACATTATAATTTACACTTTCACAGACCCATATACATAGACTCGATAAAGACATTGTTTTAGTATCGTGTGTGTCAGAAACCTCAGTTTTATGGAAAGGCTAACGGTGTACATAATGGTACTCCAGAAATGTTAACACTTCTCTATTTAAAGTTACTAAGACAGGAAACATATTAAGGTATTGCTACAAATGAAAAAACAACGAAACCAGACCATTGAGGCCGAGAGATCGATGTAACAAGGTAAGGAAGTAGGATTTGATGGCGTGCACTTTACTCCACTCACACTTCACCATGTTAAACGTCCTGGTGCTGATGTAAACACCTTTATCACCCGAGACTCTCCCTCCACCACTACATTTGAAGATTAGTGTGAGGAAAAAAGACTCAACAAATCCTTTACATCCCATAATTACAGGTGAATCAGACATGAGGAAGGTACAGTAGGTGAATCAGACATGGGGAAGGTAGGTGAATCAGATATGAGGAAGGTACAGTAGGTGAATCAGACATAAGGAAGGTACAGTAGGTAAATCAGACATGGGGAAGGTACAGTAGGTGAATCAGACATGAGGAAGGTACAGTAGGTAAATCAGACATGGGGAAGGTACAGTAGGTGAATCAGACATGGGAAGGTAGGTGAATCAGACATGAGGAAGGAGAAGATGATCAGAGGTTATACTACCCTGACAATGTATCACAAGACGCCATCTATCGGGAATTTTTGACACTTCATTTAGTAAATAGTAGTTTCCTAGAATCATTTAGCTCTGAGTACGTAATAAACACTGAGTACATGATAAATAACGACTGAGTACATGATAAATACAGCGAGTACATAATAAATACAATGAGTACATGATAAATACACTGAGTATGTGTCAAATAAGACAGAAAATGGCGATAAAGATTAAATGCGTAATAAGAAAGACTGAATACATAATTATACAATATACATTATCACCTCAGACATACAAAACAATACAACAATACACGATAATATAATAAACAATGTTAAATAATAATAAACTGACAATAAACATGATAATAAACTAAATAATCTGACGAATGAATAAAATGTAAATATCTGAATCGAACACACACACACACACACACACACACACACACACACACATACTTAACTACGCACATTACGACTTATAAGACAATGCACTTTATACAACAAAACCACAACACAACGATAAATCATCATTAAAGAAAAAAAAGAAAATGTGAAAAATAAATGATAAAAATGAGGATATACATAACCATTGACGTAGACAGTAGTGAAGTCGTATGTCGCCTACAAATTGATTCACGAGACTTCAGCTACTAAAGTCTCTTCTCTCAGGTGCTCTAAACCACCTAGTCTTTATGCCACACCTCCCCCCCCCCTCCGGACCCCTGGAGAGAAGACCAAAGAGCTAACAGAACCTGCGTATTAAATAGGCTCGGAGAGGGAGGAGAAAGAGGAGGAGAAGGAGGAGGAAGAAGGAAGGAGAAGGAGGAAGAAGAAGGAAGAGAGGAGGAGAAGGAGGAGGAAGGAAAAGAGGAAGACGAGAAGAATGAGGAATAAGAAGAAGGGGAGGAAGAGGAGGAGAAAGGAGGAAGAGAAGGGGTCGAAATGGAGGAGAAGAAGATAGAAAAGGTGAGGGAAGAGGAAAAAGAGAAGGAAAACGAGGAAGGGGGAAAGTAGAAAGTAAAGGAGGGATAAAGAGAAGAAGAGAGGGAGAGTAGAAAGAGAGAGGAGGTAAATGAAGAAGTAGAAGAAGGAAGGAGGAGGAGAAACCTAATAGTGTGATAAAACTATACAGTATGTTAACAAGGATCATATGATAAAGAAGAAGTATGAGGAGGAGGAGGAGGAGGAGGAGGAGGAGGAGGATAGTTCAAGTAGTATGATGAGACGAAATAGTGTGAACAGAAGTATGATGATAAAACAGCATGACGTACCAGTAGTATGATGAATAAGTATGATATTAGAGAAACTAGTATGATTCGATGAAACCTTTTGATAAGAGGCATATATGTATCTCTTCGCATTTTAGACAACAGACAAACATGAAAACAAACGTCTTTTGATGTATGTTTCGAGTCGCCAAAGCCACGTAGACACCTGTACGAGTCCCTCCAATCGTGTTCGTAGAGTATCTAATTAGCACGGCAAAACACCTGTAAGTGTCCATGTGCGTGTGGTCAGAAGGGCTAGTGCGTGTACCTGTGCGTGACTGCGCATGAGTGCGGTAGTGAGGGTGGTGGTAGTGGTGTGGATCGGGTAGCGGGTTCAGTCATCGTGCGGAGGCCGGGCCGTACAGCCATGTCTAAGTGTGCCCGACCGACTGATCGTTCCCTCTCGCGGCTCCTCCTTATATAACCTTACTTGGGTCGTCGGTGTGAGGGTAGCCGGTGGTGCCAACTAGTTGTAATAGTAGTAGATGGTACACACTCGACCCTAAAAGTTTAGAAAAGTTGATCTTGATACAATACAAACTTTATTTTTGTCTCGTACGTGTCTCACATAATTTCTTCAGCACTTACACTAATTACCTTCATAAGGCGTGACTATTATCACTTTTTCTTTATTCATAGAAATTTAGAAACATTTGTGAAACAGAAACTATAATAGAAAGTCTTCATGTCCAAAGTGAATATTCATTATAAAAAAAGTTCTCCGTCGCAACAAAAACTTCTCGAAAAGTTTGTCTTGTGTTAAATATTTTGAAAAAGAAGTAGAAATTAAAAGTCTTCATCAGTACTGAATATTTCCTCTAAGTGTTCACGTCTTATTATAAACTTAACAGTGTTTTTAATACCCTAATAAATACAAAGTGAGGTACACCTTTCACTGGGTTATATTGTCTCTGGAACAACGGAAAGATGCTTGTTTATTTCTCTGTAAATATAAAGTAAGACGACTAAGGGAACCAGGCAGTGATAGAAGCTCACTGTGTTACTCAGCTGTAACTTGTCCACAAAACTCGGAGGAGAACGATTGATTCTGCCACCGAGGTCGGATAAATTATTTCTGCTGGTGCTCAGGAGGGGGGAGCCTCATGGTACCTCCTCCTCCTCCTGCTGCTGCTGCTGCTGCTGCTGCTGTTGCTGTTGCGTCTGATGCTGCTGTTACCCTCGCTGGTGGTGAGCTGAATTCCTTTCTTCACGAATCAGGTCTTCCCCGAGGACGTCTCGTGCACAATACCTAACTTCGTCAAGAACTTTCTGGCGTGTAGCAACTTCTTCTTAAATGTCCGAAATAACTTTCATCTGTCGCTACTTTGAAACTAATAAAGCTTTTGCACATAAGCTTAGAATAAAGTCTATATTACCTGGAACAATATCTATGTGCGTATAACTTTATTTGGGAAAAATTCTACCTAAATATCTACTCAAAGCTAACATATTACATGGCAAGTGTCCGTAGTGAGTACAAAGCTTACATCTGTGTAGTGCGTGACCACGTTCACCTGAGTATATTTACCGGTTTATGTAATAACTCATCCAGATAAACACAGAATTACATAAGCTTTTCCTGTGCTGTGTTATGATCAGTGATTATAATGGTACTGGAAGAGTTTAACATGATGGTGTTGTGAGGCGTGTCGAGGTGAAGGGGCTGCAGGAGGTGACAGGTGTCATTGTTATTGACACGGCAGGTAGAGGAGAGCCGTGGACGTCACCTGAGCCGTCGTGGCGGCGTGGAGGCTGCGTGTCTTGGTCGACATATCTTGCGCGCCATGTCCCGCCTCGTCAAAGAATGCAAGGACTCGGGCCTCTCGCTCTGTTCCCGAGGGAGCTACAGCGTTGCCCGGCGCAGCGCCTCCCTCAGGTTCTAGTGGAGCTAGCTCGCCTATGTCCAGTAACAAGATCGTTAAGACCTGGCGCGTCATGGGGGACCGAACTCGTTCCAAGACTAAGGACATCCTGAAGAGGTGGCAGACTATGAATAATGGGCAGACGTCGGAGGACTCACTGGCGGGCTTCGACGATTTCAGCGACCTTAGCGGCAGCACAGAGAGTGAGAGGGGGCACCGAGGCGGCAAGAAGGGCACCTGGAGCGTCCACGTGTGGAGTAAGTACCTACCATAGGTGTTTTATTGTGTGTCGCGTGTAGCTTTACTAACTTCCATCATTATTCTCTCAGAAGAAAAACACGTATAAAAAACCCTTGTTGTGTACGTTTTTTCATCAACTTTGCCACTTTTTTCTCCTATTATACCACTTGACGTTTATTTTTTTAAGTGAATTACTCTAGAAACTTCTGCACGGAAACTTGAAACACACAAAAAGTACAGAAACCGGCCTGGAAAAAAATAAGTTGAGAAAAAAGGAAATTTCCAAACTACTGTACTATACGTCCGTCGCTTATACTCTTTTGCTTATATAAGAATCTCGCTTGTATTGACCAGTTCTCTTCTGCCTATGATCACGTGACCTCTTGACCTAGATCGAGACTTCCTTGACGTAAGTGAATATTTTGATTTGAGGCGAACTTGAGTTAGGACAGGTTTGACCAGAGGCGAACAAGCTGTGTAATATTGACTCAAAGTGAACTTGACTTAAGAGTAAACTTGAACTAGAACGAGCTTGAACAAGGGCGAGATATGGTGAACTTGACCCAGAGTGAATTTTCACTGTGTTTAGCGGCGTCTTAATCTAGGTCGAGTCTACAACAGGGAGTTAATGTCTTCAGCCGGCAGAAACCTCTTCCTCGTGATAAACAAAAATTTAAACATACAAAGGAACTTGACCTAGAAAGGCTCGACCTAGAAATGCTTGACCAAGGCCTAACGTGACTTGGGATGAGCTTGACCTAGGGGAAGCTTGATTTAAGAAAAATCTAAACTAGGAAGAGAATCCTATTTTACATGATCAGAGGAACATGTATTAAAAATCATTTCGGTTTTCGTGTACCAATTTGTTTTTCCCTCACAAATACATAGAAAAAAGTCATTTATATTTTTTACATATAGATAAACCACTATTAATATATAATAATTTTAAGTATTTGTTCTCAAAACAAAGGATATTTTATCAAGTTGTAATTCAATCTTGTTTTAATATATTTCTTCTTGTATATAAACGTTGAGAAAACAGATTTATTCACCCAAAATGTATCTCGGTAAAGATATTGATATTACCACCAACAAAAGGAAGGACAGAGTATCAAGCACCAGTGTAATACATGTGGATAAAAAATAACAACATAAAATTCCCCGGACGTTCATACACACACTTCTTGGAGAGGGTCTCTTAAAAGACCTGTGGAAACTTTTGTGAATACTTCCTTAAGAAAAGATATATACGGTAGTCGTCGAAATATACACGGAAATGTATTCTGAACATTTTATCTTGAGAATATTACCCGATACGACCCTTACAAACGTTTCTCGATATTTCCCATTTACTATTCTTAGATATGTACTGTTTGGAAACGTTTCCTGTGCCTCACTTAAGAATATTGCCTGATACGTTTCTTCAAAAATAAAATCAGGACAATTTTTGTTAGACGATACAGCATAAGTAGTCCGAAGAATCACAACCATTTCAATAATAAAAATCCCCTTAAAATGAAACGTATCTTCTAATATATTCCCCTAATATATCCTGAAAAAGTGCCCGCAAAAACGTTTCTCAACTATAATATTCGGCCAGATTGGTATAATGTGTCGTGGGAGAGAAGTTGTTGGGCCTTGTTTCCGATTTCTCCTCTTGTGCTGCGTGTCATTACAGCCGACTCTTACTTGGTTTATGAGCTCGGCCACACACCCACGTCTGCTGGCTCATTTACAGGCAAACATTCATGCACGTCGGGAATACCTGCCTGAATAGACAAACGCTTACGCATGTCAGAAATTGTGAGGGGTTGTACACACACACACACACACACACACACACACACACACACACATTTTTTCGTATATTTTTAGGAACATATAAACACACAAACTTAAATATACACAGAAATATGCAAACATACACACATACAGTACATGTCACTTGACTGATCAATTCAACAGCTACAAAAGTTTCAATTTAAATTTAAAAAAAACGGTAAACAATAACAGTTAATAAACATGGTGCAGTAACAGTGGTCATGGTTGTCACTGTGTAACGCTACCACCAACCACAGGGGAGGTGCTCGTGAGAACCCGCAAGAGGGCTTACAACGTGTTCCTACAGCACCAATTTACTACAATCTCCTCATACCTAATACTGTCAGCCATTGTTTGTCTATTATATACGTTCGGTCTCTAGTTACCGTACTTTTCAATAAACCGTTCATTAATATGTAGTAAATTTAGTTGGTGATATACCTTACTGCATTGTGGTGCCAGTGTCATTCTCCTCACCCGTTGACTTGTATTTTTACTATGCTAAAACTTACTTTCAATCTAGGGCACTAAATCGTCCACCCTAACACTCACTCATCGTACGTGTGCTGGGGTGAGATTCGGACCACCGCACACCACCCAACTCTCTCCCAAGTATTTTATATTCATTCATCTATCCTAGTATTTGCCTTACCCTGACTCTCCTACCATCAGTATCACCTAAAATATATATATATGTACTGTCATCTATTCATTTCTATTTATATAGCCAAAGTATCTACAGCTATTTTATACAATATTAGAAGCTCTTCATTTGTTTTACTATCAACTTAGTTTATAATTAGTAATCACCTATAGTAATAATATTGACTAAATGTAACTGCTAAGTAACAAAATCGTCTGAAACTATGATTAATTTCCCCTTTCAGTAAATCACTAAGATATATTTTTTTAACTTGACCTTATTTTATTTCTCATTCATAATAGCATCACAACTTCTGTTACTTGGAAATAAAACTATTATTTTTTATCCCTTCATCTTACCTAAAAAAAAGTTTACATCCTCGTTTTTATTTAATTTCGAAACAACAATTATGTCGTGTTTACAGTAATAACATTAAACTCATTTTCCTCTCCCTACCCTCATTAATCTGTTGACCAGGTTATGTTATGCCACGGCACCACCACCAATACCATCATCTGCATACCAAATACGTGATATTATTTTAACATAAACTTTTATTCCTTCATCATTACTTACAACTTTTCTCATTAGGAATTCGGATGAAATATTATGTTGGAGATAGTGCGCTGCCACACACACACACACACACACACACACACACACACACACACACACACACAATCCCTCTCTTTCTATCGCAAAAAACAAAATGGTAAAGACTCTCCCTAAAATAATAACCATGAGGTGTTATGACTCCCATTAGCGTAAACGACAAGCATTAGAGAGTTTTCATGTCACCATCGGACCTGTAAGATGCACTCTATACCTTAACACACCTGCAATTACACCTGCCGCTCAGAACACCCTTTTAAAACATTAAGTCACATATATCTGGTCATGACAGTAACCCATCAGGTGTTTGTGTCTTCTCATTATACACCTCCAAACACCCTCAAAGTAACATCAGACTATACCAATCAGAGTCAATCACCAGAGCTTGCTGATCAGGATCAATCATCAAGAGTCTGGCAATCAGTAACACTCACCAGAGACTGAATCAGAATTATTCAGGTTTCAACAGATTGCATTGTATTTCCCAAACAACTGTCAGACCACCAACACCAACACTTCAAAGTAATTGGTCCTGTGAACCGGTTGAGAGGTTTGACTGTGGACTGTATCTTGATCATAGACTGTTTGATCTGACTGTTGACTGGGAGGCTGTGAAGCGAAATACCAGATACCTGAATGACTAAGCGGGTAGGCGGGTATCTCTCTCTCTCTCTCTCTCTCTCTCTCTCTCTCTCTCTCTCTCTCTCTCTCTCTCATTAATGCGTCTTTTTAATTTCAATTTTCTCCACCTCATCCTCCATATATATTCTATACATGGGCACACACACATTCATATAGCCCTCCCCATACTCACCCCCCCCCAACACACACACTTACTGTACACACACATACTGTACACACACCCACCCACCTACACACACTCACCCCCCCCACCCCACACACACCAGCAGTTGTGTTTACAAAACCCTTAACATCAGAAATAGTTTTGTTGTTCAATGTCTGTACTTGAGTTTTTGTTCTGATAGAATACACACGACTGTTATAACTGTATATGTCAGTTATCATAAAACTGGTGGGGGGATGACAGTCACTTGGTAATTCTCTTGATTGGAACGTGTCAAGGTTTGTGTCAGACAGTTAGGTGGCAGTAACTGGACAACCCCTCACAGTTTATAGTCATACAGGTGAGACAACTATTGACACACGGAGGGACATTGGCCAAGAGAGTGAAATCCATATAAAATAAAATATCACAACGTCACTATACAAATACAAGTTCCGAGTAACACAAGTATAAGTATGTACAGTAAGTATTGTTATGGGGAATAAGAGTACAGAGGAAGAGCAAAAGAGACGGAGGCAGGTTGGGATATACAGTATATGAATATATCTTTTACATAAATGTTAACTGAAGCAAAACGTGTAACTAAATTCTCTGGTTGTGTTAAAAGCCTCTGTTGTTGTGAGTCATAGTAGAAAGTATTTTTGTTTCAGGGGGTAAAATTAACTCACAGGAAGAGATATAGATCGAGAAAAAGAGAGAGAAGGAGAAAGAGGTAAAGAGATAAAATAAAAATAAATGAATTCCAGTACTAACGTATTTGTTTTATGTACACGGAGGTAAAAACAATATGTAGAATTATATATATGAGAAGGAGGTTTGTGTCAGAGTTGGTGTGGTAGCCTCGGTACTACACACACACACACATGTATTACCTTGGCTTACTCCCCTCTCCCTCCCTTCACGTCCCACCCCTTCCTTCCCCACCATCACCCTCCCCAACCACCTTCCACCCTCCCTCCTTCCCCCCTCTTCCTTCCCCACCATCACCTCCCAACCACCTTCACCCTCCTCCTTCCCTACCTTCCTTCCCACCATCACCCTCCCCCACTCCACCCTCCCTCCTTCCTTCCCTACCTTCTCCCTCATTACACACACAACCAATTGTTAGTGGACACATAATTTAAGGAAATACAACAATAAATAATATCTTAATACTAATAATGACAGTAATTAAAGAGAAAATAAGATATTCAGTACATACATACATACATACATACATACATACATACATACATACATACATACATACATATACATACATACATACATACATACATACATACATACATACATACATACATACATACATACATACATACATACATACATACATACATACATACATTGCATTACATACATACATACATACTTCATACATGCACACATACAATACATACATTTACATACAATACATACATACATACATGCATACATACATGCATACATGCATACATGCATGCATGCATACATGCATACATGCATTACCACATACATACATGCATACGTACACGTACATACATACGTGCATGCATGCACATTGCAGACATGCATGCGTACGTACGTACGTACGTGCGTACGTACGTACGTACGTACATGCATTGCATACATGCGTGCATCATGCGTGCGACGTACATGCTGTGTGCGTGCATGCAGTACGTGCGTACATGCAGTACGTACATGCATGCATGCGTACATGCATACATGTGCACGTACATGCATGCATGCATACATGCATGCATGCAGCCACTACATGCATTACATACATACATACATACATACATGCATGCATACATGCATACATACATACATACCATACATACATACAACATACATACATACATACATACATACATACATACATACACATATTACATACATACATACATAATATACATACATACATACATACATACATACATACATACATACATACATCATACATACATACATACATACATACATACACATACAACACATATTACCATACATACCATACATACATACACATACATTACATACATACATACATATACATATATATATATTACATACATACATACATACATACATACATACATACATACATACATACATACATACATACATACATACATACATACATACATACATACATACATACATACATACATACATACATACATACATACATACATACATACATACATACATACAATCACGTTGTCAAGGGATAACTGTCCAATTAACACCAAAAAGGCAACTCTTGTTTTAACGAATGTAACTTTTTATGTTTACTGCTGATTTAATGTAAATCAATTAAATACGATAAAATTATTTCTATTTCAATAAAGGTTTCGTCTACTAACATGACATAAGCAAAGTATTCCAATTTCAGGTTAGGTTAGGTTATTAAGTAAGGTTAATTAGCATATTAATGATGTTATTAACTTGTTCTTTGTAGTATAATTATCGACGTGATCGTGCCTACATACCTATTCACTTTAATTAAAAAAATAAATCTATAGAAATTAACACCATTTTGCAATTATCACAAACAAAATTAACACAATTAAAATAAATAGATAAATACAGTACAAGAGGAACGAATGACTAAACAGTTAATACCGGAGATGAAGGAACGTAATTAAATGGGAGACATTATGGACAGAAAACAAATGACGATATTGACGGGTGATGGACGGGAGATGGATTAATGGTGACAGAACAGTGGTCACCAATTACTGACGGAGTTTATGACGTACTGACAGATGGAGAAAAATAAGTGAGAACAATTACATATAAACATGAGACAGGAATAACATATGGGGAGGGAGGAGGTGGGTGAGGGAGGATGGGAGGTTGTAGGGGTGGGTGAGGGAGGTTGTAAGGGTGGGTGAGGAGTTGTGTGAGGGAGGTGAGGGAGGAGGGTGAGGAGGTTGTGAGGAGGTGAGGAGGTGAGGAGGTTGTGAGGGAGGAGGAGGTTGGGAGGTGAGGTTGTGAGGAGGGTGAGGGAGGTTGTGAGGGAGGGTGAGGAGGTTTTGGGGTGAGGAGTTGGGAGGTGAGGAGGTTGTGAGGGAGGGTGAGGAGGGTGAGAGGAGGTTGTGAGGAGGTGAGGGAGGGTGGAGAGGGTGGGTGAGGGAGGTTGTAGGGGGTGGGTGGGGAGGTTGAGGTGGGTGTGAGAGAGGGTTGTGGGGTGGGTGAGGAGGTGTGGGGAGGGTGAGGGAGGTTGTGGGGGGAGGGTGAGGAGGGTTGTGGGGAGGTGGGGAGGTTGAGGAGGTTGTGAGGGGGAGGTGAGGAGGTTGTGAGGGAGGTGAGGGAGGGTGAGAGGGTGCGTGAGGGAGGTTGTAGGGGTGGGTGAGGAGGTTGTGGGGTGGGTGAGGGAGGTTATGGGGTGGGTGGAAAGTTTGTGGAGAGGGTGGTGAGGTGAGGAGGTTGTGGGGAGGTGTGAGGAGGTGAGGGAGGTTGAGGAGGTTGTGAGAGGGTGAGGGAGGTTGTAAGGAGGTGAGGTTGTGGGGTGGGTGAGGGAGGTTGTGGGGTGGGTGAAAGAGGTTGTAGGGTGGGTGAGGGGGGGTAGGTAGATGAGGGAGAGAGAGAGCGAGAGACTGCCGGTGTAGTATCGACAGGTAAGAGAGGGAGAGGGAAGGGTGGGAGGGGTGGCTTGAAGGGTGGAGGTGAGGTGAGGGTGGGAGGAATGGGGGAGGGTGAGAGGGAGGTGGTGGTAAAGGACACTTAACCAAGAGAGGTTACCGGCTGTGAATTATTGCTACAAACTTCAATACTCACAAACCCTATAGTAGACGAGAAAAGCTTTTATAAAGGTAAATCAAATTAGTGAAGATAACATTGGAAGAACTTAGGCTCACAGTAGATATGACCACCCCCCCACCCCCACACACACACACACAGCATAAAGGTAAAGGTCACTTGAAGTTCATCTGGCTCATTTAGTTAGACCAACACACTGACTCTATTTTTACCATTCACGTGGGGAGAAGGAGTTCCACCATTGACAAGCTCCACCAATTCAATAATCAATAACTGATGTAGCTTATATAAGGAAATGAGATCGAGCTATCTGTTGTCTGTGTGTTTTGTACGGTGATATAAGCGATATTTGAGAGGATTTGTCACTAAATTTGACGTTACTGTGAAGGTGTTGAACTTGTGGTCGCGCGGTTAATTGTTTCCCAATATCTTGGTTTAATGAATCATGAAAGGGAAGCTTTGATGTCTGTAATTTATTATCTAAAAAGAAAAAAAAATACTATAGGTGTTTAAATGTGTGTTTACTGATATATGATAGTCTAATTATACTTTAAATTGGTTGGGTTAGGTTAGGTTGGGTTAGGTTAGGTTAGGTTGGGTTAGGTTAGGTTAGGTTAGGTTAGGTGTGAAGATATTCGTTTACATGTACTTTATTAATCTGCATGAAGTCAGAAGTTTCCCAAATAAAAAAAATATAGAAGTCATTCCATAAGTATAATAGTAAGTCTACTATTGCCTCTTGTATCTAGTCAGACGTACTGTACCAACTGACCAGGTGTAGTCACGGTGGCTCTATAGGTTTACTCCACCAGGCTACAATATTCATCGGCCACAGCTGGGGAGAGACTTGTGTCTGCACGTGCCTCTAAAATTATTTCTTTAAATTATCTTCCCTAAAGACTCGTCAACTTGCTTCCTTGAGATAACCCTCAGATTTTTCTTCTGAAACTTGAGACGATCATTAAAGTCAATGTCATCTGATGTTCCCCCCCCCCCCCACAAAAAAAAGAGGGAGACAAAAAATCAAGATGTTAACACAAGAAGAGTTTTAGTAAAGGGAACTCAACCAGGTAATCCGGAATTAGGGAAAACACGTTCTCCAGTTTCTCGATCTCGTAATGGAACACTTATCCATGAACAAGTCAATCTGGCCCAGAAGACTATTCCTAACTGAGCTACTACATGTGGGTCCTATTGGCTGATATTTCAATCTATTTTACTTGCGTCAGTGATCACTATGAACACACACACACTAATGACACATAAGACCACTCACTACGTTAAGGGAGGAATCGGATCATGAAAATGTATTCGTTGAAAATATTCCTCAAATTCGTTCACGATGTCTTGAGTGTGGTTTAATTAGCTACCTGTCCCTCCTACCTGAGCCTGCACCTACCTCGTTCATTAAGTATTGTTCCCGGAAGAAAATCACATTGTTTTAGCGTAAGTATACAGTAACCTTTGTTAAATAAGTCCAACTGAATTATATAACTGCGTTTTAAAGTTCACTAAAGCTGGAATTTTTGTGTTATTAATCTTTATTTTAATCCTCAGCTTAAGCTTAAAATTATTTAGATACATTCTATAAGTTGGCTTTACTAGAAATCTTGTAGCGATAATATAAACTGAAAATGGAAACTTGGACAGGTTCAAATAGCATTAATATAAAACAAATATACAAGTGACACAAAACACGGAAGAGTTGTAGGTGTTCCTGTAAAACGAAAATAATTTGTCTGGAATGAATGATCTGCTTTACATTATAAGAAAAAAAGAGGTAAACTAATCAAAGGTCCACTCAGGGGGCAGAACATCTCTCAGGAGGGAGCTTAGGAGACTAAAATGCACGAAATTAAAAAGGAAAAAAAATAGACAAAATTAATTGAAGTTTATGGAAGATGAAATAAGAGAAAAGGATAGAATAAGTTATTGAAATCCCAAAAACGTATATTTGATATTGATGGATGAAAAACTGGAAGAACAGAACATAGAACAACAGGGAGGGAAAATAAAAGAATACCAGTAGAGTTGAAAAAAAAAACCCAACACAAACAAAATAAAACAAACAAGAAAGGAAAGTTGGTCAGAGGGAAAGATACTGACAAAAACTATATATATTTTTTTTATAAAGGAATGTAAACAGGGTACAAAACATACACTAAAATACAGAAAGGAAAAATAAATGAGCGAAAAATAAATACAAATAAAGTCATGAAAACAGACACAATAAAATACTGTTTGAGGCAGAAGAAGTAAAAGAAAATGTGAAGAGAATGTAAAGAATAACTGTAGAATGATGATGGAAGAATAAAATAAGGAAACAAAAAGGAAATAGATGTCAGGTGAAGGCAGTGTGAGCATTATGGTGGAAATACTAATGGTTAATAATGAGACTAAGAGGGCCAGAGGGTCACAGGGACTGAGATGGATGGGTGAAATTAAGTGCTGTAGTCCCCTGAGAAACACACAATCTTGGAGGACTGACAAAGACAGCCCGAAAAATGTTGAGAGTTGGGGGCCGTGGTCGCCAACCCTAAGGCAAAAAGGACGGCAATTTGACTGACTTGATATGGAGGAGTGCTTTTGAAGTCCTACCCAGACTATAAATTAACTCTTATTATTGAGGCTTAAGATATTCAATTTATTCTTGGGTATATATTTTGACGAGGCAGAATTAATGTTTAGTTTTAGGGGAAATAACATAAAAGTAACCCGGATCTAGTGAACATTTGATTGGCTTGACCTACTCTTTTTATGGACCAAAGAAACTCGAGTCTTTTTCAGAATGTTTGCTGATCAGGCCAAGAGCCTTATAGATGTAGAGTTGGTTTCCCCCCCCCCAGGAGAGTATCTTATTACATCACAGCGTCTCAGTGTAATTCGACATAACCTCAATTCCATCTGTGTGCTGTAACCTGAGTTAATTCTTCATTATATCGTACGTTTTTTCATCTCCAGCTAGAAGACATATTAGTGTTGTCGATTAATTTATTTTGTAAATGGTCGGTGTGTAGTGTGTATTATACCGACTCTATCCTCCAGTGTTAAAGTCTCTGCCACCATCGTAAATATCTTAGGATTTCTTCTTTAAAAAAAAATAAAGAAAAGAAAACATTTATATCGCCATGGTGCGTTGACCTATGAGACACTCTGTACACAACATTGAGTAAACCTTCTATGTTTCCTGGCTTCCCTCTACAACATATTGAGAAATTTAAGGCTGAAGACATCGACAAACCGTCTTCTCTCGCAACGTATGTGAATCTGCATTGCAACACACTAAAGAACTAAACGTACACGCCTTTGAGAATGTATCTTCGTGTTTCAGCCCAAGGTATAGTCTGTCGGCTAGCTCTCACACACAGTACGACAATGGAAATTTTAACGTACAAGGCTCTGAGAATCTGTTTCCTGACCACCTACCTGCACGGGTAACCCCAGAGCCATCCTGTACCTCGTTATGAGTTCAGGTGTGTAGGAGGTCAGTGAAAGTCAAAGTTCGAATACAATTTTGATAGTTTTTTTTTTCTATTTATTTGTCAATTTGCCATCTGCCTGTCCTTCTATCTACCAATATATATCTGCCAGTTTGTCTTTTGTCTGTCTGTTTCAAGTCTGTCTGTCTATTTCTAAGTCGGTGTGTCTGTCTGTCTGTAAAGTGTCTACCCATATATTTATCTGCCTGTCTCAATACCTCTCTATCTACCTTTTCTGTCTATCTGTCTCCTTCCTTCGGTCTCTCTATCACGATTTCTTACCATATCTATCTATCATTCTTCCTAATCATTGTCTATCATTCTGAAATTTTTGTTGTCTCTTGATTTAAAAAAAACAAAAAAACAAAAAAAAAACAATACCAATGTTCTGACTTTTATACACAGTTCCGAGACAACAGGAGTCGCAGTGTTCATTCTTAAATTCATCAATCCTCCCAAGTAGAGATAGTATTATTATTGAGTGCCTATACATCAGCTTATGATAAACTCGTACTGTTAACATGATATAAAAACAGTACCAAGAAAAATACTCTATATATAAAGTTTACGCGTGTGATACAGAAACAAGAGAATAGGTAGGTAAAGAATAAACAATAGTTATAGAGAAAAGAGAAATGGTGAGAGCGATTATTAAGAGAAATATATGAGTAAACAGACAGGAGAAATTAATAAGACATAGATGGACATAAATAAGGCAGAGAGAGAGAGAGAGAGAGAGAGAGAGAGAGAGAGAGAGAGAGAGAGAGAGAGAGAGAGAGAGACTGAAAGATAGATGAGTGGGTCGTGTCACAACAGGGGAGTCATGAGAACACTACTGCAGGTGCTGACTGGCAGACCGTGGAAGGTGGGGGACTACAAGTTTCCTTGGCAGATGGTGGAGAGAGAGG
Organism: Homarus americanus; assembly: GCF_018991925.1. NCBI lineage: Eukaryota > Metazoa > Arthropoda > Malacostraca > Decapoda > Nephropidae > Homarus > Homarus americanus. The sequence continues at coordinate 17,733,745 of NW_024716703.1, read as the reverse complement.
GAACGGCAGACGGTGACATAATTGGTGAATCTAATCATCAGGTAAAATACTCTAGGGTGTCTAATCATCAGGTGAAATAAATTAGGGTGTCTAATCATCAGGTGAAATAAACTAGGGTGTCTAATCATCAGGTGAACACACTAGGGTGTTCAATCATCAGGTGAAATACACTAGGTGTCTAATCATCAGGTGAAATACTCTAGGTGTCTAATCATCAGTGAAATACACTAGGGTGTCTAATCATCAGGTGAAATACACTAGGGTGTCTAATCATCAGGTGAAATACACTAGTGCTCCAATCATCGGGTGAAATAAACTAGAGTGTCTAATCATCAGGTGAAATACACTAGGTGTCTAATCATCAGGTGAAATAAATTAGGGTGTCTAATCATCAGGTGAAATACTTAGGTGTCTAATCATCAGGTGAAATACACTAGGGTGTCTAATCATCAGGTTGTCCAAATGTCGTTTTCTTTAAATCAACACAAAATATTCCCTCAGTCCACCTCTGATCATTAATCATCTTTCGTAATGACAAAAGTTTTATTGGGAATGTTTCTTCACCTCTAAATTACTTGTGGAGTTCATCGCTTGGTTAGATCTGTCATAAAACAACCCTTTCAGAGTTTCACCATAAGAAGAAAGTTATGGTATCGGGAACAGATTTATCATTAGTTCTGTCATGTTTTCGTTGTAAGCAAGTAATAACCCGTCTGTCTTTGTAATGTGTAAGACGCTGAACCATACACACGAGTAAATGTTAATATGAGAGAGAGAGAGAGAGGGTATTATTGCAGTTCCCCAAGTACAGCTCCTCACTAAACTGCTCCTATTATCATAAATTCATAAGAGGTCAAAACCATCAACTGTCACCAGACATCGAGAACTTCAGGTAATGATGTGAAGTTTGGCAGCAGAATTTTTACCACAAGTTTGAGGAAATATTGTATTATAATTTTTCTAATTTACTTGTGTGTTGAGGACGAAGTTCGCGTAAACAAAAATATATTCCTTTTAAAAAATCACTTCATGGAATATTGACGTAGAAGTTATCAAAATAGGCTGAAAACACATGAAGAGGGAACATAATGTATATACAATGACAGCTCCCGGAACTAGAGTCGTGATTACTGACAATCTTCAGACAACAGTACAAGGATTGATGTAAATATTAAGTATAGATACAATAATTCCGATGTAGAGTAATATTATCATAATGATATACACACGAGTCATTATGTCAGAGCTCAAAGGCCAGGCATCACCGGCCTCCTGCGGGCAGTGTATTAACAGGCACGACAGAGATCACTTGTTGTTTAAGACATACTGCGGGAGTCCTCCTGCATCAACCACACACTCAGGTATATTATCGTACAAAAAGAACAGGTTTCAGTAATCGAAGACTATTGTTTATAAGGACTTCGATTATTACAAGACACGGCCACAGAGAGGACAGAAGAGTGGCTTTAGAGCTCGTTTCCTGTCCCAAGTGTCACTGGTTTGTGTCCAGCGCACCCCAAGTTCTCCCGTTACAAATGTGTACTAACTTAACAGCTGCAGAAATGAAGGTGGTTGAGTGTAATGCCGGCCACACCGACTCCTTGAGTACCAAAGAAGGTTTAGTGTACACTGTGCTGTATTCATACCACCCGTAACTGGTGGTCAGGCCTACGACACTCACATTCTGTACAACCAACACTCACTTCCAAAACAAAAATATACAAAAATATCTCCTAATTATTATTAGTTGTTCTCTTGTGTTGTGGTTCACCTTAGAGTACACGATAGAAAACCCAATTATTGAGGGTCAGCAACACATTATAACATCACTCGTTTAAATCCTTATTTTGAACATACATAAATACATACATCAAGGCATGAACCCCCCAGCAAAGCCAAACTTTCCCTCTGGTGCTGTGACGTGTACCAGACGTGTCATAACAAGAAAAATTGTTGTTTGGAGTTTTTCCCGCCAGAATGAATAACAACATCAAACATCGGTCCCCCATAAGGAAACATAAATCAAGTGAGAAAAAGCGAAAGGAAAGAAACAGAAAAAAGATAACAACGATGAGAATCTTTTGTGAATTTGGGTTTGGTACTGAAGTCTCTCTCTCTCTCTCTCTCTCTCTCTCTCTCTCTCGCTGATGTAATAAACAATTATAGTGATAGAAGAAACCCAGAGAGAGAGACAGAACGTATAATAACAGCATTTAACTTTTCTCCACCTGTACTGCATTTAATATGAAGGCAGGTAATATTACTCCCAGGATGTTGTACAAGCTAAGTGGTAATCGCGCGTTCCTGTTAGGATAAACACGATTAGCCTGGCCAGAGGAACCATAACAAAGTACCTGGTAGTGATTAACCAAGCTTACTACATTACCCTCTAGTCTCCATCATCAACAACTCTTATTTTTCTTTTTTTTTCTTATATTTTCTGTTCACATAAGATGACTATTACAGCATTGATCATAAATTGTAGTTTTATTCTCACCTAAATTATATTGAATTTCTATGTTTCTGTCTCGATAATATATGTTTTGAGCTTTATCATATCACAACTTATTATATCGAAATATGTCGATTATTTTGATATATGTTTAAACATCATTGAGATAATCCCTGGTGATTAAAGATTAGATAATTATCAGGTATGGTCAAAAATTATTAAAGTGAGAGTATGTTGGAAAGTGCCTCTGATGCACTAGACACTGTACTCGACTGCCCATACTTCCCTAACTACAAATTTAGGTACCCATTCACAGCTAGGTCGGGTAGGGGTGCCTCGTGTACTGTCATTATCACCGTGTTACGTGTATTACCTCTATAACTCATTGTGTTATAAGAGACAGAGGCTTCGTAGAATATGTAACATTATCCACTGCCAAATTGATTACATTTTCCTATCTTGAATAAAATTATGTTATTGTCTTTCAAGCGATAGTCATTATGATTGAGTTATGATAAGATTAAACACTGGTTAATGAAGTCCCTTAAATGATCAATACATTATCATGTAGAGGAATGATAACCGGGCGAATAACCTTGATGAGAGAGAGAGAGAGAGAGAGAGAGAGAGAGAGAGAGAGAGAGAGGTGTTGACGTGTTCACAAGTGGCACAGGTATAGTATTTCTCTGTTGTGTTAAAACTATAATGTTATAAACAGAATTGTTCACTTTAATATAGTTAAGCCTGGCTGGATAAATTTTTCCTAGAAGATAAATATGTTTTAATATTAATAAGGAGAATAAAAGCTGTAAACTGCGATTAAACTTTGAGTTATTAAAGTAATACAGTATATCTTTTCAGCTTTGTTTACCAATAACTTAATTGAACTTTGCCGAAAGAGAGAACGAGGTAATTAGGACAAACTTTTGAAGATATTTAAAAGAAAAAGTGAACGAAATATTCAGAAAGAATGCTAATGCATCAATCGATAGAAAACGACGGACGCATTATTTACGGAAAACGATGAACGATAACTTTAGAAAATACGGTGAACGAAATCTTTAGAGAAAATGGTAAATAAACAAATTACAAAGAAAATTATGAATATTTTGTAACCCTGAGAGTGAGAAAATATTGTAACTACAGCGTCTTTTGAGGGTGTTTTTCTTTTCATACAAGTTCCCAGTGAAACCTTCACATCTCCGGGCAATAGAGATGTGTTTGTCGCAATATTTCGTTCAGAAGTCACTGTGTGTGTGTGTGTGTGTGTGTGTGTTAGGGAGGAATTGTACGGAATATTTGTGGGAGAAATTCACGAGTTTCTGTATATTTCTATATAGCCGTGAATTAACCAATATAAATACTGTACACGTATATATATACCTATTTGTGTGTGTGAACCACTCTCTCTGTAGTTGTCTATCTCTATTTGTCTTTTGCTCTCTCTACACACGTCCATTAAGGGTAATTCACAGTCAAGTGCCAGCTCCATATAGTGCACATGGGAACACTCTATAAGCCAGGTTGTTGCTACAATTGCCGTGGTCACAGTTGTTAGCGAGGCATCACAGGCAATAAGTTTGTTTCCATGTCCGCCTGGGAGCTACAGTCTATACCAGGGTGTGGAAGCATTATAAATTATTGTTTTACCTGTTTTGGAAAGAGTGCGACTTGGCTGGCTTGGTGAGAGCCATTTGTGGGTGTGTGTTTGTGTGTGTACCTGTGTTTTATATTTAGGTAGAGGAAGTGCAGTTAAATAAAATATATATATATATATATATATATATATATATATATATATATATATATATATATATATATATATATATATATATATATATATATATATATATATATATATATATATATTGTTTTTTTAATTTGTATGACGTGTGGGCGCTTGCGAAATTGCATCATTTGTGCTTGTTGCTTTAAGATTGTTAACAATGTGCTTTTACGGGTGCTTGTAAAAAATGTGTCATTGTCTCACGTTATTTGCTTGTTAATATATTTTTTCAACACCAGCTGTGTGCCTCCAAACTGTGTATCTTCGAGTCTGAAAATTAATGTGAAATTTTTTTTGTGGTCTCTTTTTGCTGGTGAAAAATGTGGTCAATATTGTTTGGACCATATGCTGCTTACACCCCCAACTTATATTATCTTTAGATCAACCACCCTAACGCTAACCTAACCTAACCTAACACTCTCCAGTTAGCGTTACAGGATACCTAATCATCAGGTAAGATAAGCCTTATGTTCTGGTGCACCTGTTCACTGTATTTGTTTACTAGTATAAATGTTTTAATCTTTCCTGTTCTATGCACAGATGATGGTGAAAAATGAGTTAATTTCATCTTGTATAGTTGTGAAAGGGGTGTAATTCTAGTGTGTGTGTGTGTGTGTGTGTGTGTGTGTGTGTACTTGTATTTGATATTTTTTATCTTTTTTGTTCACTTGATGTTGAACTTCCCTTACTAATGTTAATAGACTTTTGAACTTATATTTTTCCTATTCATTATGTTTTGCAAGTAGTCTGTTTTTGTTCACTTATTCTTGAACTATTATCATCCATGTTCACATATTCCATGTTAGCTTCTATATATTCATAACACATTAACTATTCCACGTACATAATAAAACAACTTGTTATACACCATCATACACCAATTAATTACAACAATAAGAAATACAACAACACTAAATTTCACACGTAAATAAATAAAAAAATTCACTTGATATATAAATTATAAAATCCTATGTCCTTCTATATTATTATTTTCCCTGGTTAATATACTGGTCGGTGATAATATTGATAGCAGCAACACCAAATTATTATGACAGTTAAGAGGATTATTATGTCAGGTTGTTGGGATATTTAGTGTTTAAATATATATTGTACATGATGTTTTTAGCGGTGGACATTTTTGTTTTTTTGTAAGTTTCCTCTCGGCTCATTACCTACCTCTTCTTCCTTTGTTATCTTTCCCTTTCCTCCCTTTCTCTCTTTCCTCCTTCTTTCCCCTCTTCTCTTTCTTCTTTCGATTCCTGTCTTCCCTTCCCTTTTCCTGGCTTCTACTCTTCTTTCTCCCTCTCTCTCCTCGTCTCGTTCTTCCTCTCGCTCCCATTCCTTTCCTTCTCCCTTTCCTCCTTTTCCCCTTCATCCTCCTTCCTTCCCTCTCCTTCCTTTCCCTCTTCCCCTTCCCCCACTTCGCCACAATATTCCCCTCATGAAAAAAACAACACAAAATTATATTAACACGTAAAGCGATTATATCAATTCAACGTTACATAATTGAACCGTTACACCTTTTTTTTTCAGTTTATTTCGTAGTATTTTTTTCTTTAATTATGATAAACCAGTACATCATTATATTACCGGGTGATTGCAACATTAAAATATGATAACAATATTCGAATAATTATAATAAATCATTATTATATTATTTCATGGAGAATTTAGTTGCAATATTGATTAAAATAGATCGTACTATTTACAATTCCAACTTATTATTTATAGTGCAATACGTCACTGGAAAAAGTAACAATTTTTAATTCTCACCACAAAGAATGAATGAGGGTAAAAAAAAAACTCGACCTTCTGCTATTCTGTGACCTCCCGCCTAACATTGACCTCGTGACCCCGTAATCCCCACCTGACTAACAGAATACCTGATAAAATACGCTAATTAAAAACACTGCTGCTTGAAAATATGTTCGTTATTTTCTGCCTGTGATGGTTAGATTAATTTTGGCGTATTTTTGTGGTGCGTTATTATTGTTATTATTGTTATTATTATTTTGTTGTTAGTTATTTACTGTTATTGTTATTATTATTATTATTATTATTATTATTATTATTATTATTATTATTATTATTATTATTATTATTATTATTATTATCATTATTATTATTATTATTATTATTATTGTTATTATTATTATTATTATTATTATTATTATTATTATTATTATTATTATTATTATTATTGAGAAGAAAAGATAGGAAGATCACACAATAAAAATAACCATAAAAACACAGTGATAAAGAAACACGAAGACAAGAAAATAATACAAGTAGAAGAAAAAATTAAGTGGTTTTTTTTAGTATATTGAATGAGAATGAGAATTTAAGTGGCAAAAAATAATAGACTTAACAAATACGATAACATCAGTGAAATAATTATATAGCGTTGGGTATAATTAGTGTAATGAGTATAATTTGTATATGAAGATGTTATATCAGTCATGGTAAGGTTGGGGCTATATACTGGTAAAAGTTAATGGGTGATGTCTATTAGTACCTTAAGGGTGAAAGTTAATGGGTGATGTCTATTTAGTACCTTAAGGGTGAAAGTTAATGGGTGATGTTTATTTAGTACCTTAAGGGTGAAAGTTAATGGGTGATGTGTATTTAGTACCTTAAGGGTGAAAGTTAATGGGTGATGTGTATTTAGTACCTTAAGGGTGAAAGTTAATGGGTGATGTCTATTAGTACCTTAAGGGTGAAAATTAATGGGTGATGTCTATTAGTACCTTTAGGGTGAAAGTTAATGGGTGATGTCTATTTAGTACCTTAAGGGTGAAAGTTAATGGGTGATGTCTATTTAGTACCTTAAGGGTGAAAATTAATGGGTGATGTCTATTAGTACCTTAAGGGTGAAAGTTAATGGTAGACGTCTATTAGTACTTTCACAGTATGGCAACGATGGCAACAGTTAGATCACACAGTAGAATCATCATCGTCAAAATAAAAGTCACATCAAACCCATTACAATAATTAATTTATATCATGAACACGTCAAAATAATATAATATAATATAATATAATAGAATAGAATATATAATATAATATAATATAATATAATATAATATAATAGAATAGAATAAAATAGAATAGAATAGAATAGAATAGAATAGAATAGAATATATAATATATAATATAATATAATATAATATAATATAATATAATATAATATAATATAATATATAATAATAGTAATAGTAATAATAGTAATAATAATAATAATAACACAATTATTATGGCCCTGAAAGAGATATCAAACAATAACAACATGGAATTTAATAACACATGAGGGTTAAAAAGGTTTACAACGCAACGCAACAGCACAACGTGACGCAACGCAACACAGAAGAGGCGAGTCTTTGTCACCAAAACTGCGTGTATCAAACGATGGCAGATAAAAGTAAGTTTATAACACGATATAACAAGCGCAAAGCTCCTTTAATCAGAGTTTAGTGGCGCATGAAACTCACAGAGCCATGATAACCTCACCAAAATATAACCCTGATATATTTTATTTTCCGCTATACCTAACACGTTCCCAACATGATGCCCACACGTTTATACTCGCTCTGAATAATAATATTTGGATGAAAGTTTAATATCACGCTCCACTTATTATTATTATTATTGTCAGATATTTTGGAATTTTGTGGTCGTGTTGTCTTTTACGAGTGATTCAAAAACGTGATTAAACGAGGAAATGGAATCGTGCTGACTGAGGTTTGGTTAAGGACTAAAGTACAGTATTATGTATTATAGGAACACTCAACTTATAGCAAACATTACAGACAGACAGACAGACAGACAGACAGACAGAGACAGACACTACCTAACACAAGTCTACCCATTCTCTATCCTCCACACATCAATACACCCAGAAACTTTCTCCCCAACACACCCACTCCCTATTCCCCTACACCCCCCCCCTGCCCCCCCATCCCCCACACGTCAATAAACTATCAAAAAGTGAAACAGTGGACCAATTACAGACCTTATCAAGAGTAGTTACCTCGTGTGTGATGGGCAATGAAACAGTTGTGCTAATTAACTCTTGGGTCAAAAAGCACAGGGTGTCACAGAGGCCAGTAGTAAGTGGTCATTATGTCATAGAGGCGTTTCTCTGGGCTGGTATATGCAATTGCGTATGTTGATTTCGGTGTGTGTGTGTGCGTGTGTGTGTGTGTGTGTGTGTGTGTGTGTGCGTGCGTGTGTGTAAATGTTTGGTTGATGGATGGATGGAAAGACAGATACAGTACATTGCATATCAAGAGTATACGTTTTTTGCGGTCTTATCATTTCACTTCCAGTCTATGTATATAACTCTACTCTTGAGCATTATTTTTCTCGCTTAAGGAAGGATAAGACCAGTCAATCACCAGGCAGCTGTGTCTATCTTGGGTAAAGTTAAGACAAGTAACACATGTCCAGAACAACAACACTAACAATGATGACCACAAGGCAACACAATGGAACACCTTGGTATTGCATGAAGTATAGATGGGTGACTGTGTTAGTAAGCGACAAGACAAGAGATATTTAAGGACATTTTAATGCATATCGTGTGATGACAATGATGGGTTAGGTAGGAAATCTTAGAAGAAGGAGGGAAGGAGGGAGAGACAGACGGAGGGAAGGAAGGAGGGAGAGGAGGAAGGAGGGAGGGAGCGGAGAGAAAGACGGAGGGAAGGAAGGAGGGAGGGAAGGAGGGAGAGAAGGAGGGAGACAGACGGAGGAAGGAAGGAGGGAGAGAAGGAGGGAGGGAGGGGAGAGAAAGACGGAGGGAGAGGAGGGAGGGAAGGAGGGAGAGACAGACGGAGGGAAGGAAGGAGGGAGAGAGAGACGGAGGGAAGGAAGGAGGGAATGAAGGAGGGAATGAAGGAGGGAGAGAAGGAGGGAGAGAAGGAGGGAGAGGAGGGAGGGAAGAGAAAGACGGAAGGAAGGAAGGAGGGAGAGAAGGAGGGAGGGATATAATACTATTCTAGGTCAATAATATTCAAGACTTCCTCCCCCCCCCCCCTCCTCTGGCTACCACTCAAGAGGACATAACAAAAACTAACTTAAAAGTATCCAAGACTAAACAGCCAGTCAGATTAACCTTGACTACCACTGACAAGGGTATTTACTCCAATCATCGATCTTTAATGACAAACTTTCCTTGACACTGGACCAAGTTTTCACCACTTACAAGTCTTGAGGAGGAAGTTAAGTGTTGTTATCGGCTGAAGCTTTCGACTTACTGAAGCCTGCAGGAAGAGCTTCAATATAGGAGAGATTTAGTGCAATAAATACCTCACCAGACAGACAGACAGACAGACAGACAGACAGACAGACAGATAGCAGTGAATGTAAAAAAATAATATAGAGCTTCATTCAAAAAATTAAAAGCTGAAGAAAAATGTGAGAAAAAAAATTATCATTGCAGTAAAGAGAAATTGGCAACATTTTCGAGATTAAAAACTTTCATTTCTCTGAGTCACAAACAGGGTACGCTATTTTTTTCTTTGCTTTTCACAAGAACAAGAATTTGACATTTAGAGAGAGAGAGAGAGAGAGAGAGAGAGAGAGACGCACTTCTTTGTATAGATTTAAAGTTTTATAACGGTGTTAAAGTAAAAAGTGAAGAAAATATTGTGTAATGTACATGCAAATAGAAAATGTTGACAGCCAGATGTAAACAAGACGCCTCTGAATGGACCAATCAGTGAGCTGAATACCATCTTTCATGTACAGTATTATATCCTTCACTCCCTCCCTCCTTCCCTCCTTCCCTCCCTCCCTCCCTCCTTCATCATCCACCCTCCCTAGTCATCACACACACAGACACACAATCACTGTCACTCTTATTTTCTCTTTTATTCTTTTATTTTTTCAGGTCACCCACTCATCACCCGCCTCAACCCCCACTCTCATCCCTTTCCACCCTTCACCCTACTTCTGTAAAGGTCACCCTAACACTCCATCCCCCTCCTACACCCTTCATATAATTTTCTATCCTCATTCCCTACCATTACAACTCCACCCTAGCACTCCACCCTCACCCCAGCACTCCACCCTTACCCCAACACTCCACCCTTACCCCAACACTCCACCCTCACCCCAGCACCCCACCCTTACCCCAACCTCCACCCCTCTTAACACCCCACATCCTTGCCCCAACACTCCACCCTGCTAGCACCCCTTTTAACCACTCCACCCTTACCCCAACACTCCACCCTTACCCCAACACTCCACCCTCACCCCAGCACCCCACCCTTACCCCAACACTCCACCCTCACCCCAGCACTCCACCCTCACCCTCACCCTCCACCTTAAGGCTCCACCCTACTCTATCCATTTCCCACTCTTACCTCCGCTACACTCACGTCCTCCTGACACGCTCAATAATGCTGGTAATTGCCTTCACCTGTGGAATGGGCAGGAACGAGAGTTTTTATCCCACCTTAGGGTGAGGTAGCGGACTGTGCTAGGTGGGCGCCTGAAAAGTAGCGAAATTAGCGGGTTCTGTTGAGGCTAAAAATAGGAACAGGTGTCGAATTAGATAGTACGGTGGCTTTAGGTGGCTGCAGGATTACCAGCACGGTGATGTACCCCTCGAGATTTATATATATATTTTTTTCTTATTTAATCTCTCTCTCTCTCTCTCTCTCTCTCTCTCTCTCTCTCTCTCGTCAAGGTCTTGGAGCAACAGGTGGCTTGTATGTATAAAAGCCATTGAGGTTTTTTTTAAAGAGTTCTCATGGTATTTCAATAGACAGACAGACAGATAAGGAAGAAAATCCCAACATTGAATTCCCTCTGATAGCAGGTTATATATGAGCAGTTAACACACGTTGTATTGTCTTATATGAACACTATTATAGACAAATAAAAATAAAACAAGACATTAATGAGAATTTGTTGACTTATATTATCAACAGGGGAAAAACTCTTGAATGGATGGCGTGTTGTTGACAATCACCCAAGTGAAGGTATTAACGGTCGTTGGTTTGGCCTGTTGTTGTTTAGGAGAGTTATGACTAGTGGTAAATGTAACTACTATCACTACACTACTGACTTGTGTTACTACTACTACTACAACTATTATTATTACTACTGCTGCTACTACAACTACTACTATTACTATTTTTACAAATAAATAAATACTACTGCTACTACTACTATTATTACTACTGTTACTGTTATTATTACTTCTGGTACTGTTACTACTACTACTATTATGGCTAATATTATAACTACTATTATTACTAAAAACTACTGTTGCTGCTGTTACGGTTATTATTATACCAATACTACTACTACTATTGGTATTACTACTGTTATTACTACTACTAAAACTATTACTCCCACAGCAGAATAATGTTACAGACGAGTACAAAAGAACACTGTAACTTAACTATTATGAAACAGGTAGAATTTTATCCACTATATATAAAAGGTTTTTGGTCAAATGATAAAATCTTCATCGAAATTTTGTCACAGGCGGATATTACACATTGGAAAGCTCTTGTACCTGTATAAATAATCTCTGAACATCGTCCCTGTATTCGCACAACACAGGCTTTCTCTCCCCCTTGTGTGGTCTGCCCCCCCCCCCCTCTTGTCACACTCTGAGTACGTGAAGACAACATTCGTGGGTCCGTAAGAGAAGGAAGGTTGTATCTCTAGTGAAGGTTTAAAAATCTGGGGAGGTAGAACTCTCTCTGCCTCTCTTGTCTGTCTGTCTCTCTTTTGTGAGTCTGTCTCTCTCTGTCATTCTTTCTCTCTTTCTGTCTTATACAGCTCTCTCTTTCTTATCGGTGTGTGTGTGTGTGTGTGTGTGTGTGTGTGTGTGTGTGTGTGTGTGTGTGTGTGTGTGTGTGTGTCAGTGACAGTAAATTGGTTTGATCAGATTTTAATCACATGGCATTATGAAGTTATTTTAATCACTTTGTAAACAAAATCTTTACATATTATTTTTTTAAATACAATATCACTCGTAACATATTTCACCTGAAAATTAGGCACCCAGACCGTAAAACAAGGTAGATGAACTGTAGTGCGTGTCCATATTGTATAGTATTGTACAAAGGTAATTGGTAAGTATATAACGAAAGCGAGCTTAATATAATCATTGGAGCAAATTCTTTCACTGGTGGATAAAGTTTTAATATTCAGTTACGATGTTAATTTCCTGGATCAAATTTTTGCTTTCTTGGAATGTTGATGATATTTGCATTTTACAAAACGACAAATACACGAGCAAGAATATGAGAAACATTGTGATTTGGACAGGCTGAAATTAAACCTTTGACAGACTGTCATGAAAACAAAATTTTGATCTTTGGACAAATCTTCCAGTTCAACTAAGGTAATGTTTCTCATCACTAAACTACTAACTGACAAAAACACTAAACATGAGGTCTACGTAATCCACCCCTAACCAAAGAGCAGTTGTGTTCATTCTCTGAGAGCGCGCGCGCACACACACACACACACACACACACACCCACATCTAATTCTGTTTTCAAAGTTTCTGTGTTAAGAATTATGGTAACAAAACATAGTTTTTTGTTTTCAAGAGAGAGAGGAGCTCACTGTGGCGGAGAACTATTGTTTTTAGTCTTTCCATGTTGTTACGTTTTAAAGAAGTGACTCGAACAACGCTTTTTCATATTTCATCGAGGTGGACGTGTCTTTGTGAGAATTCAGAGACTGAGGAATATTATGCTGTAGAATGGTACAAGAGAGAGAGAGAGAGAGAGAGAGAGAGAGAGAGTTGTCAGTACATATGAGAAGACAGTTTTTGTCAATAGAAGGAATGAAACGTACAAGCTAGTATGTGGGGGCGGTAGACTCTCTCTCTCTCTCTCTCTCTCTCTCTCTCTCTCTCTCTCTCTCTCTCCGTTTAAGTGGTAGGAGCTACGTTGAAGGAGTGACTATTCTCTCTCTCCAAAAAAACAAAAATGTGTCATTCATTAATCATTCTCTCCCACTAACTGAGGAAAGGTAAACATATCTCGTTAGGGTAGAGACTTAATGAACTTTTGAAAGTATTTTAATCTTTTTTTTTTGCTGTAGTAATTTAAGGTAAACTTACAAATAAAATACAAACAAAATACTCCATCAGGTGGTGGCCCTCACTCACCTGTCAGCCATCATGTTTTCTTAATTCATTCTAGTTCACCTCCCTCTCTCTCTCTCTCTCTCTCTCTCTCTCTGCTTTAAAACTCTTTCTTACGCACGTACATACACTAAATATACGGTGTGTGTGATTTCCCCCAATCAATTTAGAATAATACGGATCATCACCAACTAAAGCTTCAAGACTAATCCACCACTAAGCCCCACTACCCCCTGATAGCGAGGCAACTAATCCCGAGCGAATGGTTGTCATGGAAAACACAAAACCGGAAGAGACAAACAATTTTTTTTTAGGAAAATAATCTGGTGGGAAAGGCATCGAGGAAATTTGTTTGAGTTGTGAGTTCTCCTGACAACAGAATTTTTTCTTTTCAGTTCATAAAGTATCAGTAACGTTCGTATAATACCTGAGAATTTTTATAGACAAAAAAATCCAAATACTCGAAAACGGATAAAAAATATTTATTGAAAAGTGAAATTCATAAAAACAAAAGCATAAAACACATACATCTACGATATATATTTAAGCCTAGCAGTCATAGTGGTTCGTTGCTGGTAAAATCATACATAGTTGAGAAACGCTTTTTTTTTTTAGTCGCCAGAGCAGTTAGGGCGTGTAGGCTGTGGTGTAAGAATTGTTCCTTATTATCAAAACAAAATATTTCGTGGTTGTCTTCTTCTAAATTATGTAAATGAACTAGACTGGTTAAGAGTTGTGTAGAACTTTTCCGAAATTTCAGTAAGTAGACAAAATGAAGACAGATTCCTAAACTCCCCCTCTCTCTCTCTTTTCTCTCTCTCTCTCTCTCTCTCTCTCGTCAGCTGCAGGTCGTGATGGTGGTCGCCTTCCCTCTTCACTCACTCATCCACTCATCCTCACCCCCTCACTCACACACAAACTCACTCACACACACACACACACGAGAGGTTCTTCAGATAGTTTCCCTCGGGCCAGATTTTGAAGAGGAAGAAAAATATGTTAGGAACTTATGGGTCAGGAAAAAGAAGTTTGTCTCTCAGGGGAAGTTTATGTCTCAGGGGAAACTTGTGTCTCAGAGGAAGTTTGTCTCAGGAGTTTGTGTTTCAGGAAAAGTTTGTATCTCAGGGGAAGTTTGTGTCTTGGGGGAAGTTCGTGTATAAGGAGAAGTTTGTTTCTCAGGGAAAATTTTGCTTCTCAGTTGAAGTTAGTCTCTTGGTGAGGATTTTCTTCTGAGCTATTGTCTTTGGTGGAATTTTCGTGAGATGAACGAGAGAAGAGAGAGAGACTACCTAAGATGGAGGGAAATTTTAAAAGTTGTTACCGCTCCACACTCCACCTGCGTGCCTGACGGAGGAAGAGATTGGGGAGAGGTGAAGAGCCAACTCGGGATATCTTCAAGGTGAGCGTCCTCTTCAGGCGTCCTGAGAGCCTTCAGAAAAGTCCTTTGCTTTTACCATATGAGAACCAGTACGGGCAGAAGGCGAGAGAACGTTCGTCTGGCGTAGCTTTCAACAGCCTGGCATTGTATGTTAGAAACACCAGCGTTCGTATCTAAAATAAATCACATTACAGGCAGAAAAAGCGAACATTCATCACGCTTAGTTTTTATAAGAGTATCATAGCGAGGTAAATAATGTAATGCCAGACGCTGGTAAATGCTCGTGCTGGCGATGTGTTTAAACCAGGGGTAATGAGCTAATGACTTGTAGTTAATAACTATGAATATACCTGGCGACGAGAGGAATGACATAAATGTACTATCGACTTTGGTACAGATACAAGCAGAGATATAAGATATATAGACAAAGATATGGAAACTAGCTGCAGGTTAGGTTAGGTTCAAATACAAGTACATATATAAGCAGATATACAAGTACAAATTTAGGTACAGATACAAATCACAGATAAGAGACATGACCTCACGCGGAACTCAAGGGCACATGTGATAATTTATCACTTTACACACTGATGAACACACACACAATATATATATATATATATATATATATATATATATATATATATATATATATATATATATATATATATATATATATATATATATATATATATATATATATATATATATATATATATATATATATATAATAGGCAGCTACTAAACAGGGAGGTACTACTGCCTGGGAAGATATTGAAAGCATAAAGTGTTGTCTATGGTAGACTCTTGCTGTTATATGGCATCACGAAAATTGTTACTAAGTCCCAGGTTGCTGAACTGATTTTTCGTTCAATTACACAATTGCAGGGTCTCAATTGTTTTTATTATTGACAACACAACATATATTTGTTCTCACTTTTATTATATATATATTATTATTATTATTATATATTATTATTATTATTTTATATATATACATATATATTATTATTATATATTATTATTATTATATTACATTTCTGGCCCTGATGTGTCAGTGACCTGTTCTCTGGGTGGGCTACCCCGTAAAAATATTTATACACGAGCGCGCACACACAGCCACACACACATTTATACGAGTGGTGACGCACTGACATGAATAATGGATGCCAGACACATACACGTTTATACATAGACACAAACACTCTTGTCAATGAAATATACATAACAAATCTAATTTAGGTTTTAGTGCATAGTGTCCTCCCTGCTGTTATTGTGCGGCCTTACGCCAACCTCACATGGCGCCGCCAGTTTGCAAACCTCGTGGGTTGGGAACCGTGCTGTGTAGGCCTATAGAAGACGTTAAGTGGACAAATCCTCCTATGTTAGTTACCACCACCACGCAACCAAATAATGTCATGTTGATACGACCTTTCACCTCCTCGACTATTCTATTGTTTTTACTGCCTCTTATACAGCCTTCACTGCCTCTTATACTGCCTCACTGCTCTATACTGTCTCCACTGCCTCTATACTGCCTTCACTGCCTCTATACTGCCTTCACTGCCTCTTATACTGTTCCACTGCCTCTTATACAGCCTTCACTGCCTCTTATACTGTCTTCACTGCCCTCTTTTATACTGCCTTCACTGCCCCACTGTCTCCACTGCCTCTTATACAGCCTCACTGCCTCTATACTGTCTTCACTGCCTTATACTGCCTTCACTGCCTCTATACTGTCTCCACTCTGCCTCTATACAGCCTCTTCACTGCCTCTCTATACTGTCTCCACTGCCTTATACTGTCTCCACTGCCTCTTATACAGCCTTCACTGCCTCTTATACTGTCTTCACTGCCTCTATACAGCCTCCTCTCACTGCTCTATACTGTCTCACTGCCCCATACTGCCTTCACTGCCTCTTAGCATCGTCTCCACCTCTTATACAGCCTTCCACTGCCTATACTGCCTTCACTGCCCTTACACTGTCTCCACTGGCCTCTATACAGCCTTCACTGCCTCTATACAGCCTCTTCACTGCCTCTTTATACTGTCTCCACTGCCTCTTATAATGCCTCACTGCCTCTTACATCGTTCCACTGCCTTATACAGCCTTCACTGCCTTATACTGTCTCACTGCCTCTTATACTGTCTCACTGCCTCTATACAGCCTTCACTGCCTCTATACCGTCTTCACTGCCTCTTATACTGTCTCCACTGCCTCTTATACTGCCTTCACTGCCTCTATACTGTCTCCACTGCCTCTTATACAGCCTTCACTGCCTCTTATACTTGTTCACTGCCTCTTATACTGTCTCCACTGCCTCTTATACTGCCTTCACCCACTGTCTTCACTGCCTCTTATAACTGTCTTCACTGCCTCTTAACTGTCTTCACTGCCTCTTATACAGCCTCACTGCCTTGTATACTGTCTTCACTGCCTCTTATCAGCCTCTACTGCCTCTTCACTGTCTCACTGCCTTATAATTGTCTCACTGCCTCTTATACCGCCTCACTCCTCTCACTGTCTCTCACTGCCTCTATACTATCTTCACTGCCTCTATACTGTCTTCACTGCCCTTATACCGCCTTCACTGCCCTTATACTGTCTTCACTGCCTCTTATACTGTCTTCACTGCCTCTTATACTGTCTTCACTGCCTCTTCATCAGCTTTCACTGCCTCTTACACTGTCTCACTGCCTCTACAGCCTCACTGCCCCCACAGCCTTCACTGCCTCCTTATACAGCCTCACTGCCTCTATACTGCTTTCACTGCCTCTATACTGTCTTCACTGCCCTTATACAGCCTTCACTGCCTCTATACAGCCTTCATGCCTCTTATACTGATCTTCACTGCCTCTTATACTGCTTTCACTGCCCCTTATACTGTCTCACTCGCTCTTATAATTGTCTTCACTGCCTCTTATGAGCCTCACTGCCTCTTATACTGTCTTCACTGCCTCTTATAATTGTCTTTTCTTATACGCCACTGCCCCCGCGCACTGTCTTCACTGCTTTCTATACTGTCTCACTGCCCACACTGCCTTCACTGCCTCTATACTGCCTCACTGCCTCTATACTGTTCACTGCCTCTATACTGCGTTCACGTGCCCCATACTGTCTTCACTGCCCTTATACTGCCTTCACTGCCCTTATACTGTCTTCACTGCCTCTATACTGCCTTCACTGCCTCTTATACTGCCTTCACTGCCCCATACTGTCTTCACTGCCTCTATACTGCCTCACTGCCTCTGATACTGCCTCTTCACTGCCTCTTATACTGCCTTCACTGCCCTCAGAGCACTGTTCACTGCCTCTTATACAGCCTCACCCTGCCTCGTCTCTGCTCCTGCCTCTTATACTGTCTTCACTGCCCTTACACTGCCTCACTGCCTCTATACAGCCTTCACTGCCTCAGACACTGCCTCACTGCCTCTATACAGCCTCACTGCCTCTGCTGACCACCTCTCCTCTGCCACCGCCTCTCACTGCCTTTATACTGCCTTCACTGCCTCTTATATGCCTCACTGCTCTATAATGCCTTCACTGCCTGTATACCGTTCACTGCCCTATAGCCTCACGCCTCCTCATGCCTTCACTGCCACTGCCTTCACTGGCCTCTGATACTGCCTCACTGCCTCTTGCACTGCCTCACTGCCTGAGCACTGCCTTTCACTGCCTCTACCGCCTTCACTGCCTTATACCGCCTTCACTGCCTCTTAACCTGTCTCACTGCCCCTATACTGCCCTTCACTGCCTCTATACAGCCTCACTGCCTCCTTACACTGTCTCCCTCGCCTTATACTGCCTCCTCACTGCCTCCCATACTGTCTCACTGCCTCTTATACAGCCTCCTCACTGCCTCTGCACTGTCTCTCTCACTGCCTCCATACTGCCTCTACTGCCTCTATACTGCCTCACTGCCCTTACAGCCTCACTGCCTCTATACTGCCTTCACTGCCCTTATACTGCCTTCACTGCCTCATACCGCCTCACTGCCCTTATACTTGCCTTCACTGCCCTATACAGCCTTCACTGCCTCTTATACTGGCCTCTCACTTTGCGCCTCCGTCTCACTGCCCTTATACTGCTCTTCACTGCCTCCCTCTTATACAGCCTTCACTGCCCTTATACCTGTCTTCACTGCCTCTGCTACTGCCTCTTCACTGCCTCTTAACTGTCTCACTGCTCTTATACAGCCTTCACTGCCTTATACTGTCTCACTTCTTGCCTCACTGCC
>NW_024716703.1:17594649-17714672 GCF_018991925.1 Homarus americanus | reverse complement strand
ATCATCCGGTAGTTGCCAACAGAAGGTATCAGGACCCACCGACACAATGCATCAGCGAAGGAGGGAGTTGTCGCTGAGGTTGGGTATGGAAATTAAGTATTTCTGTGCGGCTTTGTCTGGGGGGTGTGCTTGTGTTTGGAGGTTGGTTGGTATTTATTTTATTTTTATTTATTAATTTATTTATTTATTTATATTTTTATTTTGTTATTTATTTGCTCTATTTTTTATTTAGAGGTCGGGTATGTTGATTTATAGAGATAGAATTCCTTAAGGGAGGGTTTGTTGTCTGTCCTTCTTTCTGTTTGTCTGTTTATCTCCGTCTTTCCTTTTGTCTCTCCTATCTGTCTGTCTGTCTGTCTGTCAGTCTGTCTGTCCGTGTTTTCACTTTTTCTGTCTGTCTGGCCTATTTGTCTCTGCGTCTTTCTCTGTCCATAGTCTGTCTGTCTGTTTTCTCTCTGTCTGTCCTCTTTCTATCTGTTTGTTTGTCTGTCCCTGTGTCTGTCTGTCTGTCTGCCTTTCTCTACTCAGTCCGTCTGGTTGTCTATGTCTGTCTGTCTGTCTGTCTCTCTGTCTGTCTGTCTGTTTTGTCTGTATATCTCTGACGGTTTGTCTCTGTGTCTGTCTATATATCTGTTTCTATCTGCTTGTATGTCTGTATCTTCTCTTTGTCTCATTCCTGTCTACTCAGTCTGTCTATCTGTAGCCCATCTGTCTGTTATTTCTGTCTCTGTCTGTTTATGCTCCTGTTCGTCTCTTTCATCTCTCTTTGACTGTATGTCTGTCTGCACTTTTACCTTTTCTATCTGTCTCCTGTCTGTGTCTGCTCTCTACTTATCTGCTTTCTCCACTCTATCTATCCTGTCTGTCTGTCTCAGAAGTTTGTATATGCCCTGTCTCTCTATCCTTGTCTCTGTGTATCCTATCCGTCCCGTCTCTGTCTGTCTGTCCGTCCCGTCTCTGTGTGTCTCTCTCTATCTGTCTGTCTGTCTCCAGTTGCATGCTTACCCCTATCTATCTGTCCTGTCTGTCTGTCTGTCTGTCTGTCTGTCCGTCCCGTCTCTGTGTCTCTCTCTCTATCTGTCTGTCTGTCTCAGTTTGTGCTTGCTTACCCCTGTCTGCTGCCTGTGTGTCTGTCTGATTGTGTCTGTCCATCTGACTGTCGGTTTTCTGTTTGTCCTATCTCTATCTGTCATCACATGTTTCTGTGTGTCTGTCTTATTCTGTCTGTTTGAGATATCTGGCTCTATCTATCTGTCTATCTAATTTGTCGCCTGCAATACAACACAACACAGCTCTACACCACAATACAACCTGTATAGCTCTCTACAATACCCAACACCTTCACAACTCTCCCCTACAATACCGCACCAACACAACTCTCCCAACAATATAACACAGCACAACTCTCTCTGCAATATAACACAGCACAACTCTCCTACAATACCCAGCACAACACAACTCTCCCTGCAATATAACACAACACAACTCTCCTGCAATATAACACAACACAACTCTCTCACAATATAACTTTGCCCCACAACTCTCCCTACAATATAACACACTTACAACTCTCCCTACAATATAACACAACACAACTCTCCCTACAATATAACACAACACCAACTCTCCCTAATACAACACAACACAACTCTCCCTACAATATAACCCACAACACAACTCTCCCTACAATATAACACAACACAACTCTCCTACAATACAGCACAACCTAGCTCTCCTACAATATAACACAGCACAACTCTCCTACAATGTAACACCTAGCACAACTCTCCTACAATATAACACAACACAACTCTCCCTACAATACAACACAACACAACTCTCCCTACAATACAGCCCAACACAACACAACTCTCCCCAACAATATAACACAACACAACTCTCTCTACAATGTAACACAACACCAACTCTCCCTGCAATACAACTAGCACAACTCTCCCTACAATAACACAACACAACTCTCCTACAATATAACACAACACAACTCTCCCTACAATATAACACAACACAACTCTCTCTGCAATATAACACAACACAACTCTCCTACAATATAACTGCTAACTCTCCTACAATGTAACACAACACAACTCCCTGTACAACACTGCCCCAGCTCTCCCTGTGCCAACACAGCACAACTCTCCCTACAATATAACTGCTTTAGCTCTCCCTACAATGCAACACAACACAACTCTCCCTCTGTTATAACACAACACAACTCTCACACAATATAACACAACACAACTCTCCCTACAATATAACACAACACAACTCTCTACAATGTAACACAACACACAACTCTCCTGAAAGTACAACACAACACAACTCTCCTACAATACAACCTGTACAACTCTCCCTACAATGCAACACAAACTAGCTCTCCCTACAATACAACACAACACAACTCTCCCTACAATGCAACACAACACAACTCCCTACAATATAACACAACACAACTCTCCCTACAATGCCCTAGCACAACTCTCCTACAATACCCAACACAACACAACTCCTACAATACAACCACAACACAACTCTCCCTACAATACAACACAACACAACTCTCCTTACAATGCTGAAATACAACACAACTCTCTCTACAATATAACACAACACAGCTCTCCCTGCAGTAACACAGCACAACTCTCTCTACAATATAACACAACACAACTCTCCCTACAATATAACACCAACACAACTCTCTCTACAATATAGCACAACACAACTCTCCCTACAATATAACACAACACAACTCTCCTACAATACCTGCCCCAACTCTCCCCTACAATATAACACCCAACACAACTCTCCCCCTGCAATATAACACAACACAACTCTCCCTACAATATAACACCAACGCAACTCTCCCTGCAATGTAACACAACACAACTCTCCCTGCAATGTAACACAACACAACTCTACAATGCAACACCAACACAACTCTCCCTACAATATAACACAACACAACTCTCCCTA
Source organism: Homarus americanus (assembly GCF_018991925.1). Classification (NCBI taxonomy): domain Eukaryota; kingdom Metazoa; phylum Arthropoda; class Malacostraca; order Decapoda; family Nephropidae; genus Homarus; species Homarus americanus. The sequence goes on along the minus strand of NW_024716703.1, from coordinate 17,711,681 downwards.
CAATATAACACAACACAACTCTCTCTACAATGTAACACAGCACAACTCTTCCCTACAATATAACACAGCACAACTCTCTCACCTATTATAACACAACACAACTCTCCCTACAATATAACACAACACAACTCTCCCTGCAATGCAACACAGCACAACTCTCCCCTACAATATAACACAACACAACTCTCCCTACAATATAACACAACACAACTCTCTCTACAATATAACACAACACAACTCTCCCTACAATGCTTTAGCACAACTCCCTGCAATGTAACACAACCTGCTTTCCTACATCCATAACTGCCTAGCTCTCCCCTCTGTACAACACAACACAGCTCTCTCTACAATATAATACAGCACAGCTCTCCCTACAATACCAGCACAACACAACTCTCTCTACAATATAACACCAACACAACTCTCTCTACAATATAACACAACACAACTCTCCCACCAATACAACACATCACCAACTCTCCTACAATATAACACCAACACAACTCTCCCTACAATATAACACAACTAGCTCTCCTACAATATAACACAACTTACAACTCTCCCTACAATATAACCACAACACAACTCTCCCTACAATACCTTTACTTACAACTCTCCCCTGCAATACAACACAACACAACTCTCCCTACAATATAACTGCCCTAACTCTACACCAATATAACACAACACAACTCTCCACCACAATATAACACAGCACAACTCTCCCTACAATATAACACAACACAACTCTCTCCTGTATAACACAACACAACTCTCTCCTACAATATAACACAACCCCACATCTCTCACACAATATAACACAACACAACTCTCCCCTACAATATAACACAGCACAACTCTCCCTACAATACAACACAACACAACTCTCCCTACAATACAACACAACACAACTCTCCCTGCAATATAACCCACAACACAACTCTCCTACAATATAACACAACACAACTCTCCTACAATAACTCTCTCTACAATATAACACAACACAACTCTCTGCAATGTAACACACAGCTCCTACAATACAACACAACACAACTCTCCCTACAATATAACACAACACAACTCTCTCTACAATATAACACAACACAACTCTCCCTACAATACAACACAACACAACTCTCCTACAATATAACACAACCACAACTCTCCCTACAGTAACACAACACATACTCCCTACAATATAGCACAGCACAACTCTCCCTACAATATAACACAACACAACTCCTCCCTACAATATGAAAACACAACACAACTCTCCCTACAATATAACACAACACAACTCTCTCACAATATAACACAACCACCAACTCTCTCTACAATATAACACAACACAACTCTCTCTACAATATAACACAACACAACTCTCCCCTACAATATAACCTGACACAACTCTCCCTACAATGTAACACCAACACAACTCTCCCTGCAATATAACACAACACAACTCTCTCTACAATATAACTACAACACAACTCTCCCTACAATACAACACAACTAGCTCTCCCTACAATAACACAACACAACTCTCCCTACAATACAACACAACTACAATACAACACAACACAACTCTCTTTACAATACTACACAACACAACTCTCCCTACAATACAACACAACTACAATACAACACAACACAACTCTCTTTACAATACTACACAACACAACTCTCCCTACAATACTACACAACTACAATACAACACAACACAACTCTCCCTACAACACAACACAACACAACTCTCCCTACAATACAACACAACACAACTCTCCCTACAATACAATACAACGCAACTCTCCCTACAATATAACACAACACAACTCTCCCTACAATACAATACAACACAACACTCTCCCTACAATACAACACAACACAACTCTCCCTACAATACAACACAACACAACTCTCCCTACAATACAACACAACACAACTCTCCCTATAATTCAACACAACGCAACTCTCCCTACAATACAAAACAACACAACTCTCCCTATAATACAACACAACACAACTCTCCTACAATATAACACAACACAACTCTCCCTACAATATAACACAACACAACTCTCTACAATACAACACAACACAACTCTCTCTACAATACAACACAATTGTGTGTGCGTGTTTGACTGTCGTGTGTGTATGTGTATGAGTGTCTTGTTCTGTGTGTGAATGAGTGTCCTGTGTATATGACTCATACTGTCTTGTGTATTTGACTGTCATGTATGACTGTCTTCTTGTGTATATGACTCATGTCTATCTATCAGCGGCGACTGGTGAAACTTATCAAGATAGGATCCTGATATTGAATACTTAATGAAGAAATTTTCCAAGAACCTATCCCAAAACACATACAAAAGAATACCAAACAGTTATAAACAACAGCGTCACGGTAACTCTGCTATTTGAGTTTAAAATAACGTTAAGAACTGCGAAAATAAATCAATTATTGAAGAAAAACTGCAAAAATACCACATGTAACATAAATACAACTTCTGGAATGTTGATCAATGTCCCCCTGGCGGTGGCCTGGCGAACTAGGTACCACCGTCTAGCTCCGGCGACACGAGATCGAGGCTGGACCCAGCCAGTTGGTCACTTGAACTAATCGAGTGGGTGACAACACGAGTATGACAGTATTCCCCGCACTACCCTTCACGGGTAGTGATGTAGGCGACCTGTCATCTCGACCCTGACAGAGTATGACAGTATTCCCCGCACAACCCTTCATGGGTGGGAGCTGTCATCTCGACCCTTGACTGAACTTGAATACGGCTACGAATATGGCTATAACTATGACTGCCCTCACCCATCCTGGGAGGTGGAGAATGGTACCATCCGTAGGGCGCCGACGGAAGGTATCAGGACCCACCGACTGGGAAGGGCGTGGAATCCCATCCCCACCATCCCCCATCCCCAGCCCCCTCCCATCCCCCATCCCCCACCATCCCCCATCCCCCCCCTCCCATCCCCACCATCCCCATCCCCATCCCCATCCCCCACCATCCCCCATCCCCCACCATCCCCCCCATCCCCCATCCCCCATCCCCACCACCATCCCCAGCCCCATCCTGATACCTTACATTGTCTCTGTCTTTTTGTCTGTCTTTGTCTGTTGTCTCTGTCTGTCTGTCTGACAGTCTCATTTTGTCTATATGTCTGTCTGTCTGTATGTCTTTCTCACCCTGTCTGTTTGTCTGTCATTCTTTCTCGCTCTGCCTGTCTTCTTCACTCTGTCTGTCTTTCTCTGCCTATCTGTATGTCTGCCTCTCCTGTCTACCTTTCGCGTTCTGTCTGTCTGTCTGACTATCTCTGTCCGTCTGTCTGTGTGTGTCTGCCTGTGTGTTTCTCAGTCTATCTGTCTTTGTGTCTCGGCTTGTCTGTCTGTCTGGCAGACAGAGATAGACAGACAAAGACAGATTGAGACAGAAACAGACGGACAGACAGAAAAAGACAAACACACAGAGTGAGAAAGACATAAAGAATGTGAAATACAGACGTACAGAAAGACAAAGTATGTCAGTCTGTCTGTCTTTCTCTGTTATCTGCTTCTCTCTGTCTGTTTATCTCAGTCTGTCTCACTGTCTGTCTCTTTCGTCTATATGTTAGTCTATGTCGCCGTCTCTGTTTCTGTCTGTCCCTCTATTTCTCCGTCTGTCTGTCTGTCAGTTGTCTGTGACAAACAGACAGACAGACAGAAAGAAACGGACAGACAGAGACCAACAGACAGACAGAGAGATTCCTACAAGTTGTTATTATTTCTTCTTTTACCAAAGTGTTCCTGTTGCTTAACAACTCAATCAGATACGTTATGGTTACGTGGTGAGTCACTGGACAGTTTGGGTGACAGCGGTCGAGCCTGACGAGAGCCCTGGACCTTTTTAGTTACGGCGATTCCTTCTTTATCTTGAGTTATTAGCCAAGATTGTCTGTCTCTCCCTGTCTGCCTCTGACTGTCTGTCTGTCTCCGCTCGTCTGTTTGTCTGTCTGTATGTCTTTTTCTGTCTGTGTCTTTCGGTGTGTTTGTCCGTTTGTCTGACGGTTTCTGTCTGTTTCTGTGTGTCTGTCTGTTTAATGTCTGTCTGTCTGTGTCCGTCCGTCTGTCTGTTTTTCTAACTGTCTCTGTTTGTCTGTCTGTCTACAAATCCTCCCTAAGGAATCCTATCCTATAAATCAACATACCCGACCTCCGGCCCCCCAACAAAAAATAAATAAATAAATAACAAAATAAAAATAAAAATAAATAAATAAATTAATAAATAAAAAAATAAAAAATGAAATAAAATAATAAATAAATACAATAAAATAAAATACCAAAACAGAACAGACAGCCAGAGACCGACATAGTGGAAAGACAGAGAGGCTGAGACAGAACGAGACAAACACAGACACAGACAGACAGTGACAGACATTGTAAAAATAGACTGGCAGACAGAGAGACAGACTGACGGACAGACAAACAGAGACAGACAGAGATTGAGATACAAAGACAGACAGAGAGTGAGAGACAGACGGACAGAGACAGTCAAACAGATAAACAAAGACAGACAGAAACTGAGACACACACAGGCAGAGACACAGACAGACAGACAGAGACCAACTCAATCAGATACGTTATGGTTACGTGGTGAGTCAATGTTTTGTCTGTTTCAGTTTGGGTGACAGCGGTCGAGCCTGACGAGAGCGCTGGACCTTTTTAGTTACGGCGATTCCTTCTTTATCTTGAGTTAGTAGCAAAAAGGAACCTTCAGAAAAGCCGATTAGCCCACCCGGTCACAGGTCAAATTACCCACAACGGGGCCTGGAGGGCGAAAAAAAAAAAGAACAGAAACAAATTTAAAATAGAGAAGAAAAAGGTTATACTGTATTTCTTACATCATCTATTTTATGTAATACAGATTCACGTATAAAAATATTATTGTTATGATTGTAAAATATGTTTTTGTGTTGGCATAATTTTCATCTGAATTGTGAGAGAGACAGACAGAGAACGAGAGATACACACAGACAGACAGAGGCCAACAGACAGACGGACAGAGATAGTCAGACAGTCAGACAGACACAGAGACACAGAGACAGACATACAAGAGAAAACACAGACAGGCATAGAGCGACAGACACACAGAGATAGACAGACAGACAGTGATAGGCAGACGGACAGACAGGCAATCAGAGTGAGAAAGGCAATCGGGCAGAGACAGATAGAGAGACAGAGACCGATATTGTAAGAAAGACAAACACACAGAAACCGACAGACAGACAGACAGAGTGTTTCTGCCCGTCTGTCTGACTGTCTCTGCCTGGCTGTCTCTTTCGTCTGTGTTAGTCTCTGTCTCCGCCTCTCTGTTTCTGTCTGTCCCTCTCTTCCTGTCTGTCTCTCTGTTTTCTGTCTGTGTGTGTCTCTGTCTATCTTCCTTTGTTTCTCTGTGTCTGTCTCCGTCTGTCTGAATGTGTGTCTATGTCTGTCTGTCTCTGTTTGTCTATCTGTCAGTCTCTGTATGTCTGTCTGTCAGTCTCTGTATGTCTGTCTGTCAGTCTCTGTATGTCTGTCTGTCAGTCTCTGTATGTCTGTCTGTATGTCCCAGTTTCTCAATAATGAAGAAGGCTACTCATTAAAACACCACAAACAAAAGTTAGAACAGCACTACAGTAACTCTGTAGTGTTGGCTCAACCAATGCAGATGTGAAACTTCAGGGTAAGAATAAAGTGAAGTGTCTTGCTGCCATGAAAAACACCATAATCCAGGATGAAGACGTGGCGGTCAATTCACAGCAGCTGTATTACATGTACCATGAGCTCTAATAAGGACCTTAAGGAATCCATGAAGTATAAGCTGGCACCACAGTGTCCGTCCCTGTTTGTCGAGACATCAATGAGAAAACCACAGAAAGCTTCATTAGCTAAGTTGTTGCAAGATGTGGTACCATGTGAAGATACTGCACCCCTTAACGCGGTCTTTTTGATTGATGGTGGATATCTGCTCCGTAAGTTTGTCTGGCCACGCCCATCAACTTACAAGGAAGTGTATGGTGCATATACTCGCTTTGTCCTGCAGCACTACTAGACCAAGGCAGCAGCAACAGTTGTATCTGATGGCTATTACACTTCATCGACAAAAGATGCAGAACAAATGAGAAGGGCAGGCAAGTTTCCATCAGCTGATATTATGTTCACTGCAAATATGTACACAACAACATCCCAGGGGAATTTTCTCGCAAAGAAGAGAAATGAGTCCAGACTTATTGAAATGTTATCCACACACCTCGACAACCTTTGCACCATTTGGGAAATGGAAGAAAGCAGCATACAAACGTTTGATATCAGATGCAAATTTAGCCCCAACCACAGCAGTATTCTCAAATGCAAAAGCCACCAAAGCTGATGCATGGTGGTGATCGATTGTCAAGTCTGGACGAGTATAGGTATTATCCTTATAATAACGCCATCAGTAGCAAAGGTGTTGGTTCTTCATTTGATCTGGCTACACTTCCACCTACAAGTAGTGCAGCAGAGCAGCATTCTTACCGGTCCGGACCTACCTGCAGGTACAGCAGTTGTTGGGAAATGAACTTCAACCAATAGAATGGGGATGAAGATTGACCCACGGCTCTTTAGTACCCGTGCCAACTGAGCTACCATCCTGCACCAGAGAAGCTCCTGAAGATGATAAGTTGCAACTGCAAGAAAGGCTGCAGTCGACGATGCACGTTCAGGCCAACACAGCTTCCTTGTTCTCCCATGTGCAAGCACTGTATGGGACTGGACTGTACCAATGCACCACCAGTGGATATAGAGGAGACTGATGAGGAAAATATCTAAGGTGGTTCTTCAGATACCATGAGTATATTCATGGTGTGCTTCCTTGTTCTCATGAATTAACATGTTATATGGCTTACCGAGTTATTTTTGGTTATTACCCACAGTGTGGCTTGGTAAACGTAAAGAACAGAAAGAAGCTCATAATATTCTTTGTTTTTATTTTGTAAACAGATTAAATTTTGTGCAAAATATTACAAAAGCTGTGTGAACTATTATATCCCGATATTTCATAAACATGATCTTCATCTATGACTAGAATCATGAACATCAGATCTCACTCACCAGGGACGCTTCCAACCTTACGCAGCGGGGAGATCTTAGGGGACTTTTGATATGTTTCAAGGTATAATATAGGGAAGCTTTCCTGATATTTTCAACTCTGTGTTAATTTTGTCCAGGTCTAATGTTCCTGTACTATATTGTCTGCATAATACAATAATGTGTTCTAACACTCCTATTGTCATGGGTACATTTGTACTGATAATATTTTCACACCCATACTTATTCATATTGTGCTCCGTCGTATATAAAACATGTATGACACGAGCGAGTTACCCTAAAGAAAGATTTGTTTTCTGTATTGAAAGGCACCGTCCATTTTCTATATATTCCTGTCATCCTTCATTGTAAAGTAATTTTAAAATTATGGTGTAACATGTGTGAGTAGCAGTAAGTGATTCGGTATTTCTATGTTGAAAGCTTCAACTATATTTAAATGGAGTGAAAATTGTACTCAGATGACGTATATGAATGCCCGGCCAAATCTATGATAACTGTGTTTGCCTCTTGTGATTTTTTTTTTACAGTATTAGCCAACCAGGGCACAGGTGAATGACCCACATCAGGGACTGGGGGGCGAAAAAAATATATATTGATAATTAATAAATAAATACGTAAATAAAAAATAAATAAACAAATCAATAGTGAAAAACAATATGCTGTGTATGTATGTTGAGCTGTCAAAGTAAGAGAAACACTTGAGACCCTGCAGTTGTGTGTAAATGAGGCAGAAATCAGATCAGCAACCTGGGACTTGGTCACAATTTTCAAGATGCCATATGGTAGCAGGGTCTACCATTAGACAACACATTATGTTTCAATATCTTCCCAGGCGGTAGTACCTCCCTGTTTGGTAGCTGTCTACTACCTGAAATTTGATTCACAGCCATCAGAGAATCTGATGACTGTATTGAAGTGATTCCCATTTTATATTAAAGAAAGTCATTAATCATTGATCAGAACATGTCAAAGCCTCCAGTCCATGGGTAATTCATTCCATATATCTTAAATGCATTGGTGCCTTTCAAGTTTAAAAACTAATTAGATTATAAGGATTTGCCTTAAGAATTACTGTAGACCCATAGTACTAATTTTCATAAGCCACTGTGTACCGTAACTTAGATCGATAAATTGTGTCGCTCAACTTGAGCAACTTATTCTCTGCATAACAGGTATGTTGCTCTGTGTCTGACACCGTCATATTAAGTGAATTTGACTTAGTTGATTTTGTTGAAAATATCAGAGTTCCTGCTTTAACGTAACTTAACGTCTTGGGTGTTAAGTGTTTATGCGCGTTTGTTTCCTTGCACCGAGACGTATTTTGCAACAGTTGTGCTTTGGCTTTATATCAATTTGAGGGCCTTATTCTTTGTATAACAGACACTGTATGTGTTGCTGGGGCTGCAGAGAATCGGTGGCCAGTGCAGGCAGGATGTATTGAGTGAACCATGATTGAGCCTGATGCCTACGTGTGCAGCGGTGTAAGGGTGTAAAGACCGAATCCAAGACTCAGCTTCAAAGCTTTAGCTCGACCGCGGATTCGCTTCGTGTGGACGCACGCCAATGTTTGGATCCCAGCTGGCATAAGCTCGGCGATAATTCTTCCTGTATGTAACAGTCTGAAGTATATTATTATCACTAAAATGTGAATACCAATGTTAACAGGTATAACATTAATAAGTGACGAGAGGTAAGTTGTGTCATATAGTTGTGATAAGTGCGTGTGCCAGAGTAACCTGTATCCCCAGTATTGAGTGATAATAATTACGGTACACAATTTTTTGGAGAATGCTATAAAATATTAATATAAGTGATACAGAAATTAAGTGAAGATTAATTATTTTCGTGTGTGATTCTTGTAGAATGTTACAGTGAGGTTTCATTTATTCTAATGAACATAGCTTCTGTTATATTTTAAACTTGTTTTTGCTAAGCTGGAAGTAAGGCCAAGTGGACGAGTGTGGAGTGAACCCCAAGGAGTGGTTCATGTGTTTGTGTTCTGTTAAAGTGTTCCTATACTCGAGTTCATTGCAATAAATAATCTTATTTTTTTTGTCCAATAATTACCACTGAAGTATCCACCTCTTATTCTTCCTCATAATTTGTGTCATTCGATACATTAGAATCCACAAGCCTAGCCCACGCCACGTTAGTACCACCCAAGGGTCACGTTACTACTACATTGGTTAAGAGGTTAATGTTATGGCATACAGTATATTCTGAGAGAAATTCCGTGAGTATTGAATATCGTAAAGTAATAGGAGGGTTTCCCAGGTGAGCCCAAGATCAGAATATAACTAAATAAGAGAAAGGTAACAGAAAACAAAATTACTTCGAGAAAATTAATTAGAAAATAAAACTTAGGAAATAACTACCATAAAGATAACAAGTAAAATAAATGAGACTTTGCTATATCATCAACCTAATAATGGAAGTAATTCTATACACATTCCCCTCAAGGCAGGATTATGAAGGTCAGTGATGACTTAAGCATTAGCCTCACCGGGGCCCACCTCTCTCACACTGCCAAAGAGAAATTGGCAGACCGTTACTAAGAAAGCTTGTCTATTACACCGCTGCGCTTAAGAAAGTCCCTGCCACTTACAAACTATTTTACTTACACAGTGATGAAAAATTGACAGACCAACATTACTCTTTTACACATAGTTATGAAAACAAATTATTATACTATTATTTCCATGTATCTTTTTTTTATTCATATTTACAAAGCAGTATGATATATTTAGTTAATCCGGAGTTGAGGAGGAGTGGGGAGATGGAGAGGAGAAAGGGAGGAGTGGGGAGGTGGAGAGGAGAAAGGGAGGAGTGGGGAGGTGGAGGTGGGGAGAGGAGAAAAGAAGTGACGCGTCAGAAAGGAGAAGAAGGGGAAGAAGAGAGGTAGACTGAAGCGGAAGAGATGAAGGGGAGAGGAGTTGGGGAAGAGGAAAATGGATGGAAAGGAGATGAAGGAGTCCAAAGATATGAGAGAGAAGGAGAGAAGATGAGCCAAGTTGTAAGAGAGAAGGAGAAGCAAAGGCTGTATTGAATAAAGGGAAGGGGGAAGGGGAGGGGGCTTAAGGGGTGGGGTTGATGGATGGAGGGAGGGATGGCGATGTGGGAGGGGCGGGTCTTGGGCGGGGCGGGGCGGGGCGAACGGGTCTGGGGCGGGGTGTAGGGCGACGGAGACATCATCATCAGGTGCCCACCAACCACAGGAAAACAACTCACTAGTGTACTGGGGCAAGAGAGTAAGTGACCCAGATACCCTCTTGACCTGCTTGTTGCGTCACGTCCGTTACCCAAAACACCCGACCATCCACCTCTCTCCCACCCTCTCTCTCTTTCTCTTTGTTTTATTAATCCTTGCGGTGCTTCTATTAGTAAAATTAAATCACCTTCCCCTAACTACCTCCTTGTTACAAAACATTAAGCATAACATTACGTGAAAAATACCATAAGTTAAATATAAGTTTAAGTCTAACAAATTTATTGACAGTTTGCCTATTCTGAGTAATTCAGTCAGGTCTTGACACTGAGGGTGGTATCACTTCTCATTGCCACGCAGGACAGAGGTTCATACACAAAGAAATACATCATATTCATTAACAGTATATATAGGTCGGATTCATGTGAGTGATGTCACTGTTCACTGCCATGCAGGACAGTGGTTCATATACATTGGACGTCATATTCTAATTGAAGACTAATCAGTGTGGGCTAGCAAATTTTGGATAAACAGCAAGAATGTCCTCAAGCACCCCTGATTCAATGTAGTAATTACAAAGTTCATGATACCTCTTGTTACAAAATTTGTCATATTTACTAATGCTACAACTGCCAGGTCTCTGCATTTCTCAGATCTTCTAGATCAGAGTTCATGATTCAGACTTGAATGTTTTTAAGTACAGCATTGGACAGGCCAAGGTTACGGTCAACATTGTCTTTCTTATATGCCTCATTGGCGAGTCTATCAGCACAGTCATGATACTTAATTCCAACATGGGACGGAATCCACACAAATTCGATACGAAAGTTGTTCTCATTGGCAGTTATCACATTTTCACATTTTTTTTAATATCACATACAACTTTAGATATAGAACCTGACGGGCTGTTCATTGATTTCAAAGCACTTTGAGAGTCACAGAATATCACACCACCTCCATTTTCTTTAAGGTAGTCTGTATCCAAGTAGATTCAAGTTAGTTCAGTTTATGTTGCGCTGGCCCAGTTGTTCAGCCTTTGCTTGTGTGACACTGTCATCTCTTTTTTTTTTAATATAACATCACATTCACTTGATTTAATACTCTCTATGTATCTGTTAATAGTTTCTAGTGTGACACATCTCATCACATTGGTGTTTAACATTTGCTTACTACCAACAGGAGTGTAATTAATAATAACTGATATATTCAGCCAAGGAGGAATGGCATTAATGAGTTCGTCTGGGGTGATTGGGACATTCAGTTTCAAGAGATCTGCAACACTTTTATGAAGCCACGCCCCAAAGAGAGTCTTTTGTGGAAGGTTAGCGAGATAGTCGGGATTACTTAGATAGAACATCAACTCAGTTTAAGCTGTAGTTTGGGGACCATTGTTCTTCAAAACTAGCAGATAGGTAGGGCAGCCCGAGCTCTTTCCTCATGTTTACAATTCTGGTTGATTTTGGGCATCCTAAAATGATGCGCATGGCTTCATTTTGCACTACCTCAAGGCTGTCGAGTTGTTTAGGCGGAATAGTCACAAGATGGAGTACATGATAGTCAACTACAGAACGAATGAAGTGAAGATAGAAAGTACGAGCATAGGTGATGTTAATTCCATAGCCCTTGCCAACAAGGGTTCTGAGGGGTTTAATGCGCTGCATTAGTTTGGAACGAAGGTTGCCGACAAAGTTTGCATCATTCACACAAATTCCAAGGGCATGCTGTTAATGTTAAAGTCAAGAGGCAGAGGGTGAGCAGGACGAGGATTGAGGACCCTCGTCTTGTCAACAGATATTATGAGACCACATTCCACAGTCCTCTGAGCAAATATAAAAATGTTTTGGCCAAATTAAAAATTTCATCTTTAAAATACACAAAAAAGAAAGATCATAATTACAAACGTATACCATCCGAGACTAGATATACACTTTCCTCTGCTTACTGTACTTTCATAAACTGTCTCTCTAACAGACAACCAGAAAACAAAAGCTCTTCGTTATGGATAACTAAGAGTTCATGACACAGTAACACTCTCTTTATACTTCGTGTGTCAGGGAGCGTCAGCGAGTGTCAGGGAGTGTGAGGGAGTCCTAGGGATTTTCAGGGAGTAAGGAGGAGTGTAAGGAAATGCCAGGAAGCATCAGGGAGTGTAAGGTGAGTGTTAGGAAACATCAGGGATTGTTAGGCAGCATTAGGGAGTGTCACGGAGCGTCAGGGAGCGGTGAAGATAATATACTACTACTACTACTACTACTACTACTACTACTACTGCTACTACTACTACTACTACTAATAATAATAATAATAATAATAATAATAATAATAATAATAATAATAATAATAATAATAATAATAATATAATGATAACAATAATAGTAATGATAATAATAATAACTAACGGTTTATTGAAAGAGCATGGCAGCCGGAAGGCTGAAAATATACCGTTACATAATTGGGGAATGGGTCTCTTGATTTACAAATAATATACAAGTAACATAAGTGATACAAATATAATATATAATAACAAGGCGGGGAGAAGGTCATACTACAGAGTATTTCAACACAGTGACAGTGCAAAAAGGTAAGATTGGCTGGGAGTGAATACACTGGTTGATTACGAGTTGTTGAAAATTTTTACAATGGTTGGGACTGGGCTGTTCTTATAGCAGTCAGTATGTGCTCGTATGGGCTGGATGCGTTTGTGGTGTCGAACAGCAATTCGTGGACGAGGGATCTTGGGTGAAAGTAGGAGCCGGTGTCGAGGATGGTGCAGAAACTTCTCACCAAATTTGCAGATGAGGTCGTGGTGATGATCAGAGAGAACAGAGTGGGTCAGTGTGTTGAGCGCTACTTAATAATTATGTGAAGTAGAAAGGGGAGAGAATAATCTTTTGCACTTTTTCTAGGTGTTTCCGTTGTGTAGCAATTAGGGAGGAGGACCAGGCAGGGGAGGCTTAGGTGAGCTTGGGAAGTATGAATGTCGAGTAAACACTGAGGAGTGTTATCTATATTCCAAGACGAAGACATAAACATAAAAAGTTACACATAATGATACATAAAATAAAGGCAGGGTACAGTATGTTGTTTGTTATACTAAATAAAATAACGAGACAATTTCTCTCTGTATGTAGGTTTCCGTAACTGTAACTCTCTCTCTCTCTCTCTCTCTCTCTCTCTTCTTATAGTAATTTCAAAATATTTCCAGTATGATCTTTATTAATATTTTCGTCAAGGTGTTAAGCTTATATTATGGATGGGTTACAGTTAATAATTTTAGGTATTGTCATAATTATCCTCCACTGTATTGTTCTTCTCAGTTGACTTAAAAATTATTACACCTGGCTGTAGCTTTAACCAGTCACAGTACATGTTAATACTAATTTATGTAATTATGATAAATATGAATTGGGATTGAATTATTAAACGCATGAGTGTACATTTATTAACGTTGTTATATCTGAAATTGATAGTGTGGATGTTTATTAAGTTAGATTCAACTCCTATATTGTTTTTATACTCGAGTTTGGTTCATCAATTGTTAATGTAAATAACCAAATCTCCCTCCACACATTCGACTATATTACAACATATAAATTCTAATAACACGCATCAAGGACTCAGGATCCAAGATGCACCTTACCTCAAAGAGAAGCTAACGAGGGTAATGAAGATAATTATCATATTAAACTGGACAATTTATTCCCTGTTCACTCCCTCATTTGCATAAAGCAAGTTAACTCGCCAGCAGGTTTATTTACACCACCACGAGGCCGGAACACAAGATGAAGTGAAGATCATCTTACAGGCGATATAGATAACATTTTGAAAATTTAATGAAAATATATGTAAATGTCTTTTAATAACATACAATGAAATCCAAGTGCAGACGTCAGATGGGACATATATACAATGGTAAAATTAATCGGAAAAAATCAGTTGAAATGACGTGGTGGATGACTCTGTCCTTGATTCAGTTTGAGGTGTGACTTGCAGCCGACTCAGCGACTTACTCTTCAAGGTCAAGGTCAATGTGTAAAGGTCAAAGACAACCCCTAAAAACAGAGCGGTGGTGGCGGGTGGAACTCGAGAAGCGTGACATTTTGCCTCACCTGAAGTTAAGCTCAAGGTCATCTGCAAAGGCCAAAGGTCAAGTCCATATATTGAAACATAAATCTGGTGATTCAACCTTGTGGATCATAAAGGTACGGCGTCCTTCATCATTAAAGGTTGACGTCACAAGGTCACCAGCAAAGGTCAGAGGTCAGGTACAGAGTAACACAGGTGAGTCTGACAGTGGAGTAAACACTCACACATCTTGCATCCTTCATCTCTGACACACGATAAACAGAAGGTCGAGGTTAGTGTGTGAGGGTGGAGGTGTAGTGGAACGAAATGTAGAGACTTTAGAAGACTCACTGTTGTAGTTTTCGACCGAACTACTGTAGAACACACATACACACACACACACACACACACACACACACACGGACACACACACACACACACACACACACACACACACACACGGACACACAGACACACACACACACACACACACACACACACACACACACACACACACACACACACACACACACACACACACACACACAGAACTTGTGCCAGTAGTACTCCTGTAATTCACCTGAAGTTAAAGTAGAGTTAAAGTATATACATTAATCTCTTGAACAGGATATGTATCGGTAAAAGTCTAGAACAGTGGCGCCAGCAAACAGGTTTTGAGATTTTCTTTAAAGAACATTTCTTACTTAAATTAACTTGTAGTTTACAAATCCGGTTTTAGAATTGTGAAATAAAACTGTCTATGCTTCAGCAATTAGGCCACTGCCTCCTCAGGCCCCAACACCGGCAAATTAAAACAAATCATCATTGAACTATGTATAGTTTTAACAGGAACGCTCAGTGGTCCAGTCCAGCTAAAACAAGGCATAGTACAGCAACAGCTTGTTTTATTTCCAGGAGCATCATTATGCCCCCGTGACGGAAGACGTGTTCAGGGTACAGATAACAAAATCATTAATTGACAAGTCCGACACTGAATCCACAAGGAAGTTCAACTCACAAATGTTTTATAAACAAAATTTAAAGACTTCTAGTTGTCTGGCGCCAGTTACTTTGAATTAATCATACGAGGCGGATACAACATTCGGCTCTTGTCCTCGGCTGGGATAACTCGCTCACGTCCGAGGCACTCTCAGTCCATCTAGCTGTGAATGGTTAAATAAATGGAGGTCAAGTTCAGTGCCGGCCATACTGCCACCTCCAGTGCGTCGTATTCACACTTCCCTAATGGATCCTTACCCTCCTGAAACACGCAGAAGGATTACATTTTACCCTGAGACCAGTTGTTGCAAGTAGCCATAACTATAATTACAGTACTGAACACTGTAAAGGTATATTAAATTTATTGTTGCGGATCTACTTATGTGAGCCGCCGTTGCCCGGGAACATAATAGAAGGTCACCCGACCACCTACTCTCTCATAGTAACCTTCAGGTACTGCATTGACATCATCACCAACACGATACCTTGAACTGAACACCTGAACCCCATTAATGCAGTTGTTTACCCAATTCATTCCTTTAAACTGAGAGACGTTTCTTCTAATATTCAATAATTGGTTTCTTGAGGTATAGGGTACACGCTTAGAGACCAATTACTCACCCTAGACTTATGTACTACACCATGGGATTTAAGAGTCGACCTAGGGTGACTGTGGTGTGGGTCTGGTGTCACATATCAGACCCGTTGAGATGGGATAAGTGTATCCCCCTCTTGTGGTCTCGATATTTTGTGGGTCAGTTTGGCTACATCATTGGACAAAGGAAGGCTATAGGTAGGAGAGTAAATCGTGGTGAAGTTTACCTCCGATATTATTATAAAGTATTGGCCAGTAAGGTTAAGACCGAGATAAGAAAAGCAAAGAGGAATAACTAACTGAAGGTAGCAAGGGAGGCGGAGTCAAACCCCAAGGGATTCTTCCAAATGTATCAAACTAAAACACGAGAAAAGATTGGACCAATACAGTCAGATACCGGCGAGCTAACTGATAACGACGGAGAAATGAGCAATAATCTGAACATATATTTTTCAACAGTTTTCACCACCGAAAATTTAGACATGATACCCGAGGCACCGACTATATACAGAAATAGTGAAGAAAATAGATTAAGTGAGATAGTAGTGACTAGTAACGATGTTAGTAAGCAAAAAGACATGCTAATGCCTAATAAGTCAAAAGGTCCCCATGAGATATTTGCCAGAGTATGAAAGGAATGTAAGAAAGAGCTTAGTATGCCCTAAAAACGGGTGTAGTACCAGGATCCTGGAGGATAGTGAATGCGATACCGATTTTCAAGATGGGAGATAGATCACTATCCTCTAACTACCGCCCAATCAGTTTAACATTAATTGTACGAAAATTGCTGGAAGCAATAATTTCGAACTCTATTCGACATCACCTGGAGAAGCACAAGTTGATCAATGATTCACAAAATGGCTTCACTACTGGGCGTTCACGTCTGACAAATCAATTAACATTCCATTCAATTGTTTTCGAATCAGTGGATGATGGGCACGATTATAATGTGGTTTAGCTCGACTCCAGCAAAACCTTCGACAGAGTCCCCCATGAAAGACTAATACGAAAAGTGGAGGCTAATGGAATTGGAGATATTCTAAAATGAATTAGGGCGTGGTTACAGGACAGGAAACAGTGAGTAAGCATTAACAGCACTAAATCCGATTGGGGTAACGTCACTAGTGGAGTACCCCAAGGCTCAGTACTTAGATCATTACTATTTATTATGTACATAAACGATATAGATATAGGCGTAGACAGCTGACGACACTAAACTAGGGCTTGTAATTAAATCTAACGATGACTCTGCAAAACTACAGGAAGATCTAAACAAAATTTTTGCATGGTCTGAAAAATGGCAGATGAAATTTAATGTTGACAAATGTAAAGTACTTAGTCTAGGAGATGTAAACAGAGAGTAATGATAAGTAGTAATCTTAAACCAAGTCAACGATGTGTATTTGCTCGAAATAAGGCTAACAATGTACTTGGGTTCATACATAGGAGTGTTAGTTACAAGACTAGTTAGGTTACCCTAAAACTATATCTTGCGCTTGTTAGACCTCACTTGGATTACGCAGTTCGGTTCTGGTCACCGTACTACCGAATGGATATAGAATCCCTAGAAAGAATTTAGAGGAGAATGACAAGACTAATCCCGGGCATTAGGAACCTTGAGTACAGAGGCAGGTTAAAGCATCTTAATCCGCACTCCCTCGAGAGACGTAGAGTGAGGGGCAATATGATCTAGGTTTATAAATGGAAGTCAGGGCTAAACAAAGGTGATATAACAAAGGTGCTCAAACTCTCCAACCAACGAGCTAACTCCTAGCAATGGCTTTAAATTAGACAAATTTAAATTTAGGCGGGAGATGGGTAAACATTGGAAATAGAGTAGTGGATGAGTGGAACAAGTTACCAAACATCATTATTAACTCGAATACGCTGGGTAGCTTCAAATATACACTGTAAAAAATTGCCGTGAATATTACAGTGATTCACTGTAAAAAAATCTACGGTTGACCACCGTATTTTTCAAGGTGATTTTCTGTTAGTTCCGCATTTTACAGTGACACTGTCGTTGTCTGCTATGACATTTATGGACGCCGTAATTTGGGCACTGTAAATTTTACGGTGGAACACTGGCAACTGGGCTGACAGTACAGTATTCCACCGTAAAATTTACGGTATATTTTTTACAGTGTAGGTTGGATGAATATATGAGCACCAACATTGTACTTCAACTTATGACTGGATCTGTAAGTTTCTTGTCCTAAATGCCTTATATATAACGTCTATAGTCTTTTACATACCATTATATTGTCATTCTTTTTTGTATCTGTCTATTTGAAATTCACTTTATCTCTGGCATGTTTACAAATATATTGTTTGTATTCATTTATACTTCAATATTTCATCTTCTGTAACTGTTTTGTTTTTAATTAGGTGACCATTGTTGTCTTGCATTGTTAGAATGTCTGTGTTTCATGAATTTTGTCAGAGTACATTAGATAGTTCTTAGTGTAAGTTTTTAGTCTTGTCAGAGATGATTCAATATTCCCAATTTTATTTTAACTTGTATATTAACATTACATAATAATATTACTATGGCTTTTTCATTTTTTTCATTTATGTTTAATTAAGGAAAATTTGAGTGTACCTCCAGCAGTTCCCTGACTCATGCAGTGTGTTCGTATTATCACTAGTGAGAGATAAATAGTGTTCGGAGAGGTCGAACAGCAGTAAGCAAGTTCTATGTTTACACACACACATACACACGCACGCACGACGCTCCTCGGCGTCACTATAGATAACAAACTAAATCGAAAAACACACGTCAGTGAAGTTGTCAAATCCTCCAGTTTTCGTCTCCACCTCCTCCGCCGACGCAAGTCTCTCGGAGTTCCCTCGCCCGAGCTCCTCAGTGTTTACTCAATATTTATACTTCCCAAGCTCACCTATGCCTCCCCTGCCTGGTCTTCCTCCCCAAATGCCACACAACGGAAACACCTAGAGAAAGTGCAGAAGAGGGCATGCAAGATTATTCTCTCTCCCTCCTACTCCACATGTCAAGAAGCACTCAACACACTGATCGTTTCGACTCTCTGATCATCACCACGACCTCATCTGCAAATTTGGTAGAAGCTTCTGCACCATCCTCGGCACCGGCTCCTACTACCACCCGAGATCCCTTCTCGCTATAAGAACAGCCCAACTCGTAATCAACCAGTGTATTCACTCCTAACTAATCTTACCATTTGCACTGTTTCTATTTTGAAAGGCCCTGTAGTATGATCTTCTCGCCACCCAGTTATTATATATCATATTTGTATCACTTATGTTACTTGTATATTATTTGTCAGTCAAGTGAACCACATCCCAATTATGTAACTGTATATTTTCAGCCTTTCGGCTGCCCTGCTCTTTCAATAAACCGTTTATTATTATTATTATTATTATTATTATTATCATTATTATTATTATTATTATTATTATTATTATTATTATTATTATTATTATTATTATTATTATTACACCACCACACAACACACACAAAATTATCCTCCACTATGAGAAGCGAGAAATAACATCATCACACCCTAACACATCTCAGAACATATCTTTATTAATTACCTGAAAGTGCGAAAAGGTCTCATGACGGTCACTTACTGGTATGATAGACACACTACTACAAATAAAGTATATCGTAAAATAACCCTGATCTAGTCCGACAATGTACACCCTTGCATCAGTGAGTCCTAGTTGATGTTTACATAATATAAACAAAATCTACCGTACACATCTACAAGGAACATAGTGATTTGAAATGTTGTATTGACGTTATACCGTATAAATTCTCACCTGAGGCAAGACTTCGTGACTCTTACTTCACTGGGGAAGACATTTACTTCAAGTGTGTGTGATAACCAGCTGTGAGAGACAGGGAGTGTCCAGGTTATGGGCTCTGAGGTGGAGTGAACTTTCCGCAGAGTAACGCACCAACACACAGCACAACACTGACGTCACAGGTCGATGATCCTACCACTCACACACTCAACAGTAAAATTCTTCAGCAAAGACGAACACATGGACTGGCTTTATATAGCACTAGAGATAATACTCGACGTACGAGCCTCTTCCTCGAGGATTGTTATGGAGAATAAAACTTATTAGTACAGATGATACAGTTAAACTTTTGGGTGACTGTATGTAGGTGTCATAGTAGAAGGTGAGGTGCAGTGTTGGAATGCAGATGAGTGAGGCAACACCACACGCATCAAAACTACTCCATTGACGACACCTTCCGACATATTAAGAAATATGCCGCATATTTCACCAACAGATAAATAAAAGGAAATTGCATCATCTATGCATTTAATGATACGGTACTTTATTAAGGCATATGATGAAACAATAAAGATGAAGCACTGAAGGAAAAAAGCGAGAATATAAGGCAGCAGACGCAGGAAGCCTCTGGTGGGGGAGGTTGAGGAAGGCATACGGTATTGTGTGTGCAGTAACAGTGAAGCGTAGACTGAGGCTTCGCGAGGTTCCACCACCACGATAATAGTAATCACTTCATCTTTCGTACTCAAGAACTTAAGACTAAAATATGACAAGGCCTAAATATGACAAGGCCATCCAGTCTTCTTGACGTTGTGCATGATGTTCATAACACATTGTTTTATACGTGAAATATTTATTCGTCTTGGTAACAAGGAAGATGACAAGAGTGTAAAAAAAAAACGTATACAGTACCACATTATAAATTATAATGGTCTCTAACAGCTTGGCGGAAACCTCACGATGACAAGACAGGTGTATTTTTCACAGGTAAACAGTGGCCGTCTGGGCGTCTTAGAAAAGTTTTTATTTGCAGTATGGCGAACCAGTAGTCTCGGATGGCAGCCACGGCGCTGCCTGACGGTACGAGAGTCTCGGATGTGTTTGGTCTCGGCAGCAACGTCGGGGTGACCCACTTTTCCCGAGTGTGATCGTCCGGGCGGCCGTTGCCCTCACCACCACCACCTCGCCAGCGTCCACCCCTTCCTCCATCCCTCCTTCTGGTGGAGTGGTGGTCCCTCACTCCCCTCCTCCCCTCTCCACCCACACACCGGCACTTACTCCTACGTCCTCTTGTGTAAAGTTGCTATTCGTGACCAGCAAATATTGCGTCATTATACAACAGTTGGGGAAGTTGCTGGGAGGTAGTGATTGATGTCGACTTAATGGCTCAGCTAAGGTTTAGAAACAAACTGAATATACAAAAATTTTATCCAATCCATTTGTGGATAAAGCGTGGAGATTCCTAGGATATGTTCCTCTTAGGAACTGAAGCTGTGCAGGCGATGATGCCCATCAGGTTAAAAAAACTTCGTCTAGAAGGGCGTGGCCTTGTTCCGCTCCTGCACCGTCACACGATGCTACACACCCAACTGAGGCGCCGCTGGTGACATGAGCAGGTTACACCCGCCCACCGCCCGCACTGAGGGTGTGTACTGGGCCCAGGGGCGTGACTGTGAATCCACCAAACTCCTGGGTGTGGCGGCGACCACTCCGTTACTCCACTTTGAAACAGACATTCGGGGAAGACAGAAAGATGCAGACAACAACGGCGAGAGTTCTGAAGAAGAAAAAAGAGAGGAAGAAAATACCCACAAGAAGACAGAAGATATAATGTAAGTAAAAGAAGACTGGGAAGAGAGTAGAGCCTGACACCTGTTGCGGCGACACAAGGCTGCACCCGTCACAATGCGTTTACTACATCGCTACACAAGTAGTTGCTGCCTCCCTCCACCCAACAACCAGGTGGTTTATGAAATCTCATAAGTGCTGTGGCCAAATATCCCTCATACTAGAGGTGTGGCCTTAAACCTCCTCCCATCAGGGGTGTGGCCAAGGACCATCTCCTACCACGAGAGTGGCCAAAGACCTCCTACCTCCAGGGGTGTGGTCAAGAAACTCCTCCCAGTAAGTGTGTGGCCAAGCAAAAGAATGGCCTAAACAGTGTAAGACGAGGGGATACAAGAAGCAAAACTCCACCAACGATGTGTTTTGGAAAGCAAGTAATTCCTCCCTCCAGGACTGTGCTAAAGCAAATATCTCAGTCACGACATTCTTAAATCATATCATTCTACAGCTGCAGCAAGTCTTCCCCAGAACTGTACCACGCGTGTACCTGCGTTTGTCTAAAACAAGTGTCTGTGCGGCATACAATAAGCTATGAGAGGTCTAGTGAAATCTCTCGTGCTTCATTCTTCCATCTTACGCTCACTTCCTAGCAAAGCAACTGTCGACACGTTTTTTTCTTTGAGTGTGTGTCTCTTCTTCATCTAGATCCCCCAACCCTACTCTGAGCTGACCCTCCACGACCACACTGTCACTCCAACCACTACACTTCCCCAAAACCTCGTCCTTGTACCCATATCTTGCCGACCTAGAATGCAGGTTTCAACTTTACAATGAATATTAATGCAGTACAATCATATCTGCGTTAAACCAATTAATCTTGAAGTAAATATCACTATTTTCCACCTTCTTCTTCTCCTCCTCCTCTTCCACCTCCTCCTCCTCCTCTTCCACCTCTTCCTCTTCCTCTTCCTTCTCCTCTTCCTCTTCCTCTTCCTTCTCCTCTTCCTCCATCTCCTCCTCCACTTCCTCAACCTCCTCCTCCACCTTCTCCTTCTCCTCTTCCTCTATCTCCTCCTCCACTTCCTCCTCCTCCTCTTTCAACACCTCTTCCTTCTCGAAACATGTGATATATAATGCTTGTGGTGTTTCTTTTCTTCTTGTTTCTTTTCAACAATTACAATCGCACGTCATTCCTTTGCTTCTGGGCCGATCATCTTGAAGCATTTTGTTCACATACCTTGTTTCAATAAGTTCTGATACTGTACCCTTATTACAGTCTCAGCTCACCTGCAGCCCACAACCAAGAAGAGTTATGATGTATGTTGTTGCTATAGCTGTTACTGACGTTATGAAGAATAATAAGTTTTAACATTACAAAGACAAACATAATAACCCACAATTCCTTCTTTTCTAATGATTATGTAAAGTTTTTCAATAAATATAATATTGGTGGTAAATTATATCGTCCAAATATTTACATACACAGTACATACACTCATTACTGTATAGTTGGTTTACCTGCAACACACAATCAAAAATGTATCTCTACTGAGGGAGTCCGATGGGGTTGTCAAATTCCTTCATTCGTTGTGTCATATTGTCTAAAACAAAACTGTGAAGATATATTATGGATCACTACTACACATGAGGCTTTCTACTGATAATGTCCACAAACCTTGGCTGATATTGTGAGACCTTGTGCAGTTTTGTTGATGTTAGAATACCATCACAGTCACCACACTATTATCACTATAACAACCACCACCACTATTACCACCAACACCACCACCACTATTACCACCAACACCACCACCACTATTACCACCACCACTTGAGTTGATGCCCTCGCCAAACTCGCGTCTAACAAAGACACTGTTGAATACAATCTGGGTCTGCCAAAAAATAAAAACTTAAACCTGATAAATTTGACGCAAGCAGACAAGTGCAAACGGGCACTAGTCGATCCACTGTTTGCCAAGATGAGATGTATCAAGTAACACGATCACTAGCTTACAAGATGTAACCGGTGGACTCTGGCAGTATATCCCTCAAGCAGATGTAAACAACACTAAATGTAAAGTGTGTGGCCAAACATATGGCCACACACTCGAACACTACGTCCTCGACTGTGTGAAGATAGAACCTTTTAGGGACAGGTCCAAGCACACTGTGTGTTAAATGGCACAACACTTTATCACTAATGGCAAGATAGCCGACATATTAAGAGTGTATCCATTTTTTTTTTTTGCACTCAGTAGCTATATCAGCTCCCTTGTACAAAACCACACACACAATGTGCTTGAATACTTCTCGCACAAATGTGAATAACAAAGTGTGCGGCCAGACATACTGCCTCACACTCCTGTACTCACGCATTTGCGAATAAGTTACCCTTTATGTATAGAACTAAAAACAGAATTTATTTGAAACACTCTGTAACATTCTGTAATCCTTTTGCGCTACCGGTCACAGAATGAGTATGGGGTGCGCAATAAACTAGCCGCTGTAAGTGGCAATATTAAATAAAAAAATTAACCACTATTACCACCACCACCATCACAACCACCTTCATTATTACCACCATCACAACCACCACCACCACTGTTACCTTTGCTACAACCACCATCTTTATTATCAGCATTACAACCAACTTCGCTACTACCACCATTAACACTGTCATCACTATTAACCACTATCACAACCATCGTCTCTATTATCATCCCAGTCATTATCATTATAACAACAATAATCATCCGCCATCATTATCATGATTATCAGTTACCCCAAGCATCATCATCATATTCACTATCATTGTCATTATATACATCTTTACCATCATCGTCAATAACTATGTCGTCATCCTTATCATCACTATTAGTATTATCACTAAATCACCATCAATAGCCACTGTCACATCATCAGTCATCACTATTGTCATTATCATCATTAAAAATAATTATCATTAATATCATCACTATTGTCATCATCATCATCATCAGTTAATCAGTCACTCTCATCAATATCACCACTATCATCACCGTAACTTAACCAATCACCATCATCATCAACCTAATCACCAATATCACCAAGTTCAAAATCACCATTATTGTCAATGTTATTCACGCCTACCCAACGGACCAACGCACTACGCACCAAGTCTTACCATTATTTCTAAACACAAGTCTACCCTTCACGTTTACCCTTGAGTGATTGAGACACCTTGAGGGCGATTACTTTAGACCCTACCTCCCCCCCCCGGGTCCACTTAACGACGTAATAACGCTTTAATGCTTTTATGTCTCTTCAACTCTCTGTTTACACCTGAGAACGTAAACACAACTTTCTCTTGTCTCGCCCCCCGGTCACGTAAATTAAGGGATTAGATAAATACGGGTTATAATCTGGAGATCACACACTATTGGGATGTTGTGGTGTTATATTTGGTTATAGGTGGTTTTATATTATGTTAATCTGACCGGTTTAGTCTATATTAAGTTTGATATTTATGATTCTAAGCTTGGAAGAAGACGCAATTTAAACTCGTTCCCAGGAAATGTGAGGGTCATTATCCAACTACTGATGCGTAGGTGAGATAAACGAAGCTCCTCACCTGTGTAGTTTACTAAGATAAATGAGACACCGGTGTCGTATGATAAAGTAACTAGACAAAGTTTGGGATTCTCAAAGTTTCGTATATTGATTTCTTTTCGTTACTTAAGATGTGAGAAAGTATCTAACTGGCTGACATAAACACAGATGCTTCTACCAATATGATTCCCAAGTTGTGTTGAGACTCGACCTCCTGTAGATAATATTGTCTCGTATCTACAGTTATAAAAATTGTTCTTAACCTTTAATGTCCTTCCCACGTAATTCAGCTTTCGCCTCTCCGTTCCCCCTCCCCCCTCCCCGCCCCCCCTCACACCCCCCTCCTACGCCATTCTCCCTCGTCAGTTTCACCTTAACCCTCCCTCCCCCCTCCCCCTACTAATGGGGTAAAAGGAGAGGGAAGGGAAGGGGGGGTTAAGAAAGCAGAAGAAAAGAGGAGAGAAAATGAAGCAGGGACGAAAGGGAGGAGATGAGGAAGAATAGGAAAGAAAGGGAGGGTGGGAGGAAAGCAGAATGGAAATTGAGTGGAGGAAGAGAAATTGGAAAAGAAGGACGAGTAGGAGGAACAATGATGTAGGAGGAGGAGTAAGGAAGAGGAGAAGGTTGTTTGCAAGGGAAAACGATTGGGAAGGAAAGGAAGAATAATTAACACGGGAGTGGAGAAAGATGCAGGCACGAAGAGAATGTGTGACTGAGTGTAGAGAGAGAGAGAGAGAGAGAGAGAGAGAGAGAGAGAGAGAGAGAGAGAGAGAGTGAGTATAGGAGCAGTGTTTCCCAGCATCAAGTAAACATCCCTCCGGCTGTTGTTGAGGTGATCCTGGCCAGTGTAGTGACGTCACGATCTCCCTCTACTACCACGGAAAATATATTATTTCCCTTCCCCTACATCACCTCCTCCTCCTCCTCCTCCACACCGCTTCCTTCCATCCCCTCCCTCCCCCCCTCCCCTTTCTTTCCTCTCCGCCCCATACTTTCCTACCCACTACTTTCTTGCCTCCACATTCTATATCATGGTCAACTACAATACATGATGACTAAAACAACCTAGCTTAACCTAATCTGTGTTTACAAGGTTATTGTACAGTAGTTGGGGGAAAGATGGAGTGCGGTGGTCGACTGGATACAGTGCTCACAGTTGTGAATTGGTGCCAAACTTTACGGTTAGTGATGTGAAGGTGGTCAAGTACTGTGATGGCAGCACTGTCACCTGTTGTACCGAAGGTTTTGTACACTTTCACTCTCATGGGTAACGAGGTATAAGTAAGTAATATGCACTGTCATTATATGTAACACCTTAAAATAGTTTGTGGTATTGCTGAGGTTTTATTGGTTGCTGCTGGTGTACCTGCGATAGCTGTTTTAGCATCACACTAATTGTTTTAATTAAGTTCTGGAACTATTAAGTGGCAGGGCTTGACGTAAACACTTCTGGACGTTTTCTATTTCATTGCTGAAGCAGGTTTAAACATAAGTACAATCTGAGAGAATATATTGTGAGTCTCTTCAGGCAAGTGTTGTGAAGATCACGTTGAGATAACACTTAGGTTAAGTGCCCCGCTTCCCTGTCCAGTGGTAGTAAGTTAACTGCCACTCCCTGGGCATGTGAGAGCGAGTGTGTATTTGCTAAATCAGCTGACCCTGTCTGAACCCTTGGAGAAAGATGCAAGCCGAGTGATCTAGTCGTGAATGACATGGTGAATGACTTGGTGAATAGCTTGGTGAATGACTTGGTGAATAGCTTGGTGAATAGCTTGGTGAATGACTTGGTGAATGACTTGGTGTTATTCATTTGGGTGTATTTATATGAATCAAAGGTGCTGTTACATACCACTGGGGTAACATTTGGGTATCTTTTTGTTTTTTGGGTGATACTGGAATATTATATGGGTATTACTGGGGCATCACTTCGCTGAGGGCCAGGGAAAAAATTTTTCTCCAGCAGCGTAGGACGACCCAAGGCCCGCTAGGAGGTGGACCGTGGGAACAAACCTCCCTCGAAAAATGACTATCAATAAGTCAGTCAGGAAAGGTGATACTATGGAGTATACAAAATCAAAATAAGAATGGGAATGTTGTATACGTGTCGGGAGTAGTGATCTGATGTCGTAAGCACAGTGTGTGTGTGTATCTCACGTGGTGTGTTGCGCACATGGTGTGTTATGTACGTGGTGTGTTACTTACATGAGCTTATTGTTCACATTTTTGTAAGTGGCATGGCGAGGAAATAGTGTCCTTCACGCTGTTGACCGCCGTGGAAAAAAAATTCCACCCTGTGTGAGCATGTGTGTGTGTATTGACTTTCTTGAACTCTTGACCCATAAAGCTACAGTAAATCTTCTCAATTCCTTTTTTTTATGAGAAACTTCGATGGAAACGTAAAAAAAAAAATAATAATAA
Source organism: Homarus americanus (assembly GCF_018991925.1). Classification (NCBI taxonomy): domain Eukaryota; kingdom Metazoa; phylum Arthropoda; class Malacostraca; order Decapoda; family Nephropidae; genus Homarus; species Homarus americanus. Next base: position 17,684,126 of record NW_024716703.1, on the reverse strand, counting down.
ACCAGCCTAAAAATAAATCAAATTGTACAAAAAAAAGACGTACGTTTGAAAACTAACAGTCAAGCTTTAGATTAAATTTAAGACAGACTTGTGGGAAATTAAAAATAGGAGGAAACGAGCGTGAAGGTATGTAGGGAATGTTAGAACTCTCTCCTTCATTGTCTCCCAAACTCACTCGGTGACTGTCGTGTTTTTTTAGTTACGATACGAGAAAGGTGACGAAAGACTGCTTGACCTTGTGAAAAATAATAATACAACTGGAAGAAATAAACCGAGATTATTATACAAAAACATATACAGTTATACACATTCATCTATACAGGAACACATACACACAAACATATAAACAAACGCACACATATACAATCACACACACACACACACACACACACACACACACACACACAATACAGTGAAGTAACAACAATGGCCACTAAATGACTCACACAATCAGTGGTGTGAACAGAAGTGAACAACACCTTCGACCAACTGAACAATCTAGGGGTGACTCCGGGATGAACAGAACAGTGACAAAAGTGATGACTAAATACAGTTATGAGGTGAAAGTGGATCTTATACACCTGTCGACCAGCGCTGATTACAGGTGTTATGAGGAGTTGATGAATAGGGTGAACAAAATTTAAGATATCAATACAACTGCTGTAGGATATCATAACTAGTGTAGGATATCACAACTAGTGTACGATATCATACAACTAGTGTAGGACACCATAATACTAGTAGGATATAAAACTAATGTAGGTTATCGTACAACTAGAGCAGGATATCATAGAACTAGGGTAGGATATCATAAACCTAGTGCAAGATATCGTACAACTAGTGTAGGACATCATACAACTAGCGTAGGATACCATAATACTAGTAGGATATCAAAACACTAATGTGGGATATCATAAACCTTGTGTAGGATATCAGTCCAACTATTGTAGGATACCATACAACTAACTATTGTAGGATATCAAACAACTAGCTACTGTAGGATACCATACAACTAGCCAGTATAGGTTACCATACAACTTGCCACTGTAGGATACCATACAACTAACTATTGTAGGATACCAAACACCTAACTACTGTAGGATACTATACAACTAGCTACTGTAGGATACCATACAACTAGCTACTGTAGGATACCATACAACTAGCTACTGTAGGATACCAAACACCTAACTACTGTAGGATACCATACAACTAGCTACTGTAGGATACCATACAACTAGCTACTGTAGGATACCATACAACTAGCTACTGTAGGATACCATACAACTAGCTACTGTAGGATACCATACAACTAGCTACTGTAGGATACCATTCCTAGCTACTGTAGGATAACATACAACTAGCTACTGTAGGATACCATACAACTAGCTACTGTAGGATACCATACAACTAGTAGGATACCATACAACTAGCTACTGTAGGATACCATACAACTAGCTACTGTAGGATACCATACAACTAGCTACTGTAGGATACCATACAACTAGCTACTGTAGGATACCATTCAACTAGCTACTGTAGGATAACATACAACTAGCTACTGTAGGATACCATACAACTAGCTACTGTAGGATACCATACAACTAGCTACTGTAGGATACCATACAACTAGCTACTGTAGGATACCATACAACTAGCTACTGTAGGATACCATACAACTAGCTACTGTAGGATATATCTGAAGAAGAATTGTGTGTAATGATGGAAAGTTGTATTGTGTATGACATAGGGAACAAACACTGTGGTAGGGAGGTCCACATAGTGTTGGTATGAGTGTGTTTTGGTGGACAGACGCTCAGCACAATGGAATATCAACACAACAGAGGGATGGATTCTCCTACGTGTCCTCGTGGGGTGATGCAGGGTGTTGGGGTGAAGGTGAAATGGCGTTTTTGTTGTGTTGTGTTGATGGTGATTTTAGTGGCAATGTTAAGATCATTGTTATATCAGAGGAGAATTATTACATAAGTTTCGTATAACACGTCAGAGATCACTTCAGATATGTGTGTGTGTGGGAGGGGGGGGGTATTTACTGTAACAAACAAACACACACACACACACACACACACACACACACACACACACACACACACACCTATTCAGGCACTGCTCCCGCTACGCAGCTGCCTCCCTTGGCCAATGTCCGCCCATTCCCCAAGTCCCTCTCCCCAACCCATCCTCACCACCGGGATATCTACATAATCAAAGTGACAATTTCGTTTCGGAAAGAAGTTGGATCAGTCTTGAACAGTGATGAACAGTGTTTAAGCCAGTGAATTCAGCACTAGACAGTACCAGTGAGAGCCGCGACCCACCAGTGAGATAAGCATCCCTGGGAACTAACCACCATCTTCTGACAAGGAGGTGCTAATCCGTCCACCCTGGGAACAACAGAGGGCCGGCCGGCTATGCACCTGACTACGGGATAGCACAAAAACACCGAACAGGGCGAAGTACTATGACACCACCCCACACCACCCCGTGTCCCCATGACCACGAAAGGTCCTTCATATCAACACCCGAGGACGAGTCACTATACCACGTGAACAAAACACCACCCGGTGTCTCTATGACCACGTGAGGTCCTTCATATCAACACCTGAGGATGTATTACTACACCACGTGAACACCACACCACCCGATGTCTTCACGACCATATGAGGTCCTTCATATCAACACCCGAGGAAGAGTTACTACACCACGTGAACATCACACCACCTGGTGTCTCCATGACCAGCCCAGGTCCGGACCATCAACTGTAAACTATAATAATTTGTATGCTCAATCATTGTTCCTTCTTCTTTTAGTAATGAAAGCTTTTGTTAAATGACCCACCCACCCCATGTCTTTGTATGTAATAAGTCATTTTTGTCTAAAGTATATTTTCAGTCTTCGGGCTGCCGACTTTTTCAATAAACCGTTAATTGTTATTTTTTGTGTGTGTGTGTGTGTGTGTGTGTATTATTATTATTATTATTATTATTATTATTATTATTATTATTATTATTATTATTATTATTATTATTATATTATTATTATTATTATTATTATTATTATTATTATTATTATTTGTTTTTTATTATGTATTATTATTATTATTAATACATTATTAATATTATTATTATTATTATTATTATTATTATACACACACACACACACACACATTTAGTGAACACAAGTAAGCCTTCACTGTTATAATTGCTCTTAACATTAATTTCTTCTTCTTCCCATTAGCCTTTCCGAAAGGTTAAGGGTCTTCTCCTCTGATCCGTCTCTGCCACGTTCCTCTTGTCATCTGCTTCTGCTCTCAGTATGTTGTCCCCCTCAACCAAGTCCTTCCGTCTACACATCTCTCCTCCTCGTAATCAGTTCATTCCATCCGCCTGTGACTACCCTCCTCTCTCTCCTCCCCCCACTCCCCTCTTCTCGTCGTACCACATGAGACAACTATCTCTTAACCTCTCGCTTCTCTCTTTATTCACACTTGTCACTCCTCTTCTTACTCCAAAAATCTTCCTTTTATATCCTGTCTCTAAGTCACACCCCGAGCACTTACCACAACCACCTTATCTATTTCACTTCAACAATTCCTCCTCCTCTTCTTCCTCCTTCCTCCTCCTCCTCCTCCTCCTCCTCCTCTCTCAAGGTCGCCGTCTCCACTCATTACACTTACACCAGTTTAATCACTGTCTTATATGTATATAAAAACTGATGTGTTTGTTTTTACCATAACATATATACAGTACATACACATTCACCATAGTACACACACACACACACACACACACACACACACCTCACACACACACACACACACACACACACACACACACACACACACACACACACACACACACACACACACACACAGAATGGTGCCTTCCGTCTTTACATAACAAAGACGTCATTGATCAAGCTTACACTGGACACAGAGGACAGACATTTAGAAGAGAACGCCTCATGATGTTACTGTGAGATCAGCGGAGTGTCTTAAGAATTATCTCATTAATGTATTTACAATGTTATGTAAAAACCACCACAAAGAGAGACTGTAACATCTTTACCCTGAACTCAACAGTAGCCGAGATGCTGTAGCAAGTATTATGTTACCTTGTGTTCATGTTTGTGTTACTTGTGATATGAGCAAACTTCTTCAAAGTTGCCATAACAACCTTTGTTATATAATTGGTCTAGTTTAATCAATTTAATCAATTATAAGTGGTTATTTATACTTCAAAGGCCGCGGTAGTCAGGCAACAGTCTGCCCACCGTCACCGTTGTTATAAGAAAACCTCTATAATCAGGAATACATTAGAGCCATAATCGCTGCTGTTTAAAAACTGTCACAGATACAATTTATTAAATTTTACCAAAATGGCAGTATGGCCGCCAGTGAACGCGTTCACCTTCATATACCGATTCACAGCAGGGTCGACTGGGGGTGCACCGGGTGTTAAGGAGGCGACCGATGTAACCACTGGTCAGTCCGCTAGTAAACCGTGAGATGTCTGACCGCTCAACATCTCTGGAATAAAAGGAGGAGTAAAATGTTATAACTGCGCTTCGACAACTAAGGTCTTTAATCGTGTAACCAGGTACTATTTATACTCTTCTAACAACAGTCCCACAATTTTATATATATATACTATTTGAAAACCAGATAATAAGTAAAGTGGTGACCGTATGAGAGGTGTTGAGATAGGTGCCAGTGTGTTGTATGTTCCGTGATGATGTTAAGACGGAGACTTATAAAACACTCAAATTTACTGTACTGTACTTAGAATTTTTTTAATGTAATATTTACTCATTGAATTAATTCGCCCATCACATAACAATCAATTTACAAACCTAGAAAAATTATGAATTATAATTAGATACGTTAATGAAGGTTTTAAATGAAGAAAATATAAAACGGTGACTAACAAACTCATAAAGCGATAACAATAATGTAACGTGTGGGATGATGTGCCTCAAAGACCTACAGACAGACAGACAGACGCCAGAGTGACCTACAAGCAACCTTGGACCACAACACAAACAACCAGGGCAGTAAGAGGTACAACAGGTATACTTAACAACATATAAACACAGGTATATACAGCAATCTCAGGATGTAAATTAAATTCTACTACAGAACTACAGAGAGGAGACGACAGATATAATAAGTGAAAGATAGAGAAAAAATGGCGTAGATATATTGCAATAGGTAAACAAACAAAGTAGTGTTATAATATATAGAATTGAATCACCACTAATAAAGGGAATTCGTTGAGGATTTATTTATTTTACTCACTAATAGTAATTTGGTATGAAGATGTATATTGTTTAGTGTTTATAAATATCAGTACAGGTGCAGGGTAAGATTATAGATACATATACAAGTGCAATTACAGGTCAAGCATGAATACAGGTACAGATCTAACCTAAACTAACCTAACCTAACCTAACCTAATCTAACCCCCAGGAAGCGTTAGGGTGTTTAATCATCAGGTGAAATATAAGCTGGGAGAGTTAATTAATCTCCACACGTTCAATTCCTCAATTAAGCATCACGACGGCGTATCCAGGTAATGGGGTGCAATTTCACTAAGGCAGGAGACCTTATTGGAGACAGAGAAGAGTGACACCTACTGATTGTCCCCAGTGAGAGAGAGGTGGACCCGGTTGAACTTTGGACTTGTTTGTGCTGGCTTTCAAAACACAGCACAGCACCTGACGAATCAAGTGACTTTTCTGTGAAGGAGGTAAGAGGAGGTGAGGGGAGGTGGAATGGAGGGAAAGAGAAGGAAGAGGGGAGAGGAGGGATGTATGGAGGGGAAAGGGGAAGGTTATAGGGAAGGGAAAGGGTAGAGGAGGGAGGTAGGGAAGGGAGAGAGGTAGAGAAGGAAGGGAGGTTGGAAGGGGAGAAGGGATGGGTGTAGGAAGAGGAGAGGGGGCAGGAGGGAGGTGGAGAGGGGATGGATGTAGGAAAGGGAGAGGGGAGAGGAGGGGTGTGGGGAAGGGAAAGTCGAGGGAAGAGGAGGGAGATGGATAGGGGAAAAGGGTGATGTAGGAACGGGAGAGGAGGATGTAGAAAAGGAGGCTGGATTTAGGAAGTCGAGGAGGGAGGTAGAGAGGGAGAGGGGAAGGGAGAGAGTTGTGGAAAGGAGAGGGGAACAAAGAGGAGAGAGGAGAGAAGTAAGGAGTAGAGAAGGGTAGGATGGGGAGGTGACACAAACCTTACATACAGTCATATATTTGCATTCCAATTTACATACAATAAACTGCCATTCAAAACGTTATCTGAGGTAAAGCGTCCTATTAACCATTTACCTATTTACTCTTTACCAATTACCTACTTACCTATTACCATTTACATATTAAAACATCGAAGGTAAATACTTATAAGTGACGTAGTTAAAGAGGAGGAGGGGGGTGACCCATGGGGGGGAATGACTTACGAGGGGGCAGTAAGTGGGAAAGCCCCCTCCCCCCCCCATACACTCATCTTAGCCCCCCAGTGGATATATCTTAAGTTACTCTTAGTTCTTCCTTGATTTAAATTCCTCAGTGTCTAAAAAAAAATGTGAACCGGAAAAGAAATAAGGAACAGCCAACCAGACAGAAAGGTGAACTATCCACCAGCATTCAACGCTTCCGTGCAGGTGTCGTTGTGAAATAAGAACATAACATGACCACCTGTGCAGAGAATTAAATAAACTAATGATTTACTTCTAATATGAAGGACAACAACATAACAAAAACAAAGGTTATATAATCACTCAGCAGAGTAAAGATCCAGCGCATAGCCCCAAGTCGCTGGTAACACTGTGTAGTGGGAGGAGCTTTGGCTAATACCATTGATCACAGCATAGCGGTTAACAAACTTAGCAGAGCAGGACGGAGGCTTCACAAATACCTTCATAACTCATTATCTTCTGTAAATTATAATAAAATAACAGCAATTAATAGATTTAAAATAAAGTAAACACTAAAGAGGATAATAATAATTGCTGTAAATTCAGATATATTGAGAACTGGTAACCGTATCCGTGAGTAAATAAGCTCCGCCTACTACTGGGGCACAAGGAGTCCGGTTAATGACATAAACTAAAAAAAAAGGCTTTTATAAGTACATCAGATCATATTCCATTCATACATAATAATCTACTATTGATAAATATTCCACACAAGAAAAAATATATAGAAAAATAAAGTACGATAACTGATAAAAAGGTGAGAGAGGTGAGGACAGGTGACAGGTCGAGATGGTGTAGCACAGTGTTATAAAAAAGTTCAGCCAAGACCTCGGTGTCAGGGGTTGTAACACTGCCTACTACCAGGTGTTAGGGGAGGGGAGAGGTTATAATGGGGGTAGGAGGAGAGGCAAGAGGACGGGAGGGGACGGGGTGAGAGATTCGGAAAGGGTGAGATGAGGATGGGATAAGGGAGAGTAGGGGTGGGGAGGGGAGGGATGAGGAAAAATACGCAGATAGACCAAGGATAAAGAGGTAGGGTAACACTGCGAAATTTGAAGAAGTGTTGTAGTGTTGTGATGAGTGTTGATGTTGTGGTGAGTGTTGTGATGAGTGTTGTGATGAGTGATGTGGTGAGTTTTGTGGTGAGTGTTGTGGTGAGTGTTGCGGTGGGTGTTGTGTTTTGCGACGATGTTGTGTGTTGTGGTGATGCTGTAATATGGTGAGTATTGTGGTGTATGATGCAGTAAGTTATGGTGATGTGATGAGTGAGTGTTGTAGTGAGCACTGTAGTGGGTGTTATGATAAGTGATGTGATGACTGTTGTGATGTATGTTGTAGTGAGTGTTGTGATGAATGCTGCACAGTGGGTGTTGTGATGAGTGTTGAGATGAGTGTAGTGATGAGTGTTATGGTGAGTGTTATGATGAGTGTTGTGATGAGTGTTGTGATGAGTGTAGTGATGAGTGTTGTGATGAGTGTTATGGTGAGTTGTGATGAGTATTATGATAAGTGTTATGGTGAGTTGTGATGAGTGTTGTGATGAGTGTTGAGATGAGTGTAGTGATGAGTGTTATGGTGAGTGTTATGATGAGTGTTGTGATGAGTGTTGTGATGAGTGTAGTGATGAGTGTTGTGATGAGTGTTATGGTGAGTGTTATGGTGAGTGTTGTGATGAGTGTTGAGATGGTGTTGTCGATGGGTGTTGTGATGGAGTGTGATGGTGTTATGGTGAGTGTTATGATGATGGAGTGTTGAGATGGTGTTGTGATGAGTGTTGTGATGAGTGTTATGGTGGTGTTATGGTGAGTGTTATGGTGTGAGTGTTGTGATTAGCGTTGTGATGAGTGTTGTGATGAGTGTTGTGATGAGTGTTATGGTGGAGTGTTTGATGAGTGTTGTGATGAATGTTATGGTGAGTGTTATGGTGAGTGTTGCTTGTGATGAGCGTTGTGATTGGTGTTGTGATGGGTGTTGTGATGATGAGTGTTGTGATGAGTGTTGTGGTGAGTGTTGTGATGAGTGTTGTGATGAGTGTTGTGGTGAGTGTTATGGTGAGTCTTGTGTTGAGTGTTGTGATGAGTGTTGTGATGAGTGTTATGGTGAGTGTTTTGATGAGTGTTGTGATGAATGTTATGGTTAGTGTTGTGATGAATGTTATGGTGAGTGTTATGGTGAGTGTTGTGATGAGCGTTGTGATGAGCGTTGTGATGAGTGTTGTGATGAGTGTTACGGTGAGTGTTGTGATGAGTGTTGTGATGAGTGTTGTGATGAGTGTTGTGATGAGTGTTATGGTAGTGTTGTGATGAGTGTTGTGATGCTGTGTTGAGTGTTTAATGAGTTTTAATATGTTGTGATGAGTGTTATGGTAGTGTTGTGATGAGTTTTGTGATGAGTTTGTTGTGATGAGTTGGGTGAGCTTGTATAAGTGATGAGGTTGTGGTAGTGTTATGGTGAGTTTGTGACGAGTGTTGTGACGAGTGTTGTGATGAGTGTTGTAGTGAGTGTTGTGATGAGTGTTTGATTAGGTGTTGTGATGAGTGTTGTGATGAGTGTTGTGATGAGTTTTGTGATGAGTGTTGTGGTAGAGTGTTATGGTGAGTGTTGTGACGAGTGTTGTGATGAGTGTTGTGATGAGTGTTATGATGAGTGTTGTGATGAGTGTTGTGATGAGTGTTGTGATGAGTGTTGTGATGAGGTGTTGTGGTGAGTGTTATGGTGAGTGTTGTGATAGTGTTGTGATGAGTGTTGTGATGAGTGTTGTATGAGGTGTTGTATGAGTGTTGTGATAGTGTTGTGGTGAGTGTTGTGATGAGTGTTGAGATGAGTGTTGTGATGGGTGTTGTATGAGTGTTGTGATGAGTGTTGTGATGAGCGTTGTTATGGTGTTGTGATGAGCGTTGTGATAGTGACGTATGAGTGTTATGGTGAGTTGTGATGAGTGTTGTGATGAGCGTTGTGATGAGTGTTGTGATGAGTGTTATGGTAGTGTTGCGATGAGTGTTGTGATGAGCGTTGTGATGAGTGTTGTGATGAGTGTTATGGTGTGTTGTGATGAGTGTTGTATGAGTGTTGTGATGAATGTTATGGTGGTGTTGTGATGAGTGTTGTATCATTGTAGAGTGTTGTGATGAGTGTTGTGAAGTGTTGTTATGAGTGATGTGATGAGTTTTGTGATGAGTGTTGTATGAGTGTTATGGTGATGTTGTGATGAGCGTTGTGATGAGTGTTGTGATGAGTGTTGTATGAGTGTTATGGTGAGTGTTGTGATGAGTGTTGTGATGAGTGCTGTGTTGAGTGTTGTAATGGGTGTTGTAATGAGTGTTGTGATGAGTGTATGTGATGAGTGTTGTGATGGTGTTGTGATGAGTGTTGTGGTGAGCGTTGTGATGAGTGTTGTGATGAGTGTTGTGGTGAGTGTTATGGTGAGTGTTGTGATGGAGTGTTGTGATGAGTGTTGTGATGAGTGTTGTGGTGAGTGTTGTGATGAGTGTTGTGATGAGTGTTGTGATGAGTGTTGTGATGAGTGTTGTGATGGAGTGTTGTGGTGGAGTGTTATGGTGAGTGTTGTGGTGAGTGTTGTGATGAGGTGTTGTGAGTGTTGTGGTGAGTGTTGTGGTGAGTGTTGTGGTGAGTGTTGTGGTGAGTGTTGTAGTGAGTGTTGCGATGAATATTATGATGAGTGTTGTGGTGAGTGTTGTGGTGAGTGTTGTGGTGATGTTGTGATGAGTGTTGGTGAGTGTTGTAGTGAGTATTGCAGTGAGTGTTGTGGTGAGTGTTGTGATGGAGTGTTGTGGTGAGTGTTATGGTGGGTGTTGTGGTGGGTGTTGTGGTGAGTGTTGTAGTGAGTGTTGTGATGAATATTATGATGAATGTTATGATGAGTGTTGTGATGAGTGTTGTGATGAGCGTTGTGATGAGTGTTGTGATGAGTGTTGTGATGAGTGTTGTGGTGAGTGATGTAGTGAGTGTTGTGATGAATATTATGATGAGTGTTATGATGAGTGTTGTGATGAGTGTTGTGGTGAGTGTTGTGGTGAGTGTTGTGATGAGTGTTGTAGTGGGTGTTGTGAGTGAGTGTGCGTGGAGTGTTGTGGTGAGTGTTGTGATGAGTGTTGTGGTGGGTGTTATGGTGAGTGTTGTGGTGAGTGTTGTGGTGAGTGTTGTGGTGAGTGTTGTGGTGAGTGTTGTAGTGAGTATTGCAGTGGGTGTTGTGGTGAGTGTTGTGATGAGTGTTGTGGTGGGTGTTATAGTGGTGTTGTGGTGAGTGTTGTGGTGAGTGTTGTAGTGAGTGTTGTGATGAATATTATGATGAGTGTTATGATGAGTGTTGTGATGAGTGTTGTGATGGCGTTGTGATGAGTGTTGTGATGGTTTGTGATGAGTGTTGTGGTGAGTGTTGTAGTGAGTGTTATGATGAATATATTAGTGTTATGATAGTGTTGTGATGAGTGTTGTGGTGAGTGTTGTGGTGAGTGTTGTTATGAGTGTTGTAGTGAGTGTTGTAGTGAGTATTGCAGTGAGTGTTGTGGTGAGTGTTGTGATGAGTGTTGTGGTGAGTGTTATGGTGAGTGTTGTGGTGAGTGTTGTGGTGAGTGTTGTGGTGAGTGTTGTGATGAATATTATGATGAGTGTTATGATGAGTGTTGTGATGAGTGTTGTGATGAGGCGTTGTGATAGTGTTGTGATGAGTTTGTGATGAGTGTTGTGGTGGTGTTGTAGTAGGTGTTGTGATGAATATTATGATGAGTGTTATGATGAGTGTTATGATGAGTGTTGTGATGGCGTTGTGATGAGGTGTTGTGATGAGTGTTGTGATGGTTGTTATGGTGAGTGTTGTGGTGAGTGTTGTGGTGGAGTGTTGTGGTGAGTGTTGTGGTGAGTGTTGTGATGAGTGTTGTGAGTGGGTGTTGTAGTGAGTATTGCGGTGGTGTTGTGGTGATTGCAGTGGTGTTGGGTGAGGTTGTGGTGAGTGTTGTGGTAGTGTTGTAGTGAGTGTTGTGATGAATATTATGATGAGTGTTGTGGTGATTGGTGAGTTTTGTGGTGGTTTGTAGTGGTATTGCAGTGAGTGTTGTGGTGAGTGTTGTGGTGGTGTTGTGATGAGTGTTGTAGTGATTGTTGTGTGGTGAGTGGTGTGGTGGTGTTGTGGTGGTGTTGTGGTGGTGTTGGTGGTGTTGTAGTGGTGTTGTAGTGGTGTTGTGATGAATATTATGATGAGTGTTGTGGTGAGTGTTGTGTGAGTGTTGTGGTGGTGTTGTGATGAGTGTTGTAGTGGTGTTGCAGTGGTGTTGAGATGAGTGTTGTGATAGGTGTAGTGATGAGTGTTATGTGGTGAGTGTTGTGATGAGTGTTGAGATGGTGTTGTGATGAATATTATGATTGAGTGTTGTGATGGTGTTGTGATGGAGTGTTGTGATGAGTGTTGTAGTGAGTGTTGTAGTGTGCAGTGGTGTTGAGATGAGTGTAGTGAGTGTTGTAGTGAGTGTTGTGATGAATAATGTGAGTGTTGTGGTGAGTGTTGTGGTGGTGTTGGTGAGTGTTGGGAGTGGTCTGGTGAGTATTGCAGTGGTGTTGGAAGTGTTGTGATGGTAGTGATGAGTGTTATGATGGTGTTGTGATGAGCGTTGTAGTGAGTTATGGTGAATTTTGTGATGAGTGTTATGGTGAGTGTTATGATGAGTGTTGTGGTGTGTGTTGTAGTGAGTATTGTAGTGTGTTGTGATGAGTGTTGTGATGAGTGTTGTAGTGAGTGCTGTGATGAGTGTTGTGGTGAGTGTTGTGGTGTGTGTTGTAGTGAGTGTTGTAGTGAGTGTTGTGATGAGTGTTGTGGTGTGTGTTGTAGTGAGTGTTGTAGTGAGTGTTGTAGTGAGTGTTGTGGTGTGTGTTGTAGTGAGTGTTGTAGTGAGTGTTGTGGTGATTTTTTTTACGGGGTATAACCCACCCGGGCACAGGTTATCGACCCACAACGGGGCCTAGGGGGCGAAAAAATAAGAATAGAAAGAAATAAAAAATAAAAAATAAAAAGCTTATGTTAATCTATACCACGAAGATGCCGGAAAACCAGCTTTTTGAAGCGAGACAGATTGTATGAGTTTGGAAACACAGAAGGAGGCAGAGCATTCCACAGTTTGGCTGTGTGAGGAAAGAAGGATGTACTATAACGGGTTATTCTTGTGTGACCAACATCCGCAGAGAAACGGTGGGCACCACAGGCAAGACGTGTGTTACGAGCCCATGGCCTTGCCGGCGGTACACAGGATGCCAGATCCACCGAACATTGCCCGTTAAAGTACCTGTAAAAGATAGAGAGTGAAGCAACATTGCAACGAAGAGAAAGGGAAGAGAGATTATCAACTGAAGGAGGAGAGATAATAAGACGAAATGCCTTTGATTCCACCCTATCTAACAGTTGGACAGAAGAAGAACCACCCTAGATGAGTGATGTGATGTTTTGTTGAGTGTTGTGATGAATATTATGATGAGTGTTGTGATGAGTCTTATGATGAGTGACGTGGAGTTGGAATATAGTCTTGTGATGAATCTTGAGAGGAGTGATATGTTGTTGTGATGAATATTGTGATTAGTGTTGTGATGAATATTATGATGAGTGTTGTGATGAATATTGTGATGAGTGATGTGGTGTTGTGATGAGTGTTGTGGTATGGATTATGATGTTTATTGTGATGAGTATTGTGATGAATATTTTGATGAGTGATGAGTATTGTTATGAGTATTGTGATGAATATTATGATGAGGGTTGTGATGAATATTGTGATGAGCATTGTGAAGAGTATTGTGATGAGTGTTGTAGCACAAGTAGCATAAGACCTAAATATTTCACCTGTACGGCTGTAACTAACGGATGCAATAAAACCATCTAGAGCATGAACAGGTGAACGGCAGTGAACAAAGGGCGTTAAGTAGAGAACACATTCGATCACTGTTCATAGCAGAGCGTGATACATTGAACAGTAACACATGTAGAGCGTGTAGCATTACCTCCCTCCACTCCCCCATCACTCATGGCACTGGGATACGTAAATGAATTATAACTACACTTGTGACGCTATTGAGATGTGCTGTGTTGATTTGGTTGTGTAGGAAGAGTTTTGTTTACGAGTTGGTTAGGTTAGGTTAGGTTAGGTTAGTCTTTAGATGAAATAAGGTGGGATGGAGATTTTTCCGGTGATCCGAATGAGGTTTTAGGAATAATGGGTGAGTTATGGTAATACAGAGGTACTACAGAATGGAACTACACTATATAAAGGTCACGGGTTCTCTTAGGTCGGCTGAAGGTGTGTGGTGGTGGTAGTGGATTTATTATCTTAACTACTGTCTGTATCTGTCTACTATCACTGTCTCCTTTCCACAGTGATTTAATTTAACTTTTTTTGTAGTTGAGGGTAATTTAATGTATCATAACTACCGCTGACAGTGACTTAAAGAATCTCGACTGTGGTGATTTAAAATGTTTCATTATATTTGTCTACTGTCGCTAACCTTTGTCCACCATCATCAAAGTAACTTAAAAAAAACCGTCCACAATGGACTACTGTCATTTACTATTCTGCTATTGTACAAATGAAAAAAAAAATATTAATAATTAACTTTCAATAACACTTTTCTCACTTAAAAACTCTCGATTCACTAGTTACCTACCTGAAAACTTATTACATGATCTGAGATTTTTTTTTTTTAATAATTTCTACAAAAAATTATAAATTGACTTAACTTTCACACTTTCTCTACTATACATTGATTAAATGACTTTTTTTCACATTTTCATGCCAAACTTTCTCGCTTTCACGACATAACTCAGAAACGATTTTGGGGGGTTCTGAAATTCCTAACAATGATATCAATAACTACAGCTGGGATTCCAATTGTTCGACAGTTAATATTGACTTACAACTACCACCCCATTTCGTACTTTCTAAAGGAACTACCATTTTCACCATACTACTACTACTACAACTATCACCACACTACCATTAACACCATACTACTACTACTACAACTATCACCACACTACCATTAACACCATACTACTACTACTACAACTATCACCACACTACCATTAACACCATACTACCATTATCACCATCACCACACTACCATTATCACCATACCGCTACTACAACTATCACCATAGAGGGAGCACCATTGTCAACACCATGAAGCTACACTGACGGCTACAAAAGGTTAGGTTAGGTTAGGTGAGGAAGTTCATTATAAATCACACTAAAAGAACATTGAAGAATACTCGTCTGAGTTCATCAATGTTCATGACAGATCCCAAGTGAACATCACCAAGGTTCAACAACGATCAACTGAACTTTATGAGCGATCAGGAAGTTTCAGAAGGTTCAATAAAGTTCAGGAGACAGAATAGGTTGAACTGACACAAAGGAAGGTTCAGTAAACATCATATAACAAATATATCAAGAGTTCAGATCGTAAAGTAATATGCGTGGGTTAAGTAAGGTTCAACTGGGTTCAATAGTTCATCACTAAGGTTCAACGAGGTTCACTAATTCATCACTAAGGTTCAACAAGGTTCAAATGTGTTCAACGGTGATCATTCAGGTTCGTCGAGGATAACAGTTTTAACGTGATTCATCTTGGTTCAACGAGCATTATCAAAGGTAAACAAGGATTATATGGGTTCAACAAGGCTGTTAAGGGGTCAACGAGGCTGTTAGGGGGTCAACGAGGCTGTTAGGGGGTCAACGAGGCTGTTAGGGGGTCAACGAGGCTGTTAGAGGGTCAACGAGGAGCATTAAGGTTGGGTGTGGGTCATGGGTGTTGTGTGTGGGTGAGGGGTGTTGTGTGTGGGCCGTGGGTGTTGTGTGTGGGTCATTGGAGTGGGAGAGCGATAATGTTGGAGAGACGGATAAATGTTGGAGATGAGATTGGATTTTGGAGGAGTTTGTAGGATGTAGAAGGAAGGGTGAAGGTTGGAGGGCTGCTTAGGTGTTGGAGAGTGAAGCGGGTGTTGGAGGTGCGTATGTGTGGATGGTGGAGTGCGAAGCGGGTGTTGGAGGTGTGTATGTGTGGATGGTGGAGGGTGAAGCGGGTGTTGGAGGTGCGTATGTGTGTGGATGGTGGACAGGAATGGTGGAGGGTGATGTGGGTGTTGGAGGGGCATGGGTGTTGAGGTGTAAATGTGTGGATATGGAGGTGAAGCGGGTGTTGAGGTGAAGTGGTGTTGGAGAGGTGAATGTGTGGGTGTTGGAGGTGTGAATGTGTGGATGGGTGGAGGGGTGAAGGGTGTTGGAGGGTGAAGGGTGTTGTGCGTGTGTATGTGGATGGTGGAGGGTGAAGCGGGTGTTGGAGGGTGAAACGGGTGTTGGAGGTGTGTAAGTGTGTGGATGGTGGAGGGTATGGTGTTGGAGGGTGAAACGGTGTTGGAGGTGTGTGGATGGTGGAGGGCAGAAGCGGGTGTTGGAGGTGCGTGCGTGTGTGTTCTCTAGGGAGGATGGTTGGAAAGGTAAAGGAATGGTGGATGGACTGAAAGGTGGGAAGGAAGGGGTGGGGGGTTCTGGTGGGTGGGGAGGTCTCTGGGTGGGTGGGGGAGGGTTCCTGTGGGTGGGGTTGGTGGGTGGGGGAGGGTTCTGGTGGGTGGGGGAGGATTCTCTAGGGAGGGGGGAGGGTTCTGGTGGGTGGGTTCCTGGTGGGGTGGGGAGGTTCTAAGTGGAGGGGTTCTGGTGGGTGGGGGAGGGTTCTGGGTGAATGTAATCTGTGGGGGGGAGGACCCCCAGGTGGGGGGGAGGGATTCCAGTGGGGAGGGGGAGGGTTCTGGTGGGAGGGTTCTGGTGGGTGGGGAGGGTTCTTGCTGGTGGGGGAGGTCTGGTGGGTGGGAGTAAGCTACTGGAGGGGAAGATGGGTGGATGGTGGGTGTTGAGGGCGGTGGGCGTAGGAGGTGGGGGGGTAGGGGTGGGTGGGGGTGTGGGTTGGGCGGGTTGGCGTAGGCGGGGCGGGTGGGTGTAGGCAAGGCGGGTGGGTGTAGGCAGGGTGGGTGGATGTAGGAGGAGTGGATGGGTATTGGAGGAGCAGGTAGGTTGTGGTAATGACTCATGCTAGAGGTCATTATCAGGTCATGGTAACAGTTCCCCTACAGGTGTAAGTCAATCAATCACCTTCACAGTAATGAGTGCAATAGTAATATGATCAATAACATCAATAGCAACAGCAGCAACGAGTCATCTCTCTCTCTCTCTCAACAACAACAAAAACATCAGCAAAAAGCATGCAGGTAGCGGGCATAGTGGGGAGAGGAGAGAAGTGGATGTGATGGGAGACGGGGAGGAGGGTGAGGGGTGGGAGGAGGTCAACTGCTACATCATCTCCCCGCCTAGGCTGACAGGTTCTGGCAGGTCGCGCCACCTCTCTTGACATTCACGTATGACACTTGTGAATGACGACACATTTTCTCTACTCACCTCCATTTAGTGTCTTTTGGTTATGAATTACCGACATCCAGTAAGGGAGAACAAGGAGGCAGAGGTGAGGTATGACTGGTGGCGGGGGCGTGGCTAACGGCAGCTCCACCCCCTTTGTGACCGGGGTGGGCTCATAGGCTCCGCCCTCTGGCCTCCACCGTCATATAGGGCGCGTCGGAGGTTGGTGGCTCAGTGGCCGCCCAGCAATGGTCGTGTGGGACCTCTTGGTGCTCGTGTTCCGCATTCTGTGCTTCAAGCCGGCCGTCATCGTGATCTGAGCAACCATGGAGCATAAAGGCCTCGATCCCACTGACGTTTACTGAGCGTCGCCCACTAGGCCTCTTACTAGTCCTCTCACTTGCTCTCACCACTACCTGCCTGACGGTGGTCCTGCAGCCTCGTCTGCCGTGGTCACCACCACATCACCACTTAGTTACCGCACCATCCGCGGCTACACGCTCCATTTACCATGAGTTTCGCTCTGGATCCCCTGGATCCCACGGGTATATACTGATGGCGCAGTGCCGCCAGTCCCTCCCCAACCATGGCGCCACACACTCCCTCGTCGCTCCTGCAGTTCCGCCTCGCCCTGTCCCTGCTGTCCTTGCTGGTCGCCCCCTCCCTGGGGCTCCTCCCACACTTTCTAGATGGCGACGTTGTGGATGAGAATAACCTAGGGAAGGGGGCGCCGCAGCCACTCAGCCTCCCGGACGCTGTGCGCCTCTTCCAGCTCCTGCAGGAGGAACAACAAGTCAACGCAGGGGGAGCAGAGGGCCGCGCCAACCAAGAGGATGCAAGACTCATTGGCATCACAGACGGAGGCGTCTACAGAGGCGGTGAGTGTCACTCAAGGTCAATAATACTCCTCTCAACATTCACTCTTAGTTGCTACCCTCACTACGCTATTCTTTCTTCTCTTCTCTCTTAATACTGTGACATTCCAATAACTACGAATACTTTGTCCAACTTTATATTTAGTTTTCACTTGGGCTTAGCAGTCTGCGACCAGTAGTGTATTAACACATGTTTATATAAAGTGTGAGCAGGGCAGGTAACGGTGGCCCCAATAGCGCGACCGTAACGTTGGATTGCTAGGTGTGAGGGCGTTGAAGTCACCGAGGTGGAGGAGAGCAGAGCCAGGGTTCAAAGCCACGGTGTCATTGGCCACGGCACTCCACCTCTCGGCAGTCGCCTCACGTAGACCAGACGCTGCCATTGCTCTGCAACCTCCTAACCTCGACGTCAAGATAAACAGCAACTGTAAGACGTCCCGATAACCCCCAGTGTGTATATAGCGACTAAGAAAGGTAGTGGACATAATGTAAACAATACAAGTGTGTGTGTGTGGGCGGAAGAGTGTATTGCCCCTCGTGAACCAAGAATAGTGAGCACTCCGGGATCAGCTGGGCCCCTCAGGCGTAGCAATGTTGACAACGCACCATATTTATCCCATTAACCATTACCAAGACATGAGGCACAGTAAGATAAGGGCGTGTCTTAAGGTGTAGTTCTTGGTGTTGAGTGCGATGGTGTTAGAGCCGCGGGTGTGCAACAAACCGGTTACTGAGAGAAAGTGTTTTTGTGTTGTTGCTTCCGCATGTCCCACCCACGTCAGCGGTGACCTGCCTCGTGCTCCGTTCATTCATCCGAGCGGCCCAACCTGCTGCTCTCTCACTCCTGCCCTCCCCTCTCTCTCTCCCTCATTTTTACCCCCTCTCTCACTCTCTCCCGCCCTCCTCTCACTTCACATGCCCCCTCTCCTGCACCTCCCACTTGCCCCCCCTCTGTCTCTTCTCTCTCTTCCTGCACTCTCCCACTCTGTCTCTCTCGCCTAACAAAGTTCGACTCAATAGACAGATAGACAGAGCTTAGAATATAATAAACAAAA
Organism: Homarus americanus; assembly: GCF_018991925.1. Lineage (NCBI taxonomy): Eukaryota > Metazoa > Arthropoda > Malacostraca > Decapoda > Nephropidae > Homarus > Homarus americanus. Next base: position 17,665,317 of record NW_024716703.1, on the reverse strand, counting down.
CATGATCATAAATTAATGTACGTAAATCGTGTGCAATCACTGGTGACGCTAAAAAAAAACTTTGTACGAACTCTCTGTACAAGAACATATACGCTTGTATTTATTTGTCTGTGCTGCCAAGTGTCTCTCTGTGGTGGAGAGACAGACAGAGATATGTGCGCAAACAGGGAGGGGAGGAGGGTTCAGCTTTTCATAATATAGATAGGATTAGAGAGAGAGAGAGAGAGAGAGAGAGAGAGAGAGAGAGAGAGAGAGAGAGAGAGAGAGAAAGAGAGAGATAGAGAGAAAATGTCAGTCACCTTGGAGAACTAAAAAAGTGAGTAATGGTGGTGAGGCAGGTAGGGAAGATGCACTACCTACACCCACCACACCTATTGTTACCTACAATTTGCCTACACCCGCCCATGATGTTATTTACACCCTCGATACACCCCAATTACACTGGCAAAAGGGATTGATGAGAGAGAAACACACACACACACACGCACACACACACACACACACACACACACACACACACACACCACACACACACACACACCACACACACACACATACACACACACACACACACATACATAAGAAAAGAGAGAGAGAGACATACATTGAAAGAGTCATAAAGATTGAAAGAAAAAAAAGAGAGAGAGAGAGAGAGAGAGAGAGAGAGAGAGCTAAGTAACAGGCCAGGGTTTCCTTCACCACAGACCGTTCTCATCAGCTGTTGAAAGTCTTCGGTGTGCTGGAGGAAGCTCCCAACCCCAACCCCACTCCCAACCCCCAACCCCCTCCCCACACACCTCACCAAGCCCGTTACTGAGGGGGGGGGCTACAAGGGGGTGATGTGAGGGGGGAGGAGGTTTAGAGGTATGGTGAGAGGGGTAAGAATTGGTTGAGGGGAGTAGGAGGAGGCGAGGGAGTGAGTGGCCAAGTGGGGGAGTAGGGGAGTGAGTGGTCAGGGGGGAGATGAGGGAGTGGTAGGGAGAGTGGTGGGGGAGGGGAGGAGTGGGTGGGGGAGAGGGGGAGTGGTCGTGGGAGTGGGGGGAGTGGTCGTGGGGAGGGGTGGGAGGGAGTGAGTAGCCGTGGGGAGTAGGGGAGGAGTGGGTGGGGGAGTAGAGGAGGAGTGGTCGTGAGTGGGGAGAGGGGAGGAGTGGCTGGGGGGGAGGGTAGGAGTGAGTGGGGGAGGGGAGGGGAGTGGTCGTGGGAGTAGGGGAGGTAGGGGAGTAGGGAGGAGTGGGAGTGGAGTGGGGAGGAGGGGTGGGGAGAGGGTGGGGTCGTGGGAGGAGGAGTGGAGTGGGGAGGAGGGGGTGGTGGTCGTGGGGTAGGGGGTGAGGGTGGGGAGTGGGGGAGGAGTGGTCGGAGAGTAGGGAGTGAGGGAGTGAGTAGGGAGGAGTGGTCGGGGGAAGTAGGGTGAGTGGTCGTGGGGAGAGGAGGGTGGTCGAGTGAGTGGGAGTATAGGGAGTGAGTGGTCGGGGAGAGGGGAGTGAGTGGTCGTGGGGAGTATAGGAGAGTGAGTGGTCGTAAGGAATAGTGGAGAGATGAACTGGTAATGGGGAGGCGGAGGGAAAAAGCTGTTCACGAAGATAAAAAATATAAATAAAAAAAAATATTAAAGGTAGAACAAACTCACACTTTTTACTTCCAAAAATATAATACACAAATAGAACAACAGAGAAAAGTAGGTAAAAATACGACTAACCCTTAACCAGTTGTACCGTTACCGAGATGAAATTAAACAAAAAATCAATAACAGCTTTCCTCGTCCTGACAGTAAAGAATTTAAGGTCATATTTTTTTTTTATTAACTCCGAGGATAACAGGAGGAAGGACACAAGTTTAATATATAAATACATGATAAAGAAATACGGTACTAAATACGTAGACAGTATTATATAAAAGAAGGTTCAACAACATGGGAAGCACGACTGAGTGTATACCAAGACTGGCTGCTCTACTTCCCACACATGGACGCTCCGCTAACGTCACACACAGATGGCCTCCGGCACCAGAGCCTCCTGGCGGTCGGTGGCCGTAACTTATTGTCACTTTGATGTCGGACGCTGGTGTTAACTTGAGTAGCGATGTAGACAAGATAGTCTATATGAACAGTGAAACGCGCGTTGAGAGGCAACAGATACAGGCAGATGACGGTATGAGGGGGTGGGGGGAGGCTATGGCACTAGTTCTATAAATAGTAATGGGGCCGGTCACTCTGCCGCCGGGTGAAAACCAGATTAGTCCTTGTACTCAGATCCTCCCCCCCATCCCCCGCTGCTACATCCGTCTGTTAGTACACGTCTGTTAGTTAGTACACGTCTGTTAGTTAGTACACGTCTGTTAGTTAGTACACCTGTTTGTTAGTACATCTGTCTGTTAGATAAAATATCTGTCTGTTCGTTAAAACATCTGTCTTTTAGCTATAACATCTGTCTGTTAATACACCTATCTGTTAGTACACCTATCTGTTAGTACACCTATCCGTTAGTACACCTATCTGTTAGTACACCTATCTGTTAGTACACCTATCTGTTAGTACACCTATCCGTTAGTACACCTATCTGTTAGTACACCTATCTGTTAGTACACCTATCTGTTAGTACACCTATCCGTTAGTACACCTATCCGTTAGTACACCTATCTGTTAGTACACCTATCTGTTAGTACACCTATCTGTTAGTACACCTATCCGTTAGTACATCTATCCGTTAGTACACCTATCTGTTAGTACACCTATCTGTTAGTACACCTATCTGTTAGTACACCTATCCGTTAGTACACCTATCTGTTAGTACACCTATCCGTTAGTACACCTATCTGTTAGTACACCTATCCGTTAGTACACCTATCCGTTAGTACACCTGTCTCTTAGTTCATACATCAGAACACCTGTTATTTGTACACCTGTTCGTCTTTTAATACACCTGTTAATTACAAGAGAATCAGCACATTCATCTACTTCCTAAAAGTGACCAGGTAAACAGGACAAGGAAGCAGAGAGACGATGGGTGGGAGAGGGAGGGAGGGAGGGGGGGGAGTTGGAGTCACAAGCGTTCACTGGTAATAATCGTATCAATGAATATATTATGTATATATTATCAGGTGGTATAAACAATCTATTTTCACCCTGGACTGATATCTAAGACGTAATACAAAATCAATCATCCAGAGAAATGTAATAAAAGAGTAAAAATAGACAAGTAAAAACAGCCAAGGATAAAATAATAACAAATAAAAATAACCGATAAATAATAAAAGGAAAAATTAATATCCTTGGGTTCCCTCAAAGACGTTGGCTGTCGACGCTCAGTTTCTGTTTTTTGTGTGAGATAACATCATACTCTTCTATCTCATTTTACAATCAATATTTTCTCTCTTAGTCACACGCTCCAGCCTCGATACTTAGAAGAGAAAATTATAAGGTTTGAAAATTATATTAATAGTTGTTATTTATTTTCCTCTAATGCCAATGGAGTTCATGTTATCTGTAAAAAAAATAATAATTAGGGGAAAAAAACACTCTTGTCTTGCGGACCTTGGAAATCCTCGACTGACAGACCTTGAGACTGTCATGTGCGTTCAGTGTAACCCTTATGACTGTTAGTGTGTGTGTTGGTGTGTGTGTGTGTGTGTGTGTGTATTGGTTTCTGTGACTGACTGTTTAAGTTTAACAATACATCTACTCGACGTTCACACACACACACATACACACACAACAAACTGGTCCTTACATACGGGTGAGTTTACGGAAACACGCTCTTCCGCAAAAGCACACTCTGTAAACTGGATTTACCTGTTAGTTGTTACCTTCTGTAAAATAATGTGTTTCTGATGATGATAACGCCGAGTATAGAATAATAATAATAATAATAATAATAATAATAATAATAATAATAGTACCTTCAAGTATAAATAGCGTCTATATATACTTGAACCAAACCACAGTGGACACATCCTTAAACACCAGCAAGGAATGTTGATATGTCTAAAATGTTTGTCAGTAGCGAACAAGGAAGTGACGTCATACCTTCCTAAGACGACAGCGCTACCCCTCACACAACACAGTCAGCACCTTTCCCTTGCGTCTTTATCATAAATTAACCTGTGTAACAATATATCGCCAGTTTGATAAATAGGAGAGAAAGATAATAATGAAGTAGGCAGAAGTAGGAAGGAATAATTAAGTAGTCTTTTCGTTCGTGTCTTTGCCTGTGAATTGCATCTTAATGTACAGCAAGTTACACGATATATATACAGCTGTTCCGCGTTATAACAAATTTACAAACACCACCATGTTCCCTTGGGAAGTATTTATATAAAAGTCATCTTACCAATTTATGTTTAAGAATTATCTCCAAATATTACTCTATGATATAATGACGTGTGTATAAAAAAAAAACCCACACAAATTACATAAAAAAATGATTCGGTAATGAAGAAAAAACAAAGCGGACACAGGAAGAGGAAGCGAGACAATACCTCCCACTAGGCTGCCACATCCTAACGTCTTCCAACACTATCTCAATAACATCTCACAATACACTAAATAACTTATAAAAATAACTTATAAAAATTACAATTTCTTTTATTAATCAAGATAAAACAATAAGGGTATATTAGTGAAAGAGTTGGATACACGTTAGATAGTTAATTGGCAGTCAGGCATGGATCTTTCTCTCTACTTCCTGTTAGTGTGGTATTGGTGGGACTGTCCTCGCTTCTCATATAGGAAATAATATTACTACTACTACACCTGTGACTCCCCCACCCACTCTATCTCTCATTTTGTTAGTGTTCTTGGAGTAGTGTAATTACTAAGCTTGATACGCGCTTAAAGACCTTAGTTGTTGAAGCTCAGCAATAACATTATAACAACAACAACCCCTTCCCTCTCCCTCCTCCTTTTCTTCCCCTCTTCCTCCATTTCATCTCTCACTACTCTATTGTGTGGTGGTGTGAGGATGTTGTGTGGTAGTATGTGGATGTTGTGTGGTGGTGTGTGGATGTTGTGTGGTGGTGTGAGGATATTGTGTCGTGGTGTGTGGATGTTGTGTGGTGGTGTGTGGATGTTGTGTGGTAGTGTGTGGATGTTGTGTGGTAGTGTGAGGATGTTGTGTGGTAGTGTGAGGATGTTGTGTGGTGGTGTGTGGATGTTGTGTGGTAGTGTGAGGATGTTGTGTGGTGGTGTGTGGATGTTGTGTGGTGGTGTGAGGATATTGTGTCGTGGTGTGTGGATGTTGTGTGGTGGTGTGTGGATGTTGTGTGGTGGTGTGTGGATGTTGTGTGGTGGTGTGTGAGGATGTTGTGTGGGGGTGTGTGGATGTTGTGTGGTGGTGTGTGGATGTTGTGTGGTAGTGTGAGGATGTTGTGTGGGGGTGTGTGGTGGTGTGTGGATGTTGTGTGGTGGTGTGGATGTTATGTAGTGGTGTGATGTCTGTGCTCCATACTGTGTTAGATATTCATCATTATCATCATTTTCTATTATTATTATTATTATTATTATTATTATTATTATTATTATTTTTAATGCAACTCCAGTAACTCGTAACTTAAAATCACGTACGAAGAAACAGTCTTAACACTATCTTTTAACATAACAAAATAGGACGTCTCTCTCTCTCTCTCTCTCTCTCTCTCTCTCTCTCTCTCTCTCTCTCTCTCTCTCTCTCTCTCTCTCTCTCTCTCTCTCTCTCTCTCTCTCTCTCCTCGGAACAGGTATGGTGAACAAATAATATAAACCTCTCACCAATAAATTAGAGTCAAGGTCCCGCTAGCCAAGAGTTAATTAATGATTCACCAATACAATAGTCTATTAACCACCACCACCACCACTACTACTATTACTACTATTACCACCACCATCTGCCTCTTGATACTACCACTAATACTACTACTTCTACTACTACTACTACCATCTGCCTCTTGATACTACCACCACCACCATTTGCTTCTTGATATTACCATTACCACCACCACTACTACCACCATCGTCTGCTTCACACCACCACCTCACACACCACCCATCACCCACACACCATCACCCCCTTCACACCACCACCACCCTCCACCACCATCACCCCACACACCATCACCCCCTTCACACCACCACCACCACCACCACCATCACCCACACACCATCACCCCCTTCACACCACCACCACCACCTCACACCACCATCTACCCACACACCACCACCCCTTCACACCACCACCACCACCTCCACCACCATCACCCCACACACACCATCCACCCCTTCACACCACCGCACCACCTCACACCACCATCACCCCACACCATCACCTTCACACCTACCACCCACCTCCACCACCATCACCCACACACCATCACCCCACTTCACACCACCACCACCTCCACACTACCATCACCCACACACCATCACCCCCTTCACACCCACCACCACCACCTCCACCACCATCACCCCACACACCATCACCTTCCACACCACCACCACCACCTCCATCACCATCTACCCACACCAACACCACCTCCTTCACACCACCATCCACCCACACCTATCCACCCCTTCACACCACACCACCACCTCACACCACCATCTACCCACACACCACCACCACCTCACACCACCATCTACCCACACACCAACACCACCTCCTTCACACCACCATCACCCACATACCATCACCCCCTTCACACCACCACCACCACCTCACATCACCATCTACCCACACACCACCACCACCTCCTTCACACCACCACTATCATCACCCACACACCACCACCACACTTCCGCGTACCACCAGGCAAATTACACAAGATCAACTTGACTTCTGCCTCAGTATGCAGGGCGGGGCAAGACAGCCTCGCTCCTGCCTTACTACTGGTGATGTGGGATACAACAGCGTATTTATGACTCAACAACAATAAAGTGTTGGTAGATAGGACATTAAAGTGTTGGTAGATAGGGCATTAAAGTGTTGGTAGATTGGGCATTAAGTCAATTTGTAAGATCTTTTTTTTCAGAATGGGAACCTCGGGAGTGATTGGTTAAGTAAAGTTGTCTCGTAGATGTGAGAATGTATCTAATCGCTTTACAGTACTTATTTCCGTTACGTTATCATGATAATTCCAAAATGACATTTAAACTTTTACAAGACTTTAGTATTGGTTTGTGTTCTCTTGTTGCCATAAAGTAAGTCAGTTATCATATAGATCTCTGAGGACCCGGATGATGATATTTGTCTGTTGGGAGTGACGTGCGTGAGTCAGTGTGCAGTGAGTCAGCATGTGTGTGAGTCTGTAAGCGAGTCAAAGTGTGTCTGTGAGCGAGTCAGTATAGGATGGTAAGAAGTGCAACGTAGGAGGCTGGTGAGCGGGTCAGTTACAATATAAGTTATATTCATGTCACACAGCCAGTATGTCCCACACACAAGCTGACAACACAACTTCAATCATCGCCTTGGAGCGGCCAGTCGCGTGTGGTATGGCATGCTTCATAGATATCATTAATTCCTTACAATTAACTTATGATTTATCAAAATAATAAACAGTAAAACTCAGTGTAAATTTAAGATAACATACGTGGATCAGATACAAAGTGTTGAGATAAATTGTCCACCTTCACTCACACGAATGACTTAACAGCGGTATACGAGTAGCGCCTGACCACCACACACCTGCAAGCAAGGGGGATCTTCACCCACCACCACCTCACCTCCTCCCACCACCCCACCGCCACCATAACATACGGGTCAAAGTCGTACACACTATGGCGTGAGGTTAAGACTGTATTGTCTCGCCACACTAAGAACAAACCTGGCGTCCTTCGTCGGCTGTTTGATAGATTCTGGCCAGAGATTAACACAACTGGAGCATATTTACAGCTTGGCCCCCAGACGCTTTAAACTGTGAATGTAGAACTCGAAAGCTTATAAGAGCACCTGTTGCCGAGGTGTGGGTGTTACTTGGTGCTTTCACCGAGAGGGTTAAGAGCTCCTCCCTCCTGACACACTTCCTCCCACTCTTAAACGTTCTCCAATACTGTATAGTCTAGACACTGTCAGAATAGATGAACTGACTGGAATAAGATTGTAAAAGTTAATTTAAATATTTAATTTGTCGGATTTTTTTGAGAGGTAGATTAATGTAGTTGTTCGCAGTACTGGGGACGGGTTAGAAGATTAACACGTCAGCCAGACCGCTAATATCAGCACCAGGGAGTGGGAATGTTGTGTACTTGACAATCTCTCTCTCTCTCTCTCTCTCTCTCTCTCTCTCTACTGCTTATAAAGATAATCTGATCACAAGATAACCTACCCAATTGTTCCCTTGTATCACCGAATCAGAAATGAGAGTAACAAAAAAACACTAAAAAAACACATTTACTCCCAGTACCAGGAAGGAGACATTGCCAGTAGTTATATTAAACACGCTGGGAGGGTTTCAACAGATTAAAATAGGTGTGAAATCGATAAGAAATTTCACTTGTTTCTACCAAAGCGTCATTTAATCGACTGGTGTTCATCTTCAGACGTGTGTGTGTGTGTGTGTGTGTGTGTGTGTGTGTGTGTGTGTGTGTGTGTGTATGTTGTATCTATGCTAGACTACACGTACTGGGTTTGAAGAAAGGAAAGGTGCCTAAGAGAGATGACGAGTAGCTACCATTCTACTTTCACCTGTTTGTTCATCTCCCATCTTGCCCTTACCTACCATCCTACCCTTACCTACCATCCTACCCTTACCTACCAGCCTGCCCTTACCTACCAGCCTGCCCTTACCTACCATCCTGCCCTTACCTACCATCCTGCCCTTACCTACCATCCTGCCCTCCTGCCCTTACCACCATCCTGCCCTTACCTACCATCTTGCCCTTACCTACCATCCTGCCTTTACCTACCATCCTGCCCTTACCTACCATCCTGCCTTTACCTACCATCCTGCCCTTACCTACCATCCTACCCTTACCTACCATCCCACCCTTACCTACCAGCCTGCCCACCTACCATCCTGCCCTTACCTACCATCCTGCCCTTACCTACCATCCTGCACCTACCATCTTGCCCACCTACCATCCTGCCTTTACCTACCATCCTGCCCTTACCTACCATCCTGCCTTTACCTACCATCCTGCCCTTACCTACCATCCTGCCTTTACCTACCATCCTGCCCTCCTACCTACCATCCTGCCCTTACCTACCATCCTGCCCTTACCTACCATCCTGCCCTTACCTACCATCCCACCTGCCTTTTACCTACCATCCTGCCCTTACCTACCATCCTGCCCCCACCTTGCCATCCTGCCCCTACCATCCTACCTACCATACCTACCTACCATCCCGCCCTCCATCCTACCTACCATCCTGCCCTTACCTATCCTGCCTTACCTACCATCCTGCCCACCTACCATCCTTACCATACCCATCCTACCCCATCCTACCCTTACCTACCATCCCTACCACCTACCATCCTGCCCTTACCTACCATCCTGCCCCTACCATCCTGCCCTTACCTACCATCCTGCCCTTACCTACCATCCTGCCTACCTACCATCCTGCCCTTACCCACCATCCTGCCACCTACCTACCATCTACCCCACCATCCTGCCCCTTACCTACTATCCTGCCCACCCACCATCCTACCCTACCTACCATCCTGCCCTTACCTACCATCCCTGCCACCATCTTGCCCCCCACCTTCCTACCCCATCCTGCCCCTACCATCCTACCCTTACCTACCATCCTGCCTTTACCTACCATCCTGCCCACCATCCCCCTTACCTACTCCTGCCTTACCTACCATCCTGCCCACCTACCCATCTTGCCCTTACCTACCATCCTACCCTTACCTACCATCCTACCCTTACCTACCATCCTACCCTTACCTACCATCCTGCCCTTACCTACCATCCTGCCCTTACCTACCATCCTACCTGCATTAGATTAGAAGAAAAGTATCACCTGTTGTATTTTGATTGTTAACTAATTTTGATTTCTCTTTTCTTTTCAGACCTTGTAGTTTACCTACCAATCACTCTTCTTCTTCCCACGTTTGCCTTCCGATCTCGTTATTCATTGGCTGGAAAGAAGAATTCTGGTTGGTTGAGCTTCATTACTGGGAGGAGTCGATCCAAGTCATGGGAGGATAATTCACTCGACATCCGAGGGCCGGTGGATAAGGTCTTGACCAACCAGGTGAAATACAACCCACACCTGACTGACTACAGCACTCACGAGTAAGTACCTTCACTTCTTCTTATCCTACTCCTCCTCCTCCTCCTCCTGGTCTCTGTGTGAATAATAATTTTATCGTCTATATATAATTATAGTTCTACTTCACGTCTACATTTACTTTTCTCTGCCTTGCCATGTCCGGATGACACATGTCCCTGGATATTGATCTAGCACATGCATGTCCCAGTGCCACAGTTCCTTCTGTGACATGTCCTGTTACCCATTTCCTCTTAGTGCTACATGTCCTAATGTGTTCCCTGTCTTGTCGTGTCCACAGAGAATTCGGTCCACTGCTCTCCCGACTGGACGCGTATTTCCACTACCTGCGTGTCCACGACGACCATTGCCGCATGCGGGCCATCTGCCAGCTGGCACAGGACCCCGCAGCCTTCACCCCGCTCTCGCATCTCATTCTCTCAGCACTAAAGTGAGTACCCTGACGAACATATGTTCTTTCATGAGTAACTAGAGATCCATAATTATGAACATCTCAGTGTATAACATACCTATGACTACACGCTATAGAAATCTTTTAATATACACTATACACATCCAATACCGTGAACTATCATATACAGAATATAGTGTGTATAGATATTTAGAGGGTCAATAGATTGTTGCCACAGCTTCTCATTTTACGAGACAATAAATACTAGTACACACTGCTAGCCATGAATAGTAAGGGGGATATTTAAGAGAGAGAGAGAGAAGGTCGGTCACTTTAATACACAGCTCACAAGGTCCCGGCTCCTGGTGGACATGGGGTAGGGGTTAGAAGTAGGAGGGTTAGAGGGGTAGGAGGGTTAGATGGGTAGGAGGGTTAGAGGAAGCAGGGGTAGGGAGAGAGAGGAAGCAGGGGTAGGAAGACAGAGGGTGGAGGTAGGAGGAGAAGGGGGAAGAGTATGGAAAGAAACAAGAAGCAAGAGAAGGGAGAGGGAAAGAGTATAAAGTCAAATAAAGGAGGAGATACAGAGGAGGAGAGAGAGAAAAAAGGAAAGGATAAAAAGGAGAGGAGATGTTGAAGAGGGAGGGGGTGTGGAAAGGGGAGGGAGAGAGGAGAGGGCAAAACATGTTGGTTTACGTAACCCAGCGACGGTAGGGGGAGGAGGGTGAGGAGATTATGACGTAATCATTCAAGTGAAGCTGGAAGTGAGTGCGGGAGGGAGTAGAGAGGGGGAGAGAGGATGGTGCGGAAAGATGGGGGGGGTGATGGGTGAATGAGGGATGATGAGTGGTGGGTGAGTGAGAACTGGGGAGGGGGGGTGGAGGGTACGGGGAGAATGAGATAGCATTTTTATTACCCCTGTTGGGTGACAGGTGAAGTAAACTTCGGTGTTACAGCTTACTGATTCGTGTGTGTGTGTGTGAGTAACAGCGCACATCCCAGGGGTTGCTGTGGTAGACCTGGTGCCCTCCTCTTAACGCCCCTCAAGTGAGTTTACTGTCCACTGAGTCCCCGTGCAGGAGACACGGGAGAGACACATCTCTCTTTCTCCAGATTTATGATCAAATTTTCACAATTTAATTCATTATAACGCCGACTCTTGCCTGAGGATGGGAACCTGGGCTCAGAACCTCAGCTCTCTACACAATATACTGTATAACAAAGACTATTTATAGGTCACTTGATATAATTGTAACTGAGGACATCTATTACGAAACACACACACACACACACACACGAGCACGCTATATTCTGACGAAACAACTTTTATCTTACAAGAAGTTGTTAATCTAATTAGGAGTTAAGGTTGACTTACTGCAGCACGGTCACCACACAGTCTAGAGCCTCAGTCATAGTTGAAGTTGACAACACTGAGTGAAAGCCTGTGAAGGTCTGTGTCACCCAGTGTGTGGTGGACAAGAGGGAGTGTAGACAGGTGTAGGGGAGAGAGTAGGTGCATATGGCTGAGGAGGGACGAGGGTTGATGTGTGGAGGTGGGTGAGTGGGTGGGTGGGTGTGGAGGAGGAGGAGCGAGGGTTCGTTTATGTAGACATGCGTGGAAGCAGGGTGGGTGTGTGGACGTAAGACAGTAGATGGCGTGCTGCTCACCTTGAGCATTGTACTCAACATTCCATGAAGCTGTGTCCAGCACACCACCAGTAAGCTGTGTTACACTTTGGCCGACATCATTCTCCCTTGCTGTCATCTCTTCCTTTCTTATCGCTCCTGTTGTAAGATAACAACACACCCAGGGCAAGAACTTCACACCTGTCACTAGTAAGGTGCACTGGTCAACAGAGCAGCGCAGGACGTCATGGTGCTGCCTCACACTGCGCAAGTTTTCTGCTGCCTGAAGCTTGGGTGAGACTTCACCCTCACTATATCTCCAGTCTGCAGGTGGAAGACGTCAGTGAAGCAGTGTAGCTGACAACCTCGCCAGTGTTTGTTGTTCCCACGCTGTACTGTTGCGAGAAGTTGAAATATTACCAATTAATTAACGTTCATATTGAAGTTAAGGCGTTTTATATCCAACCCATATAAAGGGTGGGGAAAACCGTAACATGATTAACTCCGAACTAGAGCTTGACGCTCATTGAGTTTGGTCCTACAGTCACCTTGGTCAGAGAAGATGCAACTGAAAGAGATGTTGCCAAACAATCAGGTGTAGAAAAGTTGCCATCTGCGGCCGACAGCCTCACACCAACTGCTCTACTGTCAACATGTTAACCTTAATCGATCTGCAATACTACTGCTGTTCGCTACTTACCAACCTCCACTCTGTACTGCAACCACGGAAGTAGTAGTGGTCCACGGCCCTGCGATGACAATAAGAGAGTCGGCTGTGAATATGATAAGTCTTTGTTTATATGACATTAATTATTGCGTCATTAGCCTGCTTGCTCCTTTCCTTGGCAGTTGGGTTTGTCGTGCTGAACACTACAATTGTCCCTTCAGTCTCCCGCCGGACACACTCACAGTATTACAACACTGTAGGCGCAGTGAACGATTTTTTTTTCGATAACACGTGTCACTTAATAACCTCGAAGTATTTTTTTTTTTTTTAATACTGCAGGTTTTTCTTTAAGGAGTCTTAAAATGTCAGGTCTCAGTGCGCCCCTCTCTACTCGTGTGCACACAATGTTCCATAAACTTAACTTACCTCATTTCGTTTCGAATTGTTTTTCCTTTTTTAAAAACTTGGGTGGGTGGGTGGGTGTTATGGATGGGTTCCAGGGGGGTTGAGGCAGGTAGTTCGTCGTGTCCTGCAGGAGATACCGTGACCCCCAACAGGGACTAGTGGTCACAAAGGTGGTCCACCAAAAAGGAGTAGAGGGAAGGTTGAGCTCGAGTCGATAAAATCTGTAATAATGGTACACTCCTCCCGGGTGCCTCCTGCTGGTACACTCCTCCCGGGTGCCTCCTGCTGGTACACTCCTCCCGGGTGCCTCCTGCTGGCACACTCCTCCCGGGTGCCTCCTGCTGGTACACTCCTCCTGGGTGCCTCCTGCTGGTACACTCCTCCCGGGTGCCTCCTGCTGGTACACTCCCTGGCCCCTGCTGGTACACTCCTCCTGGTGTGGTACACTCCTGCCTACACTCCTCCCGGGTGCCTCCTGCTGGTACACTCCTCCCTGCTGGTACACTCCTCCCGGGTGCCTCCTGCTGGTACACTCCTCCCGGGTGCCTCCTGCTGGTACATTTCTCCCGGTGTCTCCTACTGGTACAATTCTCCCGGTGTCTCCTACTGGTACACTTCTCCCAGGTGCCTCCTGCTGGTACACTCCTCCCGGGTGCCTCCTGCTGTAACACTCCTCCCGGGTGCTTCCTGTTGGCACTCTCCTCTCTGGTGTCAACCACTAGGACACGCGGCATAACTAAAACACTTTTGGTGTTGTGATGACGTCCTTGTTCGCTAGCCAGTTGATTCGAGGGTGTGCAATCCTTTATAAGCGGGCCACGATTATCAGGAACTTGCCGTACGCGTCTCGAGGAACAACTTAAAAAATGAAGGTCGTCTGAGCCGGTCAGTCTTGTCTGCCGACAGAGAAGTGGCGCTGCCATGACATTCCGACCTGATGATCACGACGTACACCAACTGGTTGGTCACTAGGGTTGTCCAACACGACACCGTACTTTTGTGTTGGTGAGGATGATGAAGAAACACGGCGACCTGTATGATGGTTACCGGGCATGAAAGACGATAATTATACCATGTATGTGAGATGTGCAAGAATTTCTCAGCATCTTATTTTTATCTTTAACGGTTCAGGGTCAAGGTTCACTTACTCAGAGTTTCACAGGTCAAGATACTCCTTAACTCTTTACTTAACAATACATTGTATTTTTGTGATTCCTGCAAACATCAACAACATAAACATTAAAGAAATACTTTCTTGTGTTTACATTGGAACAAGATGAACAAAAAGACATACACCCAATCAAGTAACTGCGGCCGCTCGTGACCTCCCCACCGCGGTCTCGTACACGTGTTGCTGCTTTGGTTTCTAAAAACTCCTTAGATAAAGTCTACTCTTAACTCAAAAATGAAAGAGTTGTGGTGAGGGTTGCCAGGCGTGGTGATCACAAGGCCGAATTCTAACACGCACTTGACTTGTTGTCACGCGGAAGCACCTTTCTAGAATCTGGATCTGTGAAGTGACGATCGCTTCTCTGCCTCCATTTCCGCGATGTTACATTAAATATTCCTTAGCCACCTTCTGGGTGGGGAGGGAGGGGGGGGCACGTGGTGAGCTGACAGGTGGGATGAAGGGGGCCAACTGGCAAGGGCAGGCGGCAAGGCACTCGGTGGACAGTGGCAATACTAGCAAACATGCTGACCTTGCTCGCATGGTGCCCAAGACCAGCACACACACACACACACACACCAGCACCCGGTACAGCGAGCCGCCGTGGTGGCACCAGCGAAGTGGTCACACTACGTAGACGCCTGCCGTGGTAAGTCCTCCCGCTGATACAGCCATGCGTTCAAGACTTGCAGGGGGTGGAGTGCAAGTTGTCCTCGAAGTCAGCACTTTTTTTTGTTAATGTGAGTGCGCATGTCTTCATGATATGACGTGAATTTACCATTATAACTAGAAATAAACATGGCTGTTGGTTCTTTAGGAGTTGATGTGTTTACCAGTTTGGTGCTGACTCACCGCCGACACACCCTGAACACCCTGAACACCTCCGACACACTCTGCACGTGCTACACATCTTCACAAGACAAACAAACACTGAACACACCCCGGTAAGATACTGTGGGTGCTTTAACAAATGGTGTGGACGCTAACTCCCTCTATGTTTTGTCTTTGTCCTGTCAATTATAGATTACTGTACTGTACTATGAAAAGAGTCTCTTAGTTATATATATATATATATATATATATATATATATATATATATATATATATATATATATATATATATATATATATATATATATATATATATACTTTATGAAGGCATGTCGTTCAGTGTCCTGTTTCAACACAAGCAGTTAACCTGTGTCCTCAGTTGTTTGACTGGGACACTTTGCAATTATGCAAATTATACATTATTAGTTGACCTTTGTAAAGTGACTAATATGATGATTTTTTTCTGTATTTCAGGAAGAGCGAGTCGTTCTCCCGGCCGTCCACTTACAGCCCGGTGGTGTTTCGCTTCTTCCGTTATTACTGGGCAGCTGAGAGGGGCGTGGCGGGCGTGGACTGTGGCCACGCCTACAGCCAGTGCCCCGCTGACCTTGAGGACATCGTCAATATGAGTGTACTCAACTTCTGGCAAAACCTCGCCTCTTTCGTGTCCATAAAACTGAGTGATGAGTGATATCTGGTTCATCCTACAGCCTCTCGATGTCTCCCTAACTCCTGCCTGGTGCCTCTTGCTGCTCCCCTTTGTGACTACGATGTACCTCTGGTGCCTCTCCCCCTCCCCCCCCAAGTGTGCTTCCCCAGCACACTCGTATGTTACCAGCCAGTCGCTAGTGCCTGGAGGGGGCGGGTCAGCTGGGCTCCCCCTCCCCCGTCCCCCACAACAACTTGTTACCAGCCAGTCACAACTGCCTTCACAAGGCCCCCCCCTCTCCTACACCGCCCACTGGCCCCCCTCTCACAAGTTGCCACAACGGACTCTCGTTCCTGTTAGGTTTTCCCTATAATCCTGTGTTACTTAGGTCCTAGATGCCGTCACCCAGGCCCTAATGTGATGATATTATTAGTTTTTTCTCAAAACCCTTGTTATGTTTCCAAGCCCTGGGCAGCCCGGACGTTGTAGCTGCTGGCATAAGTCCTCAGCCCGAGGGCCACCGAGTAAGGGGCCAGCCTCGTGCCGCCCCAGAGGATCTCCCCACCCGTATGAGGTGTTGAGCGTGACGTGTTTAACCTGTGATATAATAGTTTATTTTGATGTGTCTGACCCGCCTGCTCGCGGACGGGCACCTCTGACCCACCGACCTGTACTGTTTTGTCCACACCCGTAGTCATTCCCTTTGACCATCCCATCGACCTCTGACCGTAACAATTATTATGTTTTGTCCCGCCTGCCTACCTACCAACCTACCAGGCCACTTGCCGGTCTCGGACCTGAAACATGTAGTGCCCCAAAACTCATCCCTAATTGGAGGTACCTGCTGACTCAGCTGACTCTAGATTGACGAATAGTAGTTATCAGACCAGACAACGAAAATGACTCATCGTGTTTATGATTACAACACTCAATGACTCATGACCAAAGTCAAAAGAAGACATACATTTCATCCATCGACTTCATGACCAGACGAGAACTCACATTTACTCATCGATCTCATGACCTAGACCAAGCGATGACTCAGATGTTCTCACCGGCTTAATGACCAAGCCAGGTGATGACATACATACCCACACTTTGCTTGACAAACACATCTTAATTGACTTACCAACTAACTTGACCCGGAATGTACTGGCACTGCTGACTGACTGTACACCGTTGACATGATGTTGTGGGATACGAGGATGAATTTCTCTCGCCCTACCTGTGTTGTGACCCACTGATGTTTGATCTCAGTAAATGAGGTCGACCAACTTTGCACTTTTGACTTGAATTATAACTGACCCATCTATCTGACTGTTGACCTTTGTTTAGAGTTTAAAGCCTGACTGACTGTAATGTTTGACCTCAGCTGACCTTCTCTTTAACCTGAAGTGACCTTTTGATATTGCCTTTCAAGGGAGGTGTAGTTCAGAGGGTAAACTACAATGACTATTTACAAATAACTGGCAAATATATATTGAAGAAATGACTTAATACTCTGGCCATTTTCTTTGTGGACAGTGGACACCCTCAACAGAAAACGAAACACTACACCAAAAAGCTGCCGTTCAGTGAAGTTGCGATTACTGACAACTGTATATTGTCGATATATATAACCTGTTGTCATGCACATTTGACAGACTTTATTTACCTGACTGACTTACTGCTGGATGGACTGAAAATTCTGTGAACTTGACTGAATGGCAGGGATACCTACTTGACTGATCTCACTTTGTAAACCATATCATTAGACTGGACTGATGTGTAACTGTGATTTATTTATGGAATAATACTTTAACATTACATCTTAGACATAGTAACTGGTTCAACAACTCTATGTAACTGGTGACTGTTTGTGAATCGGTTTGATTGATTCGGAAGATTTGACCGTACACTGAAGACCTGACTGTACGAGGAACGCATGACTGATTTCTCTAACATTCATAATTTTTTTGATGATTTCCATTTTACACAATTGTATTGATCATTAATTATTATTTATTCAAACACATTTACTGCTTAATTAGACTGGCTAGACTGACCAATTCCACTTTATATACAAACATAGTATAACCTTATCCCCATATATATATATACTGTACTATAATCTGAACTTATACACTTAATATAATAATACAAGTTTATTCATTACAGTTTGTATAACTATTACTAAAGGAACAAAGACTTTGAAGAAACTGTATGTACAAACTTAAGTGATTGAATGAATGGTGAATAATATAGAAATAAGAAGCTATGCTGGACTTAATGACACTATACATTTGGACTTTGGCATCTGTAGTCGACTGACCAACATATAAATTAATTATACATTGAATGAAGTGATTTTTTTTCTTCATATACTGAATGACGTGAACTTAAGAGCTGCTTTCTTGACGGATTACCAGGACTTGATTTTACTTGGGAGTTACTGAACGATCTGATTGACTTCTGACTCAGTGAATGTTTGAACTTGCTGAAGTTATTAAACAAATATGACTTTCTGAATGAACGGACTTTAAAGAGTTACTAGACTGTACTTTTAAACTGACTCAATAAACTGAACTTTTAGACTGATTGAACGATTGTACTTTAGAACTGACTGAACGACTGTACTTTTAGACTGACTGAACGACTGTACGTTAAAACTGACTGAACGACTGTACTTTAAAACTGACTGAACGACTGTACATTTAGACTGACTGAGCGACTGTACTTTTAGACTGACTGAACGGCTCTACTTTTAGACTGACTGAACGACTGTACATTTAGGCTGACTGAACGACTGTACTGTATATCTAGACTGAACGATTGTACTTTTAGACTGACTGAATAAACTGAACTTTTAGACTGACTAAACGATTTACACTATCGTAAAATACGTATTGACTGGATTGACTGAGCGACTGGACTGAGTGACTAGACTCGTGCGAATGATTAAACTGTCGTTACTGACTACTGAAAAGAAATGACTTAATTGACTCAGGGCCATAATAACACTCAGGGAAGACCTGTGTGCTACTGATTCAGTGAACCGATGTTACTGACTCATTGACTATACCTACGTGTTTCTGACTCAGTGCACATGATAAATGACCTTAAGACTTTTTGCTATTGTACACGCTGCTGACTCAGTGCAATTGTACTGAAGACTCTTGACTCAGTTCATTTGCATTACGAACTATACTGCTTCAGTGTGTATGTATGTGAATCTACTGACTCATTGTACTTGCATTACTGACTCCACTTATTTGCGTTATCGACTTTACTGACTCAGTGCACTTGTCTACGTAAATCACTATGTATGCACAGATGCTGCTGATTCAGTACACGAGTATTACGGAATCAACTGACTATGATTTACGCATATACTACTGATTCGTGGCAAATGTATCAGGAAACTTTGTTGATTGTTCAGTAAACACTACTGAATGACTGCATTTGTTTACTGACTCCACTGAATCATAACATGTCACTGATACAACTGACTCGGTACATTTATATTATAAATTCGAGTGATTCAGTACTCTTGTATCAATGACTCGACTGAATGAATGCACTTGGTTTACTGACTGAAACTGTACTGCTGACTTTACTGACTTTACTTTTATTACCGACTCTACTGATTCACTGTATATGTATTACTGACTCACTATACATGTATTACGGACCCTACTGACTCACTATACATGTATTACTGACTTTACTGACTCACTTAACTTGTATTATTGACTTTACTGACTTTACTGACTCACTTTGCTTGTATTATTGACTACTGACTCACTGTACATGTATTACTGGCTCTGCTGACTCACTGGACATGTATAATTGACTTTAATGACTCTACTGATCCACTGTACTTGTATTACCGGCTCTACTGGGACTCACTTCACTTGTAATATTGACTCTGCTGACTCACTGTATGTACCTGTGTTTCTGACTCAATCCAATGGCTCAGTGAACGAATTTAAGTCACTGATTTGGTATTCGCACTACTTACTGACTGTATACCCAACTGAACTGAACGACTGACTTTAATTAATATGCTGACTTGTACTGTTGACTCATTGACGACGTGTTAAACACGGTAAATAAATATGATAATGAATCACTGTTGCACTATAACCTTGCACCACGAGCCATACACAAGAGATACAGTGTTACGCCACCATACACCTTTCACTGTCAGTCTACACCATACATCTACTACCCCTCTAAGCCAACACCACAATCCTCACTGTATATAACCGAACTCCACAAACTAAGCGACCTTTATGACAACAATAATCCCGGTGACAGACAAAGACAGGCATTGACAGACAGGTAGACAGACAGGTGTTATGACAGCAGTAATAACCTTGCCGTAATGCCTGTTTAAATGACCTTTTGGACGATCACAATAAAGCTTGTCTGACATTTACCAAACTCGTTGAGGCCTTAAGTGTACAAAACTCTCGAGTGACCTTTTCCACCCCCCCTCCCTCCTTCCACACTAGGGTAAAACATCCACACTCGCATTTTTTTTAACATCCACACAGTCATATTTTTTTTATTCACACTGTCATTTTTTTTAATATCCACACTGTCATTTTTTTATTCACACTGTCATATTTTTTAACATCCACATCGTCACATTTTTAATATCCACACTGTATGACGGATATTTTCAAGCATTTTTTCATTCCTTGGTGGAGTTGTGGGACATTTTCAACACGACTGAACGAGACATTTACGACAGAATATGACCGTTTGAGACACACCTACCTACCAGCATCAACCGACCGACTCATTTTGGAAGACATTTACAGCACTAGATGACTGATGAGATGACATATTTTGACATTGACTAAACAGGGACATTTATTCCTAACATAAGCGATTTCATGGCCGATTATGTCACATTTACCTCATTAAATGACTATTGACAACGAGTTAGACGACTGTGACATGACTGACAACTTTGACAATCCGAGAGACACGACTTGACAACTACATGTTTAATATTGACATAACAACCAGCTCTAATTAGGGTAACATAGTAGTTTAAAATGTACTAAAGTGACGTGACAATCATAATGACATGACAATCAAAATAACATAATCACAATGACATGACAGACAAAATGACATGATGACTAAAAGACTTTCACGACCGAAGAAAGACATACCGATCACAATGACTTGACAATAAATATGACATGTCAGCCAAGATGATGACCAAATTATGGCAGTCAAAAAGAAATTATCAACAAAATGACACAATTGAAGGACATGACAAATACAAAGTTAAAATGATCTGACAATTACATGACTTGACAACATAAAATGGCGTAGCGTGACAGATAAATGGCACGGCACTATGACAATATTTTCCTAAAGATTATAATACAGTACTTAAATCACTTGTTAATTATGTCGAGGTGATTGTCATTTTATTACTGTAATTTTTCTTGACAACTTATGATGATGGTTGGTAACTGTGATTTCAACATAACTCATTCTGACAACAGTTTATCAGGCGATCAAATCTCCTTTTCTGCCAACATTTGACATGGCATTTCAAGCCTGACAACATTTAACTGCCAGGATAGGAGAACGTTATTGACACCAAGCAAGTGATAAACATTACCACACACACACACACACACACACCCTCCCCGTGACAACATGACATGGGCCACTCCCGGTTTCATCATGACAGTGGTGGCTCAACATTGTTTTTATTATACTCAACAAGTGACAAACATTCCCCAAAACACCTTCACTCTGCCGTGACAGCGTGACAGATGTCCGGGACAACAGTGTCAGGACGGTGGTGACAGGCCCGCTTCCCGTCGTCATAGGTCGCTAGGTCAAGTACAAGTGAAGCATATCCTGAGACGAGTCCGACGAATGTGGGCCTTAAGTCCCTTGTCTGTAAGGCTTTATCTCGCTTGTCATACAATGTACCATTAATATGTTTTAGTGTGTACGAATCTACGTTAAATAATACATCTTGCAATGAATTCAACTAAACTCTTGTAAAAAAAAAAACATTGTGATAAAATAATTCTTCTAAGTGAATTTTATCAAAGTATAAAATATATATATATATATATATATATATATATATATATATATATATATATATATATATATATATATATATATATATATATATATATATATATATAATTTTCAACATCGATCTAAAAGCAAAACATTAAAAGCAAGATGTGTTTGTTAGCCTTACGACAAGTGACCACTGGGTGCCCCAAGTCTCGGGCCAGCTACGTGTCAAAGTCCCCGTGTTTGTGTGTAAATCAAATATAATTGTTATTTTCAGAGAATATGATACATGGTATTTTTGTAGCAGATAAAGGTCATGTACTATGTTTATTATATAGGGTGGGCGCCACAAGAGTTGGCAGATATAACTTTTGTTTTTTTGTTAGTTTATATATATATATATATATATATATATATATATATATATATATATATATATATATATATATATATATATATATATATATATGTGCGATTTTTTTTCGGTTTTGTTGCCAAGGATGATCAGGCCCAATTGTGTTTTATTATTGTATTGTTGGTGTGTTGTATATAACTGTTCACGCCAGACTCATGTTATACTATGTCTGTTTTGTGATGATGCATTATACTGTTTACATTGTGTTCAACTCCCTTGCCTGCTGATGCTTTGGCGCCCAGTCATATGAATAAATGAGATGTAAGACAACTTGTGTATCTTATTCACTCCCTCTAGTCTTCATTATTATCATTATGTCACGTATTATTACCTGCTGGACGGTGTTAACATCAAGGAGGATTTCTGAACAAGGAACGAAATCTCTCTCTCTCTCTCTCTCTCTCTCTAGCAATATGAGACAAATATACCAGTTACTTTGGTGTTATTATGCCAAGGTTGACTTACATAAACAAACAACAACATGAACAATAATGGATACTATCTAGATCTTGTTTACCTCAACATTGACCAGTATATATGAATAGGACCAATTAGTGATATTATCATTATAATTATATTTCATTACTCAATTATTATTATTAGTAGTAGTATGAAAAGAGAACAGTAACAACAAATCAATAATAACAATAATAATAATAATAATAATAATAATAATAATAATAATAATAATAATTGAGTAATAACTACATTTATACAGAAAAATTTGTATCTCTTAAAATTCTTAATTATTTATGAACCAGTGTAATTACTAAATTAGTTACACAAAGACTTTAGGTGATGAAGCGCGCACACACACACACACACACATACCCTTATCAACCACCAGCAAGACAAGACGTTCCCTGAAGGCGCTCCCTGTTTGAGCAGCCAGGCCGAGTCTGTCTGCCCCCCTCCCCCTGCTACGCCCTACCAGCCTTACTACACCGGGATTTATTCAGCAAAACATTCAAGTGATCAGTGAACGATCGACTACCAAACAGTGTTCCTATAGTGCACTCCAAGGAAAAGCACAAAAACACAGCAGTGTAACACTGAGAGTGACTGGATCTGACCTAACCTGACCTCACGGCTTCACCTGACCTGACCTAACCTGAAGGATGGAGCACACATAAGAACATAAGAACATAAGAAAACAAGGAGTCTGCAATAGGCCGGTTGGCCTGTGCATGGCAGCTCCTGTCGAGAGTTACTACCACTCTCTATCATCCATGAATCTATCTAGCCTCCTTTTGAAACTTTCCAGAGTTCCCGCACTTACTACAAAGTTGCTAAGCTTGTTCCACTCGTCCACCACCCTATTTGTGAACCAGTTTCTTCCTATCTCCCTCCTAAACCTAAACTTATCCAACTTGAATCCGTTGCTCCGAGTCCTATCCTGCTCGGATATTATAAGAACTTTATCTCCCCTTTATTGATTCCTTTCACCCACTTAAATACCTATCATATCTCCCCGCACTCTTCGTCTTTCTAGGGAATGCAAGTTAAGTTTCTTTAACCTATCCTGATATGGAAGGTTTCTAAGTCCCGGAATCATTTTTGTCATTCTTCGCTGCACCGACTCTAGTGAATTTATATCCATTCTATAATAGGGGCACCAGAACTGAACCGCATAATCGAGGTGCGGCCTGACTAGCGCAAGATAAGTTGCAATAAGACCTCTGCACTCTTGTTACTTACACTTCTAGATATAAAACCCAATACTCTGTTTGCCTTATTTCGAACATTAACGCACTGTTTTCTGGGCCGTAGGTCCGGGCTTACAAGTACCCCTAGGTCTCTTTCACAAGTCGACTTCTCTAGGTTGATGTTGTTAAGGCTGCATTGCCCCAAGCTACTGTCCTGGCCATGTGGCCACACACCTGCCCAACTGCATCCAGCCCATACGAGCACGAACTGATTGCTATAAGAACAGCCCAGTCCTAACTATGTTACATTTGTAAATCAAGAGACCTATTCCCCAATTATATAATGGTATATTTTCAGCCTTCCGGCTGCCATGCTCTTTCAATAAACCGTTAATTATTATTATTATTATTATTATTATTATTATTATTATTATTATTATTATTATTATTATTATTATTATTATTATTATTATTATTATTATTATTATTATTATTATTATTATTATTATTATTATTATTATTAATGGTACCCAACACTGACGTCTCTTCAGTGTGATCGTTTCTGAGGACTCAAATGATCCAAGTTCTTTATTTCCCAAAAATAAAAACACAAATTACAGGTGTTGACCGGTACAGGCAGTCAAGTTTTCCCGGCGCAGCAAAGGTCAATAATGGGGTGGCCAAGGAGGTGACCGGATAAAACCCCAACGGACAAAACCCCAGTCTCATATTTAAAATATAAAATAAAACGCTTTTAAGCTTAGGTTAGGTTAGGCTAGGTTAGTGTTGACAAATGACAATCCCGTTGGGGTTTTGTCATGGAACCGGCCAAGGAACATGTATGGCCAGGTTGTGAGCCTTCGTGTACAAACAAACTTTTCTGTGTTAATCCATCAATGAATTATGAACATACTTGATTTATGTCTCCAGCCACACCTCCTCCTATTGGCCACTCGATGACAGGTGTGTAAATCCTGCATGTAAGTGGGGTGACAGGAGTGTAAATCATGCATATATGTGGGGTGACAGGAGTGCAAATCATGCATGTATGTGGGGTGACAGGAGTGTAAATCATGCATGTATGTGGGGTGACAGGTGTGCAATTCATGCATGTAGGTGGGGTAACAGGTGTGTAAATCATCCATGGTTGTGGACGACAGGTGTGTAAATCATGAATTCTTGTCACCACAAAATACCTTACAAGTCCATTAGAAAAAGATAACTGCTAAATGCTCATTAAATTCAAGCCTTAAATTGTATTCTCTTCCGCCACTCAAATCCTAACACAACTGGATGACAAACTGAAAGACCAATTACCTGTGACACTAATTACAAACAGAGACGCAGGTGTTGGCAACTAACTGGGAAAAAAACAACAGACAACAATTAGGGTATAATTTGGAGGTGAAGTTTATATTGTCTTAAGTAATCTGATCGAAGACATATATTTGTATTCTTCTACATACGGTGGTGTACAGTATATGTCGTTCTGGTATGTAAGGTCATGGTATAAGGTTCACATGATGGTGTATCAAGTACCTGTAAATCTGTACACCAATAAAATCAAACACCTGTAAATCTGAGCACAAATATAAACAAACACCTGTAAATCTGAGCACCAATATGATGAACCAATGTAAATCTGAGCACCAATATAATCAAACGCCTGTAAATCTGAGCACCAATATGATGAAACAACTGCAAATCTGAGCACCAATACGATAAAACACTTGTAAATCTATACACCAATATAATCAAATACCTGTAAATCTGAGCACCAATATCATCAAACACCTGTAAACCTGAGCACCATTATCATCAGAAACCTGTAACTCCTAACACCAATATTACTCAGCTTCTATTTCCATAATAGTAGCCAGCCAGAGTCAGCGAGTACCTCTAGCTACCACCCTCACACAGACACACTTAGTTAAATTCCCAACACTCCCTTCACCTGTACAGTACAATATACGAACACACAGATCATAAAAACCTAACCAACCCAACGAGATTAATTAAGACAAACTGACAATCATTTCCACCTCACCTGGCGAACGTTCGACAGCCTTCAAGTCTTTAGCAACATCACTTATATAAGCTAAGGACTTCAATGGTTGTGTTAACGAGTGATTTTAAACTTTAATGACACTAGAAGGTTAAAAAAAACCCTCCTATTTTAACGCTTTATCTTCTCCCGTGTGCATGTGAGAAAGGAGTGTTAAGGATATTAACTATTTCAGTTATGTAGCTACAAGACAGACAGACAGACAGACAGACAGACAGACAGACAGACAGATATAGATATGAAGTTATTTCGTAAAGTCATTTTGCAAGTTTACATTGATTCAACATGAATATACTGTAGATAATAAAAGGTATACAGTATAGCCATGAACAGACATACAAGGCAGGTATACAGTGCAGATAAACATACAGAGATTGCCAAGTAAAAAATGTTAAATCAAAGTGCTTTTCACACCTTCACTGTGTGTAGAGACTCACCGTGATGTACAGTCTCGTTCAAGATTCTTCGAACACTGCTGGAGACAGCTGGCAACTCTAGACCATTTGTTTACTATAGTACGTAGTATAATATATTACGAAAAAACAAAGCTCAACTATTTAATTAAGCAACAGGGAACTAAGTCACCAATCACCGATTACTTTTACATTCATTCATTAGTTTTACTATGTACTATAGTAAACAAACAGCCTTGAGTTGCCAGCTGTCTCCAGCAGTGTTCGAAGAATCTTGAACGAGACTGTACATTAGGGAGTGACAGTTTGGCAAAAGTTTTCAAAATCAAGTGGCTTGGGTTGGATTATTTGTCTATCGGCCACGCTGGTTCCGAATATGTTTGAATCTTTAACATCAGTGCATTAGAAGGTTTGTGGATACTTTTCGGTTCGACATAAAAAAAAACAAGAATAATGGTAGACATTCTTTATTATTGGCATGTATGCTTCAATTTATCAGCAGCACACTAGCACAGTTGGCACACTAACATTGGCTGTCCCCACAGTGTCCCCTCAGTCCCAGTGTCCCCACAGTCTAGCACTGGTAGTCCTCTTTCTTAGCCCTCCGCTTGTTTCTCTTCCTGGCCTCCAGCTTGTTCCAGGTGACCTGGTCCTGCTGCCAGGCAGAGCTGGCCACGTCTGCCGCCTCCGTGGTGAGCTTCACTCCTCTTTCCACTGCGGTGGTGGTGCAGGGCAGACCTGGCTCACTGTACGGTTCCTCCAGAAATTGCTCCAGTTCCTGGTCACTGTGCTGGAACAGGATGGGAGGGGAGGAGCTGGCCTTCTGCAGATCAACCAACTCTGACAGCTTGGTGGCTGCCAGATTCAGTTGAGGGTTCCTCACTTTCCTCACTGTCTTTCTCTTGTGCCTTTTTTCCTTCTTCCTCAGCTGCTTGATGATGTTTAGGGCCAACTCCCTCTCACTCTTGTCCATGGAGGCCAGCAGTGAGACCAGCACCACCTCGTGCTGGCCGAAGTAGCCGTTGAACTGGAGGTATGGAGTAAGCAGCTCCACTTCCTCCAGGGTGCAGTACGTCCTCACCCGGTTGATGATGGCGAGGAGGTGGCGTGGGCCCTCCAGTAGCAGATTCCTCTGCCTGATCTCCAGGAAGGAGGGCACGTAGATAAGGATGATGAAGGAGGTCATCCGTCTCTGTGACTCGCTGGGGGAGGTGGTGCTCATGTAGGCCCTCAGCTCCCTGCTCTCCGTGTTTTGCCATCTGGCGTTGGTCATGGCTCCGGCCCGTGCCCTGGCCCATCTCTCCTCAATGTGGCCGGACTCCACCGTCTTGGCCATCTCCAACAGATACCGGGTGTCCCAGCTGAACTCCTCCCAGACGACGGAGGGGATGGCATCCAGGAGAGACCTGAGGTAGGTGTTGGTGACGGCCTCGAATTCAACCACCGGAAGGTCCCACACGTTGCCGGTCAGCTTCCGAGCCTCCTCACCACTCCAGGAGGCGGGACCAGTGGTTGGGCCAGCGTAATGGTTGAATAGATGGCCGAAGAGCTTCTCCAGACTGTGGATCAGGCAGTGGATGTGGAGGAGAGGCCGTCCCAACAGCCTTTCAAACTCGGCGATGAAACCGTGATTATAGCCACTCAGTTTGTTGCAACCGTCGCTAAGGACAACCAGGAGGTCGGTGGTGTCAATACCGCGCTCCTCCAGGAAGGCCAGCAGGCTGGTGGCCAGGTCTACCCCCTTTCCCCCCACCGGGACCAGGTGACCAAGGAACTCCTCACCAGGGAAGCCGATCACTGCACAGTCTTCCCTCTTTTCCATGGCGAATCTCTTGTGGTTCTTCTCACCTACACCAGTCACTATCTTGTTCTCATTGATCCTCTCATCTACCATGAGACCTCTGACCTTGAATCCCCTGAACTTTTCTTTTTTCTGTTCTCGTGACCTCTTCCTGACTCTCTCCACTTTCTTCCAGTTAGTCACTTTAGACTTGTCCCCTTCAGTTATGATGTTGTCTGCAGCTCTGATGGTGTTTGCGATGTGAGCCACTGCATCATTGGATACCTTGAACCTGTCAGCAGTTTCTCCGATCCTGTCCTCGGCTTCTTTCTCCCTTTTCCTTTTCTCTGATCTTGCTCTCCTGTCGACCATAGCCTTGAACTCATTGTCATTGACATCCTTATAATCACTATCTTCTTCCTGAGCACTGTCATCCACTGCCGACACTTTACACGACATCCTCTCCATCTCCTCCTTACTCTTTGACCTCATCTTCTCAGTTTTCCTCTCTTCCTCAGCCCTTTTCTTTGCCCTCTTCGCTTCCTTCTCCCTCTCTTCTTTCAGCTTGGCAGTCACAATTTTGTCAACGCCATCAATGCAGCCCTCCCTTCCCGGTTTCCTCTGGGCTGCCAGGAAGCTTTTCTCTCGTTCGTGCACTTTGCTGTCGTCTGCCACATCAAACAACTTCTCAGCTATATCCTCGAACCTCATCTTCAGCTTCCCGTTCTTCGTTTTCTTCCTTTTCTGTTTCTGTCCATTTCCCTTCATCATCATCGTCTCCCTCCGCATCCTCCACAGGTCGTGGACTCTCATTTTCACCCTGATTTCAGAGATAGTGGGGACAGTGGCCTTCCTATACACATCCAGTACCTTCTCAGTCACCTTGTTGGTGGCATCCATATAATCAAAAGCATTTGTTCTTCTCCTTAACCTCTCGTTTTCTGCTTCATAAGCCAGGGCACTTCCAACTTCCTTGTTCAGAGGCAACTTGTTAGATGGCAGAGGCATCCGAACCCCGAACACCTTATCGTTACCCTGGCACAGCTGAGTGTTGCTAATCTTAGGACGACCCATCTTGGTGGCGGCCCTTTGAACTAACTGCAAAACAACACAGAAAAAACAACTTTCAGCACTTCAATATCACCACCTATTGAACAATATTTTATTCAAAAGTACGGACTGAGATTTTGTCCTTAACTGTCCAAGTCAAGCTACTTGGGCTGAATTCGTTGATCAGTCCTGGGACGAATATTACCAACGGCGTGAATAGATTCCGTGGAATAAATTCAGGGCATTCCCGTCCAGGGAGCCTCAACAAACTCTGTAAATATTGCCATTGGCCTGCCATTGGCACATATACGGAGTTTGGTAATGTTCCATGAGCGGGAATGTCCTGAATTCATTCCACGGAATCTATCCACGCCGTTGGTAATATTGGGCCCTGGTTTTCGAAATATACGTATGTGGTGACTTGCAGCAAAAATATCGGCATAATTTGTAGCGCATTGAGTTGTAAAACAATAGCATATTATGAACCAGTGTACACAGTAGTCGAATAATCCAATTCAATAACTTGATTTTAACAGGTTGTGCCACATTGCCAGTCCCTTTATTATTTACAGTTTTTTCGCGTTTTTCATGCCAAACCCAAAAGTATCCACAAACCTTCTAATGCAATGATGTAAAAAACTCAAACATATTCGGAATTAGCGTGGCCGATAGACAAATAATCCAACCCAAGCAATTAGATTTTGAAAACTTTTGCCAAACTGTCACTCCCTACTGTACATGTAGGGGTTGTGGGTCAGTGAGAGAAGACTCCTGCCACATGTCCCTATCTTAGGGAACTCTTCTTTGATAAGATAAACTTCTGACAAATTCTTTAAAACAAAAGAATCATTGAATCGATAGTTAATGGCTACGAGGGAATCATCGTCTCTTTAGTCTCTCAACCAAATCAAAGTTTGAAGAAAAAGAAGTTAAGTGAAGTATTTAGCGCAGTGTGGTAGTGGTGGTCGCCAGTGTCACGGAAGAGTAGCCGAATTACATTATATCGTAAAATAACGCCAGTGGTGCTACAAGACTGGGGATGGAGTTCGTGCACCTTTGTCAATATATACAAGTATGTGAAGGTAAACAACAGGTAATACATAGTTCCCTCACTCTCCTTGTTGTCTTAGTGAGGCCAAATATTATCAGTTGTCCTCTATATTGGCTATATATACGAAGAACAAAAACAATTCCTATATAAACTGCTACATTATTCCTCCCTCAACATACTACACCGGCTTTTTCAGCTGACCATTAGTATGTAACTTTACAAAGAGAACATTTAAATGTTCTTGAACTCCTTTCTTTATTATTCAACGTCACACTTCCTGGATCTACAGTATATTCCTCCTCAGCTATGAAGGACAACACTTCACTCCAATGTCAACAACCACTTGGTAAATAACAGACAAGTGACTGACCCCTGCTGTTATATCCTCCTATCTTAAAGCTAATCTGCCCAGGTAACACTATACATTGTCATATACCAGTACGTTTTCCATGTCTCTTCATCTCTTTAATATTTCCCATTTTTATATAATTTCTCGTTTTCTTTTATATTATAAGGTATATATTCATTTATATAATATACATATACATGGTGAGAGGCGCTTCTCTGGTCACGAGTCATGAGGGTACACAGGAAGCCACTGTTCCTGTTCCCCATTACCATACTCACCTTGCCTAATCACCTCCACCTGCCAAAAGTATGACGGCTTTGTAAGTAATCAAATGAACCATATCTAAAAAGCATTGTGTATATTCAAATCACCAGATGAAAAACCAGCAATGCCTGGAGGTAAGTAATCATGAAAATAGGTTACGGAGTTCACTAGAGGTGTGGCGGATACAGTATACTGAAGGGAGTAGTGTGGCCAGCATTGTACTCGACCACCTTCACTTTACCTCTAGTGCTTTGGGCACTAGAGGAAGAAATGGTATCAGTGGTAATAGCAGCTCAAGATACCTTTCACCTCCCACTCCCCCCCTCACCCCACTCCTCTCTACACCTTCCTCTCCTTCCCTCTCTCTTCTCCCCTCACCCCCTCTCTCTTCTCCCCTCACCCCCTCCACCCTCATCCCCACTCTCCTCTCCCTTCACCTCCATCTCTTCTTCCCTCACCCCATTTCCTATTCCCTCACCCCTATCTTCTACCCTCACCCCCACTCCTCTCTCCTCACCCCTCTCTCCTCTTTCCTCACCCTCATCTCGTCCCCCCACCCCCCTCTCCCCACCCAGCGTCGGAAGACCGGAAAAAAGAGAGAACGGAGACTCTCAACAGGTCAGGAGCTCCTCCCCCTCTATCCCCCCGCGGGTCACCACGGTCTACCAAGTCAAGTTGTGCAATGCCAGAAAGTCCTTCACCCCCTTTAAGTCCACCACCTTTTTTAAGTCATTAAATACCTCATAAGGGGAGAGAAAGGGGGAGAGGGAATGGGAATGGGGAGAGGGGAGGGTAGGGGAGGTCATTGACCCCCTCCACAAGCCTAGAAGTCTCATCTGGATCCGGCAGCATTGAGCCAGATGGTTGTGTTAAGTACCGAGTTGAGGCCAAAAATAAAAGGTTGGTTCAGGCTGATTGAATAATTGTTGTCACCTGTTCCTAGTTCATTATTTTCTTCCCTGTCACGCAGCTTTGAACAACCTCAACTACAACAACACAAGTCAGAGCCTAAGTCTTCTTCACAATCACAAGACTGGGGTAAAGGCCAAAGAAAACCACACAGAAGAAAATAATAATTCAAGGTTTCATCTCAAACACACCTTTAAGTTATGGTAATGAACATGATAAATATTCATCTACCTGTATCGAGCATCTTGTCAATCTGTTGCCGTGATTTTAATGGTGATTTTTTGTTGTTGTTGTGGACTTGTTTGGAAGTTCTGACAGGAATGATAAGCTTCAACCTCCCTCATTAGATGATCAGTAGTTAAGTATTCAAGGTAGTTAGGTGCCATCAGAAGATCATATATACTGTACAGAAATCATGTGTATCACGTCATCCAATTTGTTGTCAATAACCTAGGATTCTTAAATCACCTCCCATTCCTCCAATCACCCCCTCATCTTCTCCTCTTCTTCTTCCCTTCTCCTCTTCCCCTCTCCTCATCCCCTGCTTCTTCACTCACCCTCTCTTCTCTCCTCACCTCCTCTTCTTCTTCCCCCACACCCTCTCTTCTCTCCTCACCTCCTCTTCTTCTTCCCCCACACCCTCTCTTCTCTCCTCACCTCCTCTTCTTCTTCCCCCACACCCTCTCTTCTCTCCTCACCTCCTCTTCTCTTCCCTTCTCCTCTTCCCCTCTCCTCATCCCCTGCTTCTTCACTCACCCTCTCTTCTCTCCTCACCTCCTCTTCTTCTTCCCCCACACCCTCTCTTCTCTCCTCACCTCCTCTTCTTCTTCCCCCACACCCTCTCTTCTCTCCTCACCTCCTCTTCTTCTTCCCCCACACCCTCTCTTCTCTCCTCACCTCCTCTTCTCCTTCCCTCACCCCCCCCCTTTACTCCCGTCACCCCCTCGCCTCACTCCTCCCTTTTTGAACTTGCTCTGTGATGCAATGAACGTTACCCAACAGTTCATAATGTTCACCTGATCACTTTCTACTAATTATCTTAAGTAATCAACGTTAAGTGGCAGGTGTGAGGTTGACCATCCAGTTCACACGAGACCAACAACACTCACTGTTTCCTAGTGAGAGCCTCGCCCTAGTTCACCGTGTATTCAGGGTTATACATGCACACTGTGTGATACATGTACTCAGGGTGATACATGTACTCAGTGTGATACATGTACTCAGGGTGATGCATGCACACTGTGTGATACATGTACTCAAGTGTGATACATGTACTCAAGCGTGGTACATGTGCTCAGGGTGATACATGTGCTCAGGGTGATACATGTGCCCAGGGTGATACATGTGCTCAGGGTGATACATGTACTCAGGGTGATACATGTGCCCAGGGTGATACATGTGCTCAAGGTGATACATGTACTCAAGCGTGGTACATGTGCTCAGGGTGATACATGTGCTCAGGGTGATACATG
This sequence comes from Homarus americanus, assembly GCF_018991925.1. Taxonomy (NCBI): domain Eukaryota; kingdom Metazoa; phylum Arthropoda; class Malacostraca; order Decapoda; family Nephropidae; genus Homarus; species Homarus americanus. Next base: position 17,631,922 of record NW_024716703.1, on the reverse strand, counting down.
TGCCCAGGGTGATACGTGTGCTCAGGGTGATACATGTGCTCAGGGTGATACATGTCACATGTGCCCAGGGTGATACATGTACTCAGTGTGATACATATACTCAAGCGTGGTACATGTGCTCAGGGTGATACATGTGCTCAGGGGTGATACATGTGCCAGGGTGATACATGTGCTCAGGTGATACATGTGTTGAGGGTGATACATGTCCTCAGGGTGATACATGTACTCAAGTGTGATACATGTGCTCAGGGTGATACATGTGTTGAGGGTGATACATGTGCTCAGGGTGATACATGTACTCAAGCGTGATACATGTGCTCAAGGTGATACATGTGCTCAGGCTGATACATATGCTCAGGGTGATACATGTACTCAAGTGTGATATGTGTGCTCACGGTGATACATGTGCTCAGGGTGATACATGTACTCAAATGTGATACATGTACTCAGGGTGATACATGTAGTCAGTGTGATACATGTACTCAGTGTGATACATGTATTGAGGTTGATACATGTACTAAGTGTGATACATGTACTCAGGGTGAAACATGTACTTAGGCTGATACATGTACCCAGTGTGATACATGTACTCAGGGTGATACATGCACACTGTGTGATACATGTACTGAGTGTGATACATGTACTCAGGGTGATACATGTACTCAGGGTGATGCATGTACTCAGTGTGATACATGTACTCAGGGTGATACATGTACTCAGTGTGATACATGTACTCAGGGTGATACATGTACCCAGTGTGATACATATACTCAGGGTGATGCATGTACTCAGGGTGATGCATGTACTCAGGGTGATACATGTACTCAGGGTGATGCATGTACTCAGTGTGTTATGCGTACTCGGTGTAAATATTCTTTAACTCCTTCACTACGGGGACGCCACTTGTATAGAGTTAAAGTCAGACAATTTTATTCAGCACAGAGGGTAGCCCGAACACAGGGGTTAAAGTTATACAAATGACTTCCTCAGCCCTTCCCTTCCACCTCCTCCACTCCCCAGTCAGTCCTCCTTCCACTCCCCGTCTCTCTCCTTCACTCCCCTGTCTCTCTCCTCCACTCCCCAGTGTCTCCCCTCCGCTCCCCATTCCCTTCCCTCCACTCCCCAATCCCTTCCCTCCACTCCCCCTCCCCAGTCTCTCCCCTCCACTCCCCAGTCTCTTCCCTCCACTCCCCAGTCTATTTCCTCCACATTCTCTCCATTCCTCGTAGTCCCTCCCTTCCACTGCCCAGTCTCGCCCTCCACTCCCCAGTCCCTCCCTTCCTCCCCAGTCTCTCAGCTCCATCCTCCCAGTCTCTCCTCTCCACTCCCCAGTCTCTCCCTCCACTCCCCAGTCTCTCCTCTCCACTCCCCAGTCTCTCCCTTCCACTACCCAGTCCCTTCCTCCACTCCCCAGTCTCTCAGCTCCACCCTTCCAATCCTCTCCCTCCCTCCCCAGTCTCTCAGCTCCACCCTCCCAGTCTCTCCTCTCCACTCCCCAGTCTCTCCCTCCACTCCCCAGTCCCTTCCCCCCCACTCCCCAGTCTCTCAGCTCCACCTCCCAGTCTCTCCCTCCACTCCCCAGTCCCTCCTCCACTCCCCAGTCTCTCAGCTCCACCCTCCCAGTCTCTCCCCTCCACTCCCCAGTCCCTTCCTCCTCCCCCAGTCTCTCAGCTCCACCCTCCCAGTCTCTCCCTCCACTCCCCAGTCCCTTCCACCCTCCCAGTCTCCCCCAGTCTCCAGTCTCTCCTCCACCCCTCCAGTCTCCTTCCCTCCACTCCCCAGTCTCTCAGCTCCACCCTCCCAGTCTCTCCCCTCCACTCCCCAGTCTCCCTCCCTCCCACTCCCCTCCTCCCCCCTCCCAGTCTCTCCCCTCCACTCCCTAGTCTCTCCTCTCCACTCCCCAGTCTCTCCCCTCCACTCCCCAGTCCCTTCCCTCCACTCCCCAGTCTCTCAGCTCCACCCTCCCAGTCTCTCCCCTCCACTCCCCAGCCTCACCCCTTTACCGTAGGATAATGAAGGTACAAAATAGTCAATCTCACCAACAGGTAACTCACTCCCAGGTGCCTCAAGTGTTAATGAGCCTCAACAAGGTAAAGCTCTATCCTCCATAACGTTTAATTGTTGATATAATAGTGTAATTACTTTCCTTGCCACGCGCCTAAAGACCTTAGTTATTGGAGCGCAGTAACAGCCTTAGAACAACTACAACAATAAACAAGTTGCATTAATGTTCTATTGTTGTTGATGTTGTCTTTATGTTTATGTATATAACCATTACTGGACTATCATTTGAACGCTACTTAATAAATCTGAACTATATCATATGATCAGTATACATGGAGCAGTTTACTTGGTGATGGTCTACAGATGACAGTATTCATGAAACTTCCTAAAGATTATTTGTTAAAAGTTGTTAGATCTTCACACCGATTATGATTAACTTTGCATTTATCCCTCAACTATGAATAATTATACCAAAGGGAAAATAAGAAGGAGTATAAAAACAAGAATGTATTCACAATAATAAATTAATAATAGTGGCAGTATATTAAGGAGACCATACAAAATATAAACCATGGCTGGTAGAGGTGGGGCCTGGTGTCACTTGGCGACTCGGCCCAACTGGACTTCATGTGCACAGAGGGTTACACTGAGGCCGCACCCATCATCGAGGGTGTGAGCACTATGTTGAAAAGTTGCTGTTGTGGGCTAGTGGCACACACAAATTCTAGCGAGGTAGCACGCTGCACCAGCGAGCTATGTCGCTAGCGGCAGGCCACACAGGTCACCACACTGCAGCAGCTCTGTCACTCCATACATAAAAAGCTGAAAGATTGAACACGTCCTCAGTTTCGTACTAACTAAACTATTCACTTGTAACAACAGTTAAGTATTCCTCTTCTATTCTAAACACACTACAGTATGACTATATATATATAAAATATTACTCCTACTCACAGAGTGGACAGGTGTCAGCGGCGAGGCAGATCCCGGCTACGTGAAGTGGCCTGCCTTGCCGGCCTCTCACAACAGCTCGTGTAAAATGAATCCCGAGTTTCGAACTCAAGCAAGAAGTGAAACAATACAGGGTAATTCATTCACATACCAAGCAAGAAGTGAAACAAAACACTTTTGTTGTTGATGTTTTTTTCTGTTTTGTATTTTACCATTATTGTACTATCATTTGAACGCTACTTAATAAATCCGAACGATATCATCTGATCAGCACAAATGGTGCAGTTTACTTGGTGATGGTCGACAGATGACAGTATTCATGAAACTACCCAAAGATTATTTTACTTATATAATATTAACTTTTACTAAAACCTAAATACTTCCAAAAGACTCCTGATATATTCTTTACACAACGACTCACCGCTCAGCGTCAAAACAGAGCCATAATAACAAATAACAAGGTGTGATTTCCTTCCGAATACATTTGTTCATCTATCATCGAGAAGTAACAATACACCTAACTAACTCCTTCAAGTTGCAGTAAAAAAAAAGGTGACAAAATGGCGTCAGAAGTACATTAAGACTTTAGTACAGTGCAGTATATAGAGTCCTTCTATAACCTCCACTCACTTATAGAAGGAAAACATACGAATCTTTCAAAACTCAAACCCATAAATTCCTGAACCAAAGATTAACATCACTTGAGTCTCCCGTCGCCCACTGTTAATGTATTCAATCTTAATATCTACTTTGTTTTTGTATGTTGTTTATCATATTTTCCTCCCGTGTCTTTGTTCTGTGTTGGCGGACGATCAATGACGCACAAGTGAAGGCGAAACTGACAAAAGCTCGAGGCTGTTGCTGAGAAACGTTTAAAGCTCACTGAGAATATTAACTTTGGTCTAGTGGAGATGAATAAACAAATTATGAGAATAGTTTAAAGCTTTCAAGAACTTTAACTTTGTGTAGGTGAATGATAAATAATTCTGAGAAACGTTTAAAATCACCAAGAACATTAACTTTGAGCTAGTGGAGATCAATAGATGCCAAGAAATGTTTATAGCCATTGAGAACAAATTTGTGCTGGTAACGATAAAAAAAAAGTCATACAGACAGCAGTAACCCCGCGATAAATAACTGACCAAATTGCAGAAGTCATGTCACCTGTATCTACGCCTCGGTGATAATATAAAACACTAATTCTGTTAAATCTATCCCATTCGTGTCTCTGTTCCTTCCTCCATGCTGTTACAACCTCAAAGGAACACGATTCTGCTGTTGTTTGCTATACGTCATCTTCTTTTCTGTATCGGTGTATAAAAAGTGCAAGTGTATCGCTGACTTTCCCGGCCATCAACACTTGACAGGTGAGGTTTAATCTGCTCAGCTGATTGGATGATTTGGACTGATATATCTCAGGTAGGAGGTATACTGTCTGAGGACGACCACCCCTCGCTACAGGTCCCGGTAGATCATTAACGTCATGTTGGCACTCAAGAGTCCTCCATCATGGGTGAAACAGGACATACACACGCCCGAGAGACTTAATACTATTTTCTATGGGCTAAGTCATGCTGAGTTTAGACATAAGTAAAGATGTCGTATTTTGTGTAGGTCGTCAGTGTTAGTTAAGGCGGAGGTGGCTGTTTCTCATCAGTAAGAGACGACCTTCAGAGTATCAAAATTCAGTATCCTCGATCCCACCAGAGCTCTCTTCGACCAGTGTTGATATATGATGGTCCTCGGCAGGGGTTCTGTCGCAGCACCAACAGGAGGAGAATGATGTGTTGGTGGGTATGGATGGACGCCCGGGACGGTGAAAGTGATTATACCCGTAAAAATGCTAACACCCTCAGCAGGAGTGTGGCACCTGGTGGGTGGTATAAGAAGAGGGAAGTGGTGGTGGTGGTGATGATCCTGAAGGTGCAGGAAAAATAAACATCTTGTTTATTCTTTAAAATTTCCCAAACTACTACAATTTACCTCTGATGTTTTATGCATGTTCTATATTTTACTATAATTTACCACTAACAAAATTGATTTGTTTAAATATGTCGATTAATTTCGTAGTTTGTGATGTTAAAAATGAAGAAAATCGCAGAAAACATTGGAACTAACTCCCAAACATTATCACTCTACACCTCTTACCTTAACAACTATTATTTACACTTCTTTTAAGGATAAAATTCACGCAATACAAACACTGACTCACAGAACTAACCCAAAACTTCCATCAATCATATATGTGTGATAAATAATGTAAAAAACAAAATAATAATAACATTCCAAACACAAATAAATAACCACGAAAGGAAGAAAATGGTGAAGATGATGATTATTTTTCCATCATTGTCTAGATTTAAGTGTTGATGTTATAAAAGTGAAATCTAAATACATTCTCCTGCCTCCCTCCCTTCACCCAAGACGAAAACATTTTAAAACAACAGAGATTAGGACGCCTAAAAATATCCCAAATCTGATAATTTCTGACACACACCTCTCTCTTTTGCTTTCTTTCGTTTTCTTTATTTTTCTATTTTCCTTCTTTCTCTTCCTCTCTTTCTTCCATTTCTCTTTATCTCTTTCTGTTTATCTGTCTGTCCGTCTTTCTTTCTCATCCTTCATTTATCAACTTTTTTGGAGTCTATGCAGAAGTTCACCCAGGTAGGATCACCATAAGGTCACAGTTCCTAGCTCTTTACTCACACAAAGTAACATGCTGTAATCCAGATAATATTCCCCCGTATCAATTATTTTCTCCACGTAAATACATATACGCTGGTATTCAAGAGAGATCCTGTATCCGAAATAGTCAGGCATCTATGTTATTATTATTGTTTTTCTGTTCCTCTTGTTATTGTTTTGGTGTTGTTTTTGCTTGTTGTTGATGTTGTTTATGCTATTGTTGTTTTTTGTTTGTTTGTTTTGCTGGTGCTTGTTTTTGCTGCATTTGTTGGTTATTATTGAGGATGATTATACCAATGTCTTCTAGTCCCACCGAGGAAGACATCAAACAACAACAATAAAAGTCATAATTTGTCTCTTTACTTTACCTTTGGGATATTTAATTTAAGGAGTTAGACACGCTGATTAAAGATCTGCCGTCCGCAATTTGATTACTGCATAACTACTTGTCCAAATGACATCTTAATTTTAATTGCTTTTCTAACGCTATTTATTTTTCTAACGCTAATTAGTTGTAGCCTATGGTTTTTCAACGCCACTTTTTGATGTTTAGTTGTTAGTCTGGATGTACTTGAAGTATTACTGTGCGTTAAACTTACGCCAAGACATCATTAATACCAGTCATCACAACACAAACATGAATCAATAAGAAGATGGTCGTTAAGCCGCACTGTGAGTACCAGAAGTTCAGCGGATCATTATGTCGTAAAGTTGTGTTCAAGTTAATGACACTTGAGTCTTTATTGTGAGTACTGCAGATGTTGTTGCGAGGTGCGCACACACATATACACACACGCAAGCACACTCACGCACTACTACTACTTTGCTGTCACTCGGAATCGAGTATGACGATCATCCAGCTATGATACAATGATATGAGCTATAAAGGATGTCACCTTCGCTGGTGAGCTTTGAGGTGACTTGAGAGGCCGATACGGGATCGACAGGGCTGTCCAAAGATGTTGCACGTGTGGAGGACTACATCTAGTACACAGAGGCGGCGACAGCGTCTTTCCGGCGCTGGCGCTTTTCTGCCTCGGTTTGCAGTTGGGCTAACTCAAAAGTATTGACACCTTCTCGTGTGGTGCTCCTCCAAGCGTTACGTTGTGGAGTGATCGTCTCCCAGGTGAGGGGGTCGTTTCGGCACTTTTTTCAGGTTTGTCATAAGGCTATCCTTATACCTTTTCCGTTGTCCGCCAGCGTTTCGTTTACCATTCGTTAGGTGACTATAAAGTAGCTGCTTTAGTAGCCTACTGTCGTCCAAGTGGGTAACATAGCCAGCCCAACGTAGTTGTTCATGTATAATGGTAGCCTCGATGATCCTACATTTAGTGTCAGCAAGAATACTGGCATTTGTTCTCTTGTCTTCCCAGTGAACTTGGAGGATGGAACGTAGACTACGTTGGTGAAAGTTTTCAAGTGCCTTGAGGTGCATCCTGTATGTGACCCATGTCACACTGCCATACAGCAGAGTGAAGAGGACCAGTGCTCGATACACGTGCAGTATTGTAGATAATTTCAGCTCCCTACAGCTGAAGACATGAGTACGGGGTTTGCTAAAGGCTTTAGATGTACATCTGATCTGATGTTGAATCGCTTCATCGATGTCCGCGGTGGTGGACAGGCGAGGGGCAAGGGTAACATCAGTGAGGGTAGTACCGTTAAGCTGGATGGATGGTGGAGGTGTGGTTGAACCAGGGGCAGGCTGAAAGAGAATCTGACTCTTACTTGCATTCACCTCAAGGCTAAAGTGCGCATACGCATCTGCGTAGGTATACCCGAGGCACCGACTCTATTCAGAAATAGTGAAGAAAACAAATTAAGCGAGATAGTAGTGACTAGTAACGATGTTAGTAAGCAAATAGACAAACTAAAGCCTAATAAGTCACCTGGTCCCGATGAGATATTTGCCAGAGTATTAAAGGAATGTAAGGAAGAGCTTAGTATGCCCTTAGCAAAGTTGTTTAACGTGTCCTTAAAAACAGGTGTAGTACCAGAATCCTGGAGGATAGCGAATGTAATACCGATTTTCAAGAAGGGGGATAGATCACTATCCTCTAACTACCGCCCAATCAGTCTAACATCAATAGTAGGCAAATTACTGGAAGCAATCATTTCAAATTCTATTCGAAATCATCTGGAGAAGCACAGATTGATCAATGATTCCCAGCATGGCTTCACAAGCGGACGTTCATGTCTAACTAATCTATTAATATTATTTTCATCAATTTTCGAATCGGTGGACGAGGAGCACAATTATGATGTGGTATATTTCGACTTTAGCAAAGCCTTCGACAGAGTCCCCCACGAAAGACTAATTTGAAAGGTAGAAGCACATGGTATCAAAGGTAATATCCTTAAATGGATTAGTGCGTGGTTACAGGACAGGAAACAGCGAGTGAGCATTAACTGCACCAAGTCCCATTGGAGCAACGTCACAAGTGGAGTTCCCCAAGGCTCAGTACTTGGACCATTATCATTTATTATATACATAAACGACATAGATATCGGCATAGACAGCAACATAAGCAAATTTGGTGATGACACTAAAATAGGACATGTTATTAAATCTGACGAGGACTCAGCAAAACTACAGGAAGATCTAAAAAAAAATTTTGAATGGTCTGAAAAATGGCAGATGAAATTCAACGTGGACAAATGTAAAGTACTCAGTATAGGAGATGTAAACAGGGAAACCAGATACCAGATGAACAACGATGCAATAGAGAAATCCGACTGCGAGAGAGATTTAGGAGTAATGATAAGTAGGAACCTTTAGCCAAGTAAACAATGTGTTTTTGCTCGTAACAAGGCTAATAAAGTACTTGGGTTCATACAAAGGAGGGTTAGTTACAAGACTTGCGAGGTCATCCTAAAACTGTATCTTGCTCTTGTGAGACCACACCTGGATTACGCAGTTCAGTTCTGGTCACCGTATTACAGAATGGATATAGAATCCTTGGAAAGAATTCAGAGGAGAATGACAAGACTAATCCCGGGCATTAGGAACCTTGAGTATAGAGACAGGTTAAAGTATCTTAATTTGCACTCCCTCGAGAGACGTAGAGCGAGGGGCGACCTGATAGAGGTGTATAAGTGGAAGTCAGGGCTAAACAAAGGGGACATTACAAAGGTACTCAAACTATCCAACCAGGAGCGAACTCGTAACAATGGTTTTAAATTAGACAAATTTAGATTTAGGCATGAAATAGGTAAACATTGGTTTGGAAACAGAGTAGTGGATGAATGGAACAAGTTAGCAAATATCATCATTAACTCGAATACTCTGAATAGCTTCAAACATAGGTTGGATGCTTATATGAGCAATAGGGGTTACGTGTAAACGGGACTGCCCAGTATGGGCCAATAGGCCCGCTGCAGTTTCCTCCATTCTTATGTTCTTATGTATTCAGAATCTCCTGTAGGTCGCGTTCAGTAGGCGACGAGTGTGAGGTCGTCTGCATACTGAAGTTCAGGGATGGAAGTGGCCGACATCTTTGTTTCTGCCTGGAGTCGTCTTATGATCTTACATAACCTAAAGTGAGGTGACCTCATACAATGTATCCACAGAGGGCGACCTCTCTTTACCTGGTGACCTGACAACGGTAAACTCACAAAATATGACTGGTGAAGGTGACCTGACCACGAGGTCTGAGGTTGACGAGTTCCATAACAATTTAAATAATGAAGTACTTAATGCACAAAGGCAGAATATACCATACAGAAAACTCGGATCAAATAACAATGACCCCAAATAGATAAATAATTATTTAAAGAATGTTATATGACAAAGGAAAGCTATAGATAGTAGAATGAAACATGGTGAAGTTTACCTCCGAGATTATTATAAAGTAATTGCCAGTACGGTTAAGACCGAGATAAGAAAAGCAAAGAGGAATAATGAACTGAAGGTAGTAAGGGAGGCGAAGACAAACCCCAAGGGATTCTTCCATCTGTATGAAATTGAAACACGAGACAAGATTGGACCAATACAGTCAGATACCGACGAGCTAACTGATAACGACGAAGAAATGAGCAATAATCTGAATAAATATTTTTCAAAAGTTTTCACCACCTAAAATTTAAACAATACCCGAGGCACAGTCTATATACGGAGATAGTGAAGAAAACAGATTAGGCGAGATAGTAGTGACTAGTAACGATGTTAATAGTTGCCAAAATATTAAAGGGATGTAAGGAAGAGCTTAGTATGCCCTTAGCAAATTTGTTTAACATGTCATTAAAAACGTTGTGTAGTACCAGAAACATGGATGATAGAGAATGTAATACCGATTTGCAATCAGTTTGACATCAATTGTAGGCAAATTGCTGGAAGCAATAATTTCAGACTCTATTCGAAATCACCTGGAGAAGCACAAGTTCATCAATGATTCCCAACATGGTTTCACAAGTGGGCGTTCATGTCTGATTAATCTATTAACATTATTTTCAACTGTTTTCGAATCAGTGGACGACGGGCACAATGGACGAGTTGACGGTTCTGGGTAAACACAAGAAATACACTCTGCCGCGTTCGTAGAGTGATACGGTATATATAATTTGTAATAAAAGTTTAAAGTCCTCCTATAATAGTAGAGATAAGTTTATTTCTCTAGAAACAGGGCCGCCATTTGCAACGTTCAGGTAAGTTTTAAGGGTTTTTTTATGGTCTAAGTCATGAACATTTCGTAAGTGAAGAAATGTGCCGTGAAGAGCAGCTTCAAATATAGGTTGGGTGGATATATGAGCGATAGGGGGTGGGTGTAAATGGGACTGCCCAGTATGGGCCAATAGGCCCGCTGCCGTTTCCTCCATTCTTGTGTTCTTTTGGACATAAAAAACTCCCATGTTCACACCAGCTCAGCTGTCATGTACTTTTACATGGTAGACTTACTTTCTTTTTTTCAGTGCGTTACAGAGTATATCAGTACTAGATTTGTAATGATTGTCTGGACTTTGTTTTGAAAATGATTGCTACCACTGGATGATTCACTAATGAACCACTGGGATATATCATCATTTATAATAATTAATGAGTAACAATTTACTTTAACTACCATAAGTATTTTGATGTTTTGATTCGAGATAGGCTATATTGGGTACATTTTAAGTTTTGGTCATCCCTGTACTTAGACATGGAAACTATGAATTTTTCTGATGGTTTGCGATGTGTTATGAACGATTTAGACCTTCATTTTTATCGTAAATCACTAATTTTGAGTTACTATATCCCCCCTTATCGATGTATGTTAAGCTAACCTTATAACTCATCATACCCTAACCTAATCTAACATATGAGTATGATCTGTATTTTCTTATGCGATCGAAGAATGTTTTGCGACAGAAATCCTGTAGAGATAATGTGTCTTATTGTTTAATACCTGCTGGATTCTGTCATGGGGAAGTGTCGTCGAGCAGCAAGCCACCATCTTACGGTGATGAATATTTTGCCTGGTGAGGAATTGTCGGTACTCTTGCACATTGGCACGAAGCACCAACGACACTTTGTCCTTTGCTTGAACATTACAGTATATGGCCACAAGTTCTGCATTTATGTAGGTAACAACACATATTTCACAGCTAGCTGATTCCATGTCCGAGGCTCGCCACAGCAAGTGTCGTCACAACCAATCACAGAGCTTTTCGCAGTCACGTGACCTTTTAGCACCTTTAACCCTTATTTTATACCATTTTTTATTAATTTATTTAAAAATAATATTACCATCGTGAATTTAAGCGTTTTCTTTACCCATTGACCAGTCAACTTACGAAAAAATTCCGACCGTTAACTCGTCTATTATGATGTGGTATACCCCGACTTTAGTAAAGCCTTCGACAAAGTTCCCCACGAAACACTAATACGAAAAGTGGAGGCTCTTGGAATAGGTGGAGATATTCTAAACGGATTAGGGTGTGGTTACAGGACAGGAAAAAACGAGTAATCATTAACGGCGCTAAATCCGATTCGGGTAACGTCAATAGTGGAGTACCCCAAGGCTCACTGCTTGGATCATTCCTATTTATTATATACATAAACGACATAGATATACGTGTATCGGCGTAGACAGCAACATAAGTAAATTTGCTGATGACACTAAAATAGGGCATGTAATTAAATCTGACGAGGACTCCGCAAAACTACAGGAAGATCTAAAAAAAAAATTCCGCATGGTCTGAAAAATGGCAGATGAAATTTAGTGTGGACAAATGTAAAGTACTTAGTCTAGGAGATGTAAATAGAGAACCCAGTTATCAGATGAACAACGATGTTACAGAGAAATCCAACTGTACTTGCTAACGCTAACAAAGTATCTGGATTCATAAAAGGAGTGTCAGTTATAAGACTAGTGAGGTTATCCTGAAACTATACGAACATATTGCGCTTGTGAGATCTCATTGGATTACGCGGTTCAGTTTTAGTCACCATATTACAGAATAGGTCTATAACCCTAACAAAGAATTCAGAGGAAAATGACAAGACTAATCCCTTGAATACAGAGACAGGTTAAAGCATCTTAATTTGCACTCCCTCGAGAAACGTAGAGTGAGGGGTGATGTGATCGAGGTGTATAAATTTAAGTCAGGGCTAAACAAAGGTGATGTAACAAAGGTATTCAAACTATTCAACCAGGGCCGAACTCGAAGCAATGGTTTTAAATTAGACCAATTTAGATTTAGACGCAAGATAGGTAAACATTGGTTTGGAAATAGAGTGGTGGATGAGTGGAACAAGTTACCAAACATCATCATTAACTCGAACACGCTGGATAGCTTCATATATAGGTTGGATGGATATATAAGCGATAGGGGTTGGGTGTTACGGGACTGCCCAGTATGGGGCCAATAGGCCTACTGCAGTTTCCTCCATTCTTATGCTCTTATGTCGAAAAGTCCCTTCATCCGATACAGGATGTCAACCCTGTCGGCAAAATTGGCGCTGGCACGAGTAAGGAAGGCAGCCAAGAAAATGTAAAAGAGAGTTGATCCTTGTTTTATACCGTTCATGCCATCGTGGAGTTGCCTCACAATGGCAATGCGTTTTGGTGGGCAGCGAAAACGACTCAGGGTCCGCCAGATGGCTTCCCGGTTGAATGAGTCAAAGGCCATAGTAAGGTCAATGAAAGCCATATACAGGTCACGATGCTGTTCTCTGCACTTTTCCTGTATCTGGAGGGCAGCAAAGAACATGTTAGTGGTGCCACGTGATGGTCTAAAGCCACATTGAGATACTGGGAGGAAGTTTTCCGCCTCAGAAAGAATTCAGTTAGGAGGACTCGGGCGCTAATCTTGCCGGCTACGAATAGCAGTGAGATCCCACAGTAGTTGCCACAGTCTGACTGGTCTCCCTTAATCTTATAAATATTGACGATCGAAGAGTCTTTAAGATCTTGGGGGATTTCCTCATTCACCCATATATTCTCCAGGAATAAGTGGAAGCGGCTGGTAACCAGAAGTCCTCCTGCTTTATACACCTCGGCTCGGATTCCATCAGGCCCTGTGGCTTTGTTCTTGAGGGCAGTAGCTACCTTACCTCATCCAGAGATGGAGGATAGCTGAGGTGGGTCAGCTCTGGGTGCTGAGGAACCTGCTGGGTAGTCAGGACATCCACATCGGTGTTTCGGCTGAGCAGTGAATGGTAGTGCTCTTTCCAGCACTAGATACTTTCTTCGCCTTTAATTAGGGAGTTAACGTCAGATGAGCGGAGCGGGGCCACACCATGAATAGTTGGGCCATATATTGTTTTAGCGGAATTGAAAAATTCATGCACCTTGCGTTGATCCGTAACTTTTTTCATTTCACATGCATTAGTTTGCGAAGCTCGCGTTTGACCACCGTTTTCTTCTCGTGGAAGGTATCAGCTTTGGTCCGAGACTTAGGGTTGTTCTGCCAGTCATTGAGAGCAGCAAGTTTACTATTGACGAGTACTTCGATTTCCAGGTCTTTTCACCAAACCAATCCTGGTGTTTTCATTTGATCTGGCCGAGTGTCTCATTGCAGGATTTTGCGATGAAGCTTTGATGGGACCCCATTCGGCACTGGGATTTTGGTTGTTTGTTTTTGGATTGCTTATCAGCCCATCGTTGAGCTGCTCTCTGAAAGCATGTGTTACTGCTGGATCCTCCAGTTGCTTAGTATTGAAGCCTCTTCTGGAGACTTGTTGCCTTCCCTATTTTGAGTGTACGTGAAGGGAGAGTTTGGTTCTGACAAGCCGATGATCTGTATGACAGTGGTCTGAGCCACGCATTGCTCGGATGATGAGGACATCTCGGCTATTTCTTTCTCTGACAATGATGTAGTCAATGAGATGCCAATGTTTGGATCATGTGTGTTGCCAAGAACACTTGAACTGTTGGCCTGCCTAAACAAGGTGTTGGTGATAGTGAGGTTGTGTGCAGCACACTTGCTGAGGAGTAGGCCGTTGGGATTACACTTTTTTACTCAGTTTCTCCCTAGGGTTCCCCGCCATATGTCAGCATCTCTGCCAACTCTGGCATTGAAGTCATCTAGGAGTACAACCTTATCTTCTCCGGGGATAGATGTTAGCACTCTGTCAAGCTCGGCATAAAAGTGCGTGCGCACACACACACACACACACACTCACACACTGGCCATTAGAAAAGAGGACAGAGGAACCCCGTCACTACCTACCGCAGGTTTATGGTCCCGTCAGGTTCTCTGTGACCACCTTGGGGTGTTGTCTCCCTTGCCTATATATCCTTCCTCGTAGATGTAATAACGTAGATTAATGTAAATTGGTATAAGGTTGGCATTAGAATGAAATTAATCAGCTCATTAGTGTTGACGAAAACATTGATAAAGTAAACAAAACGGCAGGGAGAGCGGGTCACTGGCCTAGACAGTCGCAGAATGTTAATTATGAGGAAATATTTTTGTCTGTATTTGCACAGACTGTTGATTCATATACAACTGTTGTACACATAAGTTGGGAGAAGTTTATTCTAAAAAGGACGAAGAAAACTATCACACGCACTAACACGCAGACCAAAAAATTGATTTCCGAAATAAAATCCTACACTGGGGCATCGTAGTGACAATACTTGAATATTAATTCCCTCGAACTATGCACGTTTCATCTGTCCTTCAAGCTGGTGATTCCCTTATAACCACCTGAATCTCACTCCTCACAGCTGCTCCTTCACGCGTCAGGACAAATCAAAATCGTGGGGAGGCAGGTCAAGGTAGCAGGGCGACGCCACGGTCACGAGTTGTGTTCTGTGTAATATAAACTTGTTTACACAGGAACTTTTCTCTCTCTCTCTCGAGTGTGTGTGTGTGTGTGTGTGTGTGTGTGTGCTCGCGCGCGACTGTACCAGTGTGTACGTTGTGTGTATATATATATATATATATATATATATATATATATATGCGTGTGTGTTTACGTATAGAAGTGTGCTTGCAGACGTGTGCTAAACTCATAATTACCGTTTAATTTCTCTGACAAAAATAACCCATCACGCCCGTTGAATATAATCACGTCCGTGGAAGGCAAGAAGCTTACCTCTCACTTACATTATTGCCGGTAAAACCTTGACCTATCTTGCATCCCCATAGGTGTGTTATGTCACGGTACTCAAAACTTATTTCTTAAAAGATATATCGAAAACACCTGTAAGGAAGTTTACACCTCTTTCAGTAAGTGTTAGTTGTGGTTAAAGAAACTGAGCACGATGGTTGATGGAAGAGACGGGTGTGAAGGCTTGAACGAGTTCCATTTCGTAAAGAAACAAAAACCAAGTTAACCCACAGTTCCAGGGTCAACCGTTACCATACAGACAAAACAAACAGGTACAAACTCACTTATTGTGGAGGACGAATACTGATCGTGACTGTTCCTTGATCTTGATGGTTTATGGCCGTACAGTCACATGCATATACATACACTAACACAGTCGCATATATTTACCTCCTTACACCTACACACACAAACACGGCCATATACATATTACTAATACCTTGCTGTCACTCGGAATCGAGTATGATGATCATCGAGCTATGAGACAATTATATAAGTTTTAAGGTGACTAAAGAGGACGAAACGGGACCGGCAGAGTCGTTCACAGACGTTGCACATGTGGATGGCTCCATCTAGTGCCGGGGGGGCGGCGGCAGCGTTTTTCCGGCGTTGGAGCTTGTCTGCCTCGGTTTGCAGCGTTACGTTTACTATTCGTTAGGTGACTAAAATAGCTGCTTTGAGTCTACTGTCGTCCATGCGGGTAACATGGCCTGTCCAACATAGCTGTTCATGGATAATGGTTGCCTCGTTGCTCCTACAGTTGGTGTCAGCGAGAATGTCAGCATTTGTTCTCCTGTCTTCCCAACGAACTAGGAGGATGGAATGTAGAGTACGTTGGTGAAAGTTTTCAAATGCCTTGTATGTGACCAATGTCTCCCTGCCATATACCAGGGTGGGGAGGACCACTGCTCGATATACGTGCAACTTTGTAGATAATTTCAGCTCGCTACAGCTGAAGACACGGGTACGGAGTCTACCAAAGAGATACTGAAAGTGGGTAACATTAGAGAGGGTAGTACCGTTAAGCTGGATGGATGGTGGAGGTGTGGCTGAACCAGGGGCAGGCTGAAAAATAATCTGGGTCTTACGTGTGCACCGAAGTGTGCATACGCTTCTGTTATAGGTGTTCAGGATCTCCTGTAGGTCGAGTTCAGTGTGAGCGACAAGGGTGACGTCGTCTACATACTGAAGTTCAGTAATGGAAGCTGCCGACACCTTTGTTCCTACCTGGAGTCGTCTTATGTTGAAGAGATCCTTCATCCGGTACTCGATGTCCACCCCGCCGGCTAAATTGGCACTGGCACGAGTAAGGAAGGCAGCCACAAAAATGGAAATGAGAGGTGGCGCCAGTACACATCCTTGTTTTACCCCCGTTTGGATGGGGAAGAATTCAGACTGGGTGCCATTGTGCAGGACACTGCCGTTCATGCCATCGTGGTGTTGCCTCACAATGGCGATGAATTTTGGTGGGCAGCCAAAACGGCTGAGGGTCAGCCAGAGGGCTTCCCTGTTGACCAATTCGAAGGCCTTGGTTATGTCGATGAAGGCCATGTACAGGTCCCGACGCTGTTCTCTGCACTTTTCCTGTATCTAGCGGACAGCAAAGATCATGTCAGTGGTGCCACGTGATGGTCTAAAGCAGTGGTTCTTAACCTTTTTACTACCACGCCTCCTCTCGGAATTGGTCCTTCCCTCCACGCCCCCCTTGCATCTATGAATAAAATTCCCTCCCAGATTTTAAAGATAAATGAAAAATATTGTGTTTTTAGTCTTTTTATTGAGTATAAATTAGTGAGATACTTGACACTGCTTCTTTGCTACTAGATCTTGAATGCGTGGTTGAATGCCAGAGAGTGCACAACGTAAATCCCCTTCAACGTTCAGCCTGTTTCTGTACTTGGTCTTGACAGCAACGAGCGTGGAAAATGCAGCTTCACAAAGATACGTGGATCCGAACATAGTTAGAATCCGAAGAGCCTGATATGAGATCAGAGGGTAAACAGGAAGGTACTTGACCCAGAACGTCTCAAGATCCAGTTCTTTGAAGTCTTCCTTAGCTGTGGAGTTGAACTTCAACTCAAGAAACTCCTTTTGTACTTCATCCGAAACATCAGCTACTTCACATTGAAATGGGTTCCTGATGAATTTCCAGGCTTCACACTTCTCATCTATCTCTGGGAAGTATCTGATGACTTCTGTTTTCAAGTCAGTTAGAGGAGTGATTATTTGTTTCTTTAATTCAGAATCAAGGTTATCGTGAATGAGCGCAGAATCCAAGTTACTAAAACTGGCTGTATTTCCCTGCTGAATTCGACACTTCCAGAGGTCGAGTTTGGCCATGAAGGTTCGAATGGTGTCGTGGTGCATGATGATGTTGATGTTTTTCCCTTGTAGTTTAAGGTTGAGAGCATTCAACGCTTCAAAGATATCCACCAGGTAAGCTAGAGATAGCTGAAAGCCTTCAGACTGGAACTTGTCATGGAGATCTGCCTTCTGCTTCGAATCAAGAAATATTGCTACTTCTTCTCGTAGTTCATAAAGCCGTCCAAGCATGTTTCCCTTTGATAGCCATCGTACGTTCGTGTGAAAAAGGAAGGTTTCATGTTCAGATTCCATATCCTTACACAGCAGCTTGAAGAAACGACTGATTAAGGCTCCAGCTTTGATAAAGTTGACTACCTTGATAGCCACGTTCAGGACATCCTTCATTTCAGCAGGTAAAGTTCTGGATACTAAGGATTCACGATGAAGTATGCAGTGTGTACCTACAACAGACGGATTTTTTTCTTTCACCATTGTAATGAATCCAAACTGCAGACCAAGCATGGCTGGAGCTCCATCAGTGCACACCCCTTCCAGCGAGTCCCACGAAAGTTGGTTTTCCTGAAAGAAGTTTGATACATCATGAAAAATAGCTGCTGCTGTTGTAAACTTTCCATGGGGTGACAGAACAGCATTTCCTCTTTTACACTGTTGCCTGACACATACCTCAACAGCTTTAACTGAATAAATGTGAGAGAAGAGGAATTATTGCCACGGACGTGTGCAGAAGACTGGGAGAGAACGGGGCTCACCAGTCACCAACGAGCAGTATACAGGTCCAGGACGAGTTAACTCCCCCCCCCCATGGGTTTCGAGGGATAGGGAGGGGGGTCAATAAGTACAGAAAATGGTAAGCCCTAAGTAAAAAAAGTAGCCTATAGAAAACTAAAGTTATAAGGCGATACTTTTGCATTTTTTCATAAACTTCTCAATATTAGCCCACGTTCTTGTTAAGAGAATAAAAACTATAATTATAATTAGAGAAATTCCTACTTTTTCCCTAGGGCTTGCGCCCCCCCCTGGAAATTACTGACGCCCCCCAGGTTAAGAACCACTGGTCTAAAGCCACATGGAGATTCTGGGAGGAAGTTTTCCGCCTCAGGGAGAAGTCTGTTTAGGAGGACTCGAGGGATATTGTTGCCAGCTACGGACAGCAGCGAGATCCCGCGGTAGTTACCACAGTCTGACCGGTCTCCCTTATTCTTATAAATATTGACGATGGAGGCGTCTTTAAGAGCATGGGGGATTTCCTTCTTTTCCCATATATTCTCCAGGAGAGAGTGGAGACGGCTAGTATGCAGAGGTCCTCCTGCTTCATACACTTCGGCTGGGATTCCATCAGGCCCTGAGGCTATTATTTTTCATCTGCTTGATGGTAGTAGCAACCTCATCCAGGGATGGAGGATAGCTGAAATGGGTCAGCTCTGGGTGCTGAGGGACCTGCTGGGTAGTCAGGACATCCACATCGGTGTTTCGGTTGAGCAGTGAATGGTAGTGCTCTTTCCAGCACTGACGGATGTCTTCTACTTCTTTAATTAGAGAATTACCGTCGAATGAGCGGACGGGGGTGCTATGCCATGAGTGATTGGCCCATAAAATGTTTTAGTGGAATTGAAAAATTTGCACATCTTGTGTTGATCTGCAAGTTTTTGCATTTCACATGCTTTATTTTTCGACCAGTCGTTCTTTAGTTTAAGAAGTTCGCACAGGGCCGCCGCTTTCTTCTTGTGGAAGGCATCAGCTTTGGTCCGAGACTGAGGGTTGTTCTGCCAGTCAGTTAAAGCAGTACATTGATTTCCGGGTCATTTTCATCAAACCAGTCCTGGTGTATTCTTTTGATCTGGCCGAGGGTCTCTCTGCAGGTTTTTATCATGACAGTATCAAGAACACCCCATTCGGCAGTGGAATTTGGATTGTATTTTGTCGGGTTGTTTACCAGCCCATGTTCGAGCTGGTCTCTGAAAGCATATGCTACCGTTGGATCCGCCAGAAGCTTTGTGTTAAAACCTCTTCTGGAGGCTTGTTGCGTTCGCCGTTGTGGGGCGACGTGAAGTGCGAGCTTAGCTCTGACGAGCCGATAATTAATCAGTGTCCCAGTGGTCTGAGCCATACATTGCCCGGGTGATGAGGACATCTCGGCGATCTATTTCTCTGACATTGATGTAGTCAATGAGATGCCAGTGTTTGGGTCGTGGGTGTTGCCACGAACCCTTGAACTTGTCGACCTGCCTAAACAAGGTATTGGTGATGGTGAGGTTGTGTGCAGCACACTTGCTGAGGAGGAGTAGGCCATTGGGATTACACTTGCCTAGTCTATTTCTCCCTATGGTTCCCTGCCAAATGTCAGCAACTCTGCCAACTTTGGCATATACAGTACATACCTGTACATACAGTCAAGCACACCCACACACATATTATCAAGAAGCGATCAACACACTGATCCTCTCGGCTCTCTCTGACCATCACCACGACCTCATCTGCATATATGGTGAGAAGCTTCTGCACCATCCTCGACACCGGTCCCTGCTCCCATCTAATATCCCTCGACTGTGAATTGCTGTTCGACGCTGCAACCGCATCCAGCCCATACGAGCACGTACTGGTCTCTATATGAACAGTCCAGTCCCAGCTATTGTAAAAATTATCAACTCGTGTGTGTTCACTTTTTGCCAATCTTACTTTTATGTTACCAGGTTGAAATTCCGTGTTGTATGATCTTCCCCCTCCCCTTGCTATTATATATCATATTTCTACCACTTAAGTTACTTGTATATTATTTGTCAATCAAGTGACCCATTCCCCAATTATGTGACTATATTTTCAGCTTTTGGCTGCCATTTCCTTTCAATAACCCGTTAATTATTATTATTATTATTATTATTATTATTATTATTATTATTATTATTATTATTATTATTATTATTATTATTATTATTATTATTATTATTATTATTATTATTATTATTATTATTATTATTATTACATACACACACCTAGATCTCATCGAAATAAATTCTATACAAAGATTTAGTATATATTATATAGTTTCAGAGATATATATAACCTGCACACAAGCTTACTACATCAAGTGTAAACCCAAGACGAGAAGAAATAACTTGATAAAACAACTTCATTTCCTTGTTCGTCACAAAGTGTTTATCATCACCATTATATAGGTTATAAAAAATTAAATAAACTTTGAGGTAAAGAATTAGATTTTTCCTCTGAACCCTGGACAGAGAGAGAGAGAGAGTTTTAATGGAGTTGTGCACAGGCGTGCTACCCCCCCCCCCCATGGATTTAAAAGAGAACGCATGACTATAAATATAGCTCTCGCCATTAGATTGTTTCAGCGCCTCTGTGCAAGTCATGAATTGTAGCTGACTGATAGAACCGAGGTTTTTATCAAATTGTTTCACCATTCATAAACCTCTTTCGCTCACCGGACGAGAATGGTGAGAGAGTATCTGAATATCTGTGTATTATATCCTGTCCGATTTTGTCTTTATTGAGAAATGGTTTTAGTTCAAGGCAAAACTGCTTTAATTATCTCCATTCGTTGTAGTAGTTGAAAGTAACTTTTTTCTCCAATATGTTTACTTCTAGTTATATAACTTTTAGGTATAATTTCACTTTTTAGTAAAGAATGTTTTTTTTTTTTACCTTGATACAGTACATTACAATATTTTGGTAACCCTCCACTGTGAGGTTATTTGTGTACCTTCGCGCCCCAGTACCAGCTTCAGCAGCCTGTGAATGTTTGTTTAGCTGCGCTGGGCTAAGTTTTAGCCCAAAGTTTCCTACTACTGGGAATAACCATTTATTTTGGGGGGATGAAAACAAATTCTAGCTCATTTTTGACAAATAATTATAACATTTATGATTTTAACTGAACAAAAATATAAATCGTAGTTATTTTGTACCTAGATAACATTGCAACATTTCTTTTTAGAAAATATTTCCTTGTGAAGCTACTTAAACAAGAAAATATTTTTTTTTGTGAATGACTTTTGTTACACACACACACACATATATATATATATATATATATATATATATATATATATATATATATATATATATATATATATATATATATATATATATATATATATATATATATATATATATGCTAATTAGTACACAGTCACCGGTTCTCAGCTCACCAAGCACTCAAGACACTCTAGTTACTGCTGGGTTTACATGAGTGTTAGAAGTGGAACAGTGTGGGTGAAGGTCGCCACGTGGCATGGTGCTGCCCCCCACCCCTGGCTTAGCGACAAGTCCAGGCGCTATTAGACAGTAGACAGAGCTTGGTTGACCGAAATAACTGTCATAAACGAGCGGCTAAAGAGACAAAACTGATAAATTTATTGTTTTTCAAGTCAGTGTATCAGACCCACTCAAAAAATATACTGGACTATTGCGCGCACCGACACACTTTTTTGGAACAATGGGACAAAGTGAAATATGGAACAATCCCGTGCATAAGGGACGCCTGGCAACCCTGACTGCATATCATCTATCAAAACACATTTGTAATATTTCAAGGAAGTTACTTTCTGCATTTAAGTACTTTTACGAGCATGGTGATTTGTATTCTTACTTAACCAACTTTTATTAGTAGTTGTCAAGCCTGGTCTTTGGTAAGGGGACGACCAGGGTAAGGGGACGACCAGGGTAAGGGGACGACCAAGGTAAGGGGACGACCAGGGTAAGGGGACGACCAGGGTAAGGGCACGACCAGGGTAAGGGGACGACCAAGGTAAGGGGACGACCAGGGTAAGGGGACGACCAGGGTAAGGGGACGACCAGGGTAAGGGGACGACCAGGGTAAGGGGACGGCCATTGATATTGATATTGAAACAGTTTATTTAGCCAGAAGAACACAGGTACAGAGTCGATTAAAAATCCTAATTTCACATCGCTGAGCCAGTTGAGAGCCTGAGCTCTCTTGTAGGCACCTGATATATACTGTACATTTATCTCAAGGAAGTATTATGTAACATTTAGTATCATCTGGAATAGTACACATAGCATGGTGGTAATAAGAACATACCGGAATGTTACCACGGTTATCACTTCGATATTTATTTATTTTAATTATTTTTTATTTGTTTACATTTATATTATAAGTATATATATACTTTACAGTGGACATGATAAACTTAAATATGATAAGGGGGAAGCAATACAACATGGGTTGTATTAAGGTGGAACAAGAGGACAGAGCTGTCAGGATATGGGGACGACCAGGGTAAGGGACGACCAGAGTAGGGACGACCAGAGTAAGGGGACGACCAGGGGAAGGGACGAACAGGGGTAAGGGACGACCAAGTAGGGGGACGACCAGAGTAAGGGACGACAGAGTGGGGACGACCAGGGTAAGGGCGAACGAAGGGACGACCAGGGTAAGACCAGGACGACCAGGAGTGAGGGACGAGGGACCAGAGTAGTGGGGGACGACCAGAATAAGAGACGACAGAGTGGGGACGACCAGAGTAAGGGGACCAGTGACCAAGAGGTATGGCGACTTGACCAGAGTAAAGGGACGACCAGACCAGAGTGGGGACGACCGACCAGAGTAAGGGGACGGACGACCAGAGTAAACGACCAGGAGGGGACGAAGGGGACCACCAGAGTAAAGGGCGACCAGAGTGAGGGGACGACCAGAATTGAGGACGACCAGTAAGGGACGACCAAGGTGCAAGAGGGCGAACAGGGTAGGGACGACATGGACGGGGACGACCAGGTGGGACGAAGAGTGAGGGGACGACCAGGGTAAGAGGGCAGACAGGAGTGAGGGACGACCAGGTAAAGGGGACGACCAGGGTATGGCGACGACAGGGTAAGGCGACGACCAGAGTGAGGGACGACAACCAGGGTAAGGGGCGAACAGGAGTGAGGGGACGACCAGAGTGGAGCAGACAGAAATTAAAGGGACGACCAGAGTAAGGGGACGACCAGGAGTGACAGACGACCAGGGGAGTAAAGGGGACGACCAGAGTAACAGGGGACGACCAGAGCAAGGCGACGACCAGGGTATGGCGACCAGGACCAGAATGAGGACGACCAGGGTAGGGGACGACCAGAACAGGGGACGACCAGGGTGGGGGGACCAGGGTGACCAGGGGTAAGGGGACGACCAGGGTAAGGGGACGACCAAGGTAAGGGGACGACCAAGGTGGGGGACGACCAGGGTAAGGGGACGACAGGAGTAGGGGACGACCAGGGTAAAGGGGACGACCAGGGTAAAGGGGACGACCAGGGTAAGGGACGACCAAGACCAAGGGGAATGACGGAGTGAGGGACAGCCAAGGTAAGGGGACGACCAGGGTAAGGGGGACGACTAAGAAGGGGACGACCAGGGTAAGGGGGACGACCAAAGGTGAGGACGACCAAGGGGACGACTAGGGGGACGACCAGGGGGACGATAAGGTGAGGGGACGACCAAGGTACGGGGACGACCAGGTGTGGGGTAAGAGGACGACCAGAGTAAGGGGACGACCACAGTAACAGGGGACGACCACACGACCAAGTATGGGGGACGACCAGAGTAAAGGGACGACCAGAGTGGGGACGACCAGGTAAGGGGACGACCAAGTGAGGGACGACCAGGGTAGGGGACGACCAGGGACGACCAGAGATAAGGGGACGACCAGAGGGGACGACCAGAGTGAGGGACATTGACAGAGTAAAGGGACGACCAGAGTAAGGGACGATATCAGAATAAGGGGACGACCAGAGTAAGGGGACGACCAGAGTAAGGGGACGACCAGAGTAAGGGGACGACCAGAATAAGGGGACGTCTTGCTGAATAGATTTGCCAACGACTTTTGTCTGGTTTCTTCCTGCAGAAATGTTACTATTTATTTCTAATTAAAGACAACAGGTGGCAGTGGTCCTCCTTGCAGCACACCACAGAAGGGAAAAACACCCACGGAGAGAAGCCCAGTCAGCTTCAAAGTTCCAAGACACTTTATCGCACCACTACCACTACCGCTGTTCTATCTCACTTCATTTGCTCAGTGCGGTTTAGTACACTTAATCTCATAAGAAATGCGCAAATTAACCAGGTTTTCAGCATCACCGCGCGATTATCTGTAGGTGGATAAACATGGATGAGTTTGCTTGCACGGAGGTGACTCGAAACACGATCATTATCAGTCTCATTACCGTCCACGTCTCTTCACTGTAGCTGCCCTGCGTGTTTTTGCAGATACTTCTCCAGCATGTTAATCTGTAGCGAGTTCCCTGTACGGTAACATAATGACTAGTGTCAACAGTTATTTGTACGACATGAACTCACAGCATTTTTTATGAAGCCTGGCAACTTGAGAAAGCTTTTATACGCAACTCTGACAAGGAGTTTGGGTACACCAAGTGCTTAAGAAGTCACTTGGAGGTTAAACATAATCTCATAACTGGTGTTTTGATAACTTTGTAATATTATTATTGTTATTGAGAGAGATAGAGACTCGTTTCTCAGCTGAACGGTAATATATACTGTAGATACCTTACCTGGATGGAGAGAATCAAGGTAAGCCTGTGGTGGTGGTGGTGGCTACACAAGAACTACACATTCGTACCCCACGTGTGTCCCCTATACTGGTGAGGGTCAACACCACCACACTGGGGGTTCTTGGGTCATGTTAGTCATTACTCGTTTGTCTTTCTGTCTGGTTCTTATTGCCTTCCCGTTTTTACCTCTTTCTCTCCATCTTTTATCGAAAGAGAGAAAGAGATAGTGTGTTTTGATAGTGAGAGAGAGATGGTGTATTAAATGGCCAAAAATGAGAGTATTGTATACTGTTTAATAATCATGTGGTTTAATTTTACATAAACCTTTAACTGATCACCTTCTCCACTAACCCAGATTGAATGTTCCAAGAATGAGATGCACAAGTGGTTATTTTTTATCACTGTGATTCAAAAGATTTAAACTAAAGCAATTCTACTTTTTTTAATATTCCAGAAAAAAGCTGGTCTACCAATATAACACCTCCACCACTCCTGTCAGTTCTGGGTGACGTCACATCAGGAACTAACAATGATTGGTTCTTGCCCGCAGGTACAACAACACCTGTGGAGGTCGTCTTTTGCAGCTAGTTATTACTCATGCGCTATTACATTTTTTATTATTTCCTGTATGTTACATAATAACTTAAATTAAGCTATTTTAATGCTATTTATATTGATTTACAAGATGTTCAGTGAGCGCCATACCTACACGCAGTACGTTGATACATCTAGCCTGTGTGTGGCGGTACCTGGCTACGCCATTACCCAACACAGCAACCCAACACAGCAGCCCAGTACGGCAACTCAATGCGGCAACCCAACACAGCATCCCAGCACAGCAACCCAACACAGCAGCCCAGTATGGCAACCCAACACAGCAGCCCAGTATGGCAACCCAACACAGCACGGCAACCCAAGACAGCAGCCCAGTACAACCCATTACATCAACCCAAGACAGCAGCCCAAGACAGCAACCCAAGACAGCAACCCATCACAGCAACCTAGCACAGCAAACCAGCACAGCATCCCAACATAGCATCCCGCACAGCACAGCACAGCAACCCGACACTACCATGGAGATTTCAAAATTATTTCATCACCATTTCTATTGACATCATGACTTTCCTACAACCTGCCCTCTTGTAAGTATTTAAGGGTCATGGTTATCAAGGGCACAGGTCAACCAGGTCAAGCATAGTCGAAACCGGGTCAAGGGGTGTGTGAGGGTATTGAGTGGTGCTGGGAGAGAGGGTGGGGAGATGTACTGGGAGTGGGGAGAGAGGTGCTGGGAGGGGAAAGAGGTGCTGGGAGTGGGGGGGAGAAGTGCTGGGAGTGGGAGATGCTGGGAGTGGGGAGAGGTGCTGGGAGTGGGGGAGAGGTGAGTGGGGAGGGTCCTGGGAGTGGGGGAGAGATGCTGGGAGTGGGGAGAGATGCTGGGAGGGGGGGAGAGATGCTGGGAGTGAGGAGGTGCTGGGTGTGGGGGAGATGTGCTGAGTGGGGGAGAGGTGCTGGGAGTGGGGGGAGATGCTGGGAGTGGGGAGACATGTTGGGAGTGGGGGAGATGCTGGGAGTGGGGGAGAGATGCTGAGTGTGGGGAGACATGCTGGGAGTGGGGAGAGATGCTGAGTGTGGGGGAGAGATGCTGGGAGTGGGGGAGAGAGTGGGAGTGGGGGGAGAGGTGCTGGTGAGGAGGTGCTGGGTGTGGGGAGAGATGCTGGGAGTAGGGGGAGAGATGCTGGGAGTGGGGGAGAGATGCTGGGGTGAGTGGGGAGGTGCTGGAGTGGGGAGAGGTGCTGGGAGTGGGGGGAGAGCTGGGAGTGGGGAGGTGCTGGGAGTGGGGGAGAGATGCTGGGAGGGAGAGGTGCTG
This sequence comes from Homarus americanus, assembly GCF_018991925.1. NCBI lineage: Eukaryota > Metazoa > Arthropoda > Malacostraca > Decapoda > Nephropidae > Homarus > Homarus americanus. Next base: position 17,605,037 of record NW_024716703.1, on the reverse strand, counting down.
GGAGTGGGGGGGAGAGATGCTGGGAGTGAGGGAGGTGCTGGGGAGTGGGGAGATGCTGGGAGTGGGAGGTGCTGGGAGTGGGGGGGAGATGCTGGGAGTGGGGAGAGGTGCTGGAGTGGGGGGGAGAGATGCTGGGAGTGAGGAGAGGTGCTGGGAGTGAGGAGGTGCTGTGTGGGGAGAGATGCTGAGGAAGGGGAGCTGGAGTGGGGGGGAGATGGGAGGAGTGGGGGGGAGAGGTGCTGGAGAGAAGAGAGGTGCTGAGTGGGGAGAGGTGCTGAGTGGGGAGAGTGATATCAGAAACAGGGTCTTACTGTGTCTCAGAGATTACTTTCTTTTATAAATCTTACATTTATTTTATTAACACATTATCCCTCAAATTTCTAATACATCACAGTAATAAAAACTTGAATTTTTAGAAGTCTTTTTTTGACACAGTGAGACCTTGTTCCTAAGGCTGGTTGGTTTCCTACAGTAGTTTCATGGGGTCTACTCCTTCCTGGCGACTGCCCTGGTCCCTGTTTTTGTCCTCCCACTGGAAGCGGCCTTGATACAAGATCTAAAGCATATAAACTGTTTGGCAACTTTCTACAGAAATTCGTATACGCGAATGTTAGGGTACAGACCATGGGATACAGAAGGAGGGTACGATACACTACACACCCTGAATATGAGACGAGGGTGACGGTGAACTCCAGAGAAAATCTAATAGCCTGTAAGGGATGTTGTATCTTCGAGTTCGAGGACGTCCACCCCAAACCCGCTTCTCTCGATTTTTTTTACTCTCAGTGTTACATATTTCCATTGACAACTTTATTAAAGAAATTAAACAAGTAATTAAACAAGGTATGTGACAGTGATCACTATTTTACCATTTGGGAGATGGTAGGTGACCTCTACAGCCTGGTGTGTGAGGTAGGAGCCACCAGGTAGACAAAATAAAGGTGTGGTCAGGTGGGCAGGAATTACTACACGACTACAGATGCTGTTCGCGCAGTTTACCACATTACTTAGAAACCCACACCTGTACACGCAATAGTGCTAACGGGGTCTACACCTGTACACGCAATAGTGCTGACGGGGCCCAGACCAGTGCACGCAATAGTGCTGACAGAGCCCACACCTGTTCACGCGATGGTCCTGACGGGGCCCAGACCAGTACAAGCAATGGTGTTGACGGGGTCCACCCAACACGCAATGGTGCTGATGGGACCCACACCTGTACACGCGATGGAGCTGATGGGGCCCACACCTGAACACGCAATGGTGCTGACGGGGCCCACACCTGTTCACGCGATGGTGCTGACGGGGCCTACATCTGTACACGCGATGGGGCTGACGGGGCCCACACCTGTACACGTGATAAGGCTGACAAGGCCGACACCAGTACACAAGGGACACATCGGGTTGATGATACACGGGACACATACACCATGATAAATATAGTGTAATATACGGGAATGTTCACGGTATGAGACACACATTGGACAAATACAAATCATACACAGATGTACACAGGTGATGGCGCTGTACGTAACACATATAGGATGTATACGAGAAGACACAAGATGAATAAACGGACACATACCGGACAAGTAGGTATACATTTGGGATGAATAGTGGACATATATATATATATATATATATATATATATATATATATATATATATATATATATATATATATATATATATATATATATATATATATATATATAGATGAATACGGGATAATACTCTAATGAATATACAGTATACAGGGTGTACATAAATACTTACAATTTGTATATGGATGCATACGGGACGCACACAGACGTATGTTCATGAGGCATACATGCGATGCATTGCAGACGCATGTGTGTGTGTGTGTGTGTGTGTGTGTGTGTGTGTGTGCACAGGGTGGTGTATTGCATTAGTGTGGCAGCATTGCGTTAGTGTTAAGGTGAAAGCATTGCTTGCTCCCTCTCGCTCTCAGCTACCACCGCTTGCTAGCCCTCGTCGCGAACAGGGAAGCAATTTGCACAAGTCCTCCCATGCCAGTACACAGCCTCTTCACCATCAAGACTCCTGCTGTGCCTCCTCGTGCCAACACACGGTAACTGGGTGCCTTGGGGCCCAGGCTAGACCAGCAGGGGATCTCGGAGCAGCAGTGGGCCCCAGAGGGACGGTGCATAGGTCCACTGGCATGTGGACACGTCCTGGTGCTAACCAACCATTGCCCAGATGCCTTGCGGATTAACCTTGGTAGGTATAAGGCTACGGGAGTAAACCTGAAAGAAAAATCTGCGGTGGAGCCCTGCATCAGGCACACATGCTTACAGAGCTCCAACAAAACCCCAATGGCGTTATAGGTAAAAGAGGTGACCACCATGGGAATCCAACGACTACACCACCAGACGAAAGCAATGCATGATGGACAGGCTACAATGGCGAAACCCAACAATCTGGGCTATCAGCAGTCCGTTGCAACTCTCCCTCTCCCCAAACATTGCAACACTTGCACCTTTGGATCAGGCAAAGGGAGAGCCAAGATATGTGGTTGCAGCTTACGCTCCTGCCTCACCACATAAGGCAACTCTTGCGCAGCCATCACCCAGCTCATCATACTCCTCATTTTCATCAAAACCCCTATACCCCCAAAAGTCCTGTGGTGAGGGACGAGTGGCGATGGGGACAGGCAGAAATAACTGCCGGAGTCTCTAGTCACAACTCTGCACATGGGCGGCACAGATAAGATAGTCGTTTAAGCATTGGGATCTAGGCAGCAGTACTATCCTGTCCTGTCTATGCGAATGAGCAGCCCTCTCGGGGACCCACTCTGCTCACCCACATGGAGAGGGGGCTAGAAAAGGTGCCCTAAACATAGCCTGCCTAAAAAACCAACCTGACTGGGCAACCGACCCAGTAAGGTCATCCTTATGCAGTCGAAAACACAATCACAATCACAGATCAAAACAAAACAAAATATATTTCTTTTCATCGCTGCATGGGATGTCAGGACCCTTCTGGATACTGGCACAAATGAGCTTCCTTAAAGAAGAACTGCCTTGGTATAACATCGACATAGCAGCCATTAGTGAGTCCCGGCGCCCAGACGAGGGTCAACTCACAGAACGGGGGTCTAGATATGCCATCTTTTGGAAAGGTAACCCTGCTGCGGAGAGAAACCGCCATCCGCCAATGCATCCTACATAGGCTAACTGAAATGCCTGTTGGAAACAACGAGCGCCTCATGACGCTCCGAGTCCCACTGAATCACTTAAGTCATGCCTCCTTCCTCAGAGTATATGTTGGGCTCAGAAACCGAAAAGCGACCTCAACGCATTGTGGTTGTTTTCAAAATAACCAGAAGGCGAAGTTTTGCGTTTGGATTTTACCCTAACCTAACCTAACCCAATCCAATCCAAACTAACCTAACCTAACCTAACCTAACCTAATCTAACCTAACCAAACCTAACCCAATGCAAACTAAACTAACCTAACCTAACCTATAGCAAAATCTCGCCTATGGTTATTTTCCAAACAACCACAACACGTTGTGGTTGTTTTTCGTTTTCTGAACCCAACATAGACACTCCAACACTGGATGCAGAGGATGACATCAAGGAAGCCTTTTATGCCGACCTTGACAGTGTGCTAACCTCTTATCCCCAGAGAAGACTGATAAAGTTGTGCTACGAGGTGACTTCAATGTCAGAGTTGGCAGAGATGCTGACCATTTGGCAGGGAATCATAGGGAGAAATGTAGTGGGCAAGTGTAATCCCAATGGCCTACTCCTCCTCAGCAAGTGTGCTGCACACAACCTCGCTATCACCAATACCTTGTTTAGGCAGGTCGACAAGTTCAAGGGTTCGTGGCAACACCCACGATCCAAACAGTGGTATCTCATTTACTACATTCTTGTCAGAGAGAGATATCGCCGAGATGTCCTCATTACTTGTGCCATGCGTGGCTCAGACCACTGCGAGACTGATCATCGGCTCGTCGTATCGTAGCTCTCAATTTTTGTCGCCCCACAACGGCGAAGTCAACAATCCTCCAGAAGAGGTTTTAACACTAAGTATCTGGAGGATCCAACGGTAACACATGCTTTCAGAGAGCAGCTCGAACATGGGCTGATAAAACAACCGGGCAACAAACAACCCAAATCCCAGTGCTGAATGGCGTATTCTCGACACCGTCACGACAAAACCTGCAGAGAGACCCTCCGTCAGTTCAAAAGAATACCTCCAGGACAGGTTTGATGAAAATGACCCGGAAATCAACAGTGTACTCGCAGATGATAAACGTGCTGCTTTAACTGACTGGCTGACCAACCCTCAGTCTTGAACCCAAGCTGATGCCTTAGGCAAGAAAAAAGGGGCGGCTTAGCGAGATCTTCACAATCTAAAGAACGACTGGTTTAAAAATAAAAATAAAGCATGAGAAACGCAAAAACTTGCATATCAACACAAGATGCACGAATTTCTAAAGTCCACTAATACATTTTATGAGCCAATTACTCATGACGCAGCCCCCCCACACACACACACACTCATCCGACGGATACTCCTTAATTAAAGAGGAGGAAGGCCTCCTTCACCGCTGGAAAGAACACTTTCATTCGCTGCTCAATCGAAACACCGATGTGGACGTCCTGACTACCCAGCAGGTTCCTCAGCATCCAGAGCTAACCTACCTCAGCTATCCTCCATCCCTGAATAGAGTAGCTACTACCATCAAACAGATGAAAAATACCAAAGCCTCAGGGCCTGATGGAGTCCCAGCCGAGGTGTATAAAGCTGGAGGACCTCTGCTTACCAGCCGTCTCCACTCTCTCCTGGAGAATATATGGGAAAAGGAGGAAATCCCCAAGCTCTTAAAGATGCCTCCATCATTAATATTTATAAGAAGAAAGGGGACCGGTCAGACTGTGGCAACTACCGTGCGATGCCGCTGCTCTCCGTAGCTGGCAAGATTATCACCTCGAGTCCTCCTTAACAGACTTCTTCCTGAGGCGGAAAACTTTCTCCCAGAATCTCAATGTGGTTTTAGACCATCACGTGGCACAACTGGCATGATCTGCCCACCAGATACAGGAAGAGTACAGAAAACAGCGTCGGGACGAGTAAATCGCCTTCATCGACCTAACCAAGGCCTTTGACTCAGTCAACAGGGAAGCCCTCTGGCACCCTTAGCCGTTTTGCCTGCCCACCAAAATTCATCGCCATTGTGAAGCAACTCCACGATTGTATGAACGGCAGTGTCCTGCATAATGGCACCCAATCTGAGTTCTTCCCCATCTAAACAGGGATAAAACGAGGATGTGTACTGGCACCAATTCTCTTTCGTTTCTTGGCTGCTTTCCTTACTCGAGCCAGTGCCAATTTAGCTAGCGGTGTGGACATTCAGTACCGGATGAAGGGACTTTTCAACATAAAACGACTCCAAGCAGAAACAGAGGTATCGGCAACTTCCATTACTGAACTTCAGTTTGCAGACGACCACACCCTTGTCGCTCACACTGAACTCGACCTACAGGAGATCCTGAACACCTACGTAGATGCGTATGCACTTCTGCCTTGAAGTGAATGTACTAAGACTTAGATTCTCTTTCAGCTTGCCCCTGGTTCAGCCACACCTGCACTATCTCGGCTCCCATCTGTCCATCACCGCGGACATCGATGAAGAGATTCAGCATCGGATCAGATGTGCATCTCAAGCCTTTGGCAGACTCCGTACCTGTGTCTTCAGCTGTAGAGCTGAAATTATCTACCAAGTTTCAGGTATATCGAGTAGTGGTTCTCCCCACCCTGCTATATGGCAGCGAGACATGGGTCACAAACAGGAGGCACCTGAAGGCACTTGAAACTTTCGCCAACGTAGTCTACGTTCTATCCTCCGAGTTCGCTGGGAAGACAAGAGAACAAATGCCAGCATTCTCGCTGACACCAACTGTAGGAGCATCGAGGCTACCATTATACATGAACAATTACGTTGGACTGACCATGTTACCCTCATGGATGACAGTAGACTGCCAAGGCAGCTACTTTACAGTCACGTATCGAATAGTAAACGTAACGCTGGCGGGCAACGGAAAAGGTATAAAGATAGTTTTAAGACAAACCTGAAAAAGTGCCAAATCGACCCCTCGCCTGGGAGACGATTACTCCACACTGTAAGGCTTGGCAGAGCACCACACAAGAAACTGTCAATGCTTTTGAGTTAGCCTGAATGCATCCCGAGGCAGACAAGCACCAATGCCGGAAAGACCCCCCTCACTAGATGTGCAATATCTGTGGACGGACCCTGCCGGTCCCGTATCGGCCTCTCTAGTGATCTCAGAGCTCACCAACGAAGGTGACTTCCCTCATAACCCATGTCATTGTTTCATAGCTGGATGATCGTCATAGTCGATTCAGAATGACAGCAAAGTAGTAGTAGTGCGTGTGTAGTTATGCTAACTTGTGCTAAAATCCTGTTTGTGTTTCTGTGTCTACGATTATTCATTATCGTTTTTTCATAATGAAAATTTTATAAAGAAAATCGCATTATACTGACGTGTTTTTCTTTTGATGAAAATAAATAGTCGTCTCCTATTGGCCAATTGTATTAGAAAAAATTTCTAATTATTGGTAAGAAAGCACAATGGAGGGGAGGGTTGCCAGCTAGCGTTTATCCATCTCATGTACAGTAGGTCCTTGCATGTCCAAGCGGCCTGGGACGCAAAAAAAATCAAGAGGTCTTATATGCTTGAGTGGTCAGAGATGCTCCTCGTGAACGTATGCTCTAACACAGCCTCGAGTGTACATACCTGTTGCTGAGGCCACGATGTCTACCTTGTAAGGGGTGGGTCTAACTTGTGGGAAAAAAAGAGGGAGTTAGTCTGGTAAAAAAAAAAGGAGTAGGTCCATCTTGTAAAATAGAGGTTAGCGTGTAGCTTGTAGGAAAGTTTATTTTGTAAAACTGTAAAAATATAAAATATGTTGACACATACATCAAAAATATGATATACGATATAAGGATTTATTGAAATGAATGGACAGGTATATATTACACATGACCTACCTGGGGGTAATAATGGTACCTGTCCTCGTCACCTGTCATGGTACGTCATGGTTCATACATATATACTGACAAGAGTCTATATATATATATACTGTATATATAAAGTAGGATATATAAGCTGGTGGTAATATTGGTATATATGAGCATGAAAGTGTAAGTAGACAAATATATAAGTAGAAATGTTAACAATGAATATATAATAAGATAGTTGTGTTACTACCTGTATATAATGAACATGAGAGTCCAATTACATATAATCTGTACCTGGGAGTATACAGGTATAGGAAATTCAAAAATAATTATAGATCTCCAAATTACTCTGGTTACCATTATACTTAACGAAACAATCAATAACATATATTATTACAACGAAACTTCTGAATTATCATAGACAATAATTCCATTTATATCGAATTACTTTATTGAACGTAAGTGAAACATAAAGAAACTTTTGAACATAAAGAAACTAAGGAAAAACTATGACTATGAGACCAATACAATAACACGAGGACGAAGAACATCTCTCTGACGAAGGCGCTGAAGGGAAAGTGATCAGGTGTGATTATTTCAACATGGAAACTCGTTCATTTACACATATACAATTTAGTTCTGAGTATCGTTGTATTTCTTAATTATTTATGTTTGTTTTTTTATTAATTATTAATTCTCTGTGTGCGGTATGTTTTTATTTATTTACTTTTATTTATTTTATTATAATTTTTTTTCAATTTAGCTTTACTGTTGTATTTCATGTAATTGAGAGAGAGAATAAAAATCTAATTAACAACAGACAGACAGACAGAGACAGACAGACAGACAGACAGACAGACAAAAACAGGAGATGCTATTAAAGGTACGGTTCAAAATTGTCTCTTTATGAAGTGCCTCTTGATACAGTATCTAGGTATGATAAATGGATCCTACTACTGACTGTCAGAAGCTAAGAAAAAATACTCAAGGTCTACAAGATATCAGGAAATACCAGGAAAAAGTTGCCACCCACCCACCCATCAGCCCACAACCCACAACCCACCCCATCCAGATTTACGTATTTTGGAGGCATTTCCTAAAAATTTTCTCCGACATAACATTACTTGTATTTTTTTTAAAAGGGGAATGTTTGGACAGCAACAATAAGAGTGTCCAGCAGTGAACACAGATAAACACATGTTATTACTACAACACCTAACTCTTGGAGGAGGATTGTACTCAAGGGGTTAAGACATTGTACTCAAGGGGTTAAGACATTGTACTCAAGGGGTTAAGACATTGTACTCAAGGGGTTAAGACATTGTACTCAAGGGGTTAAGACATTGTACTCAAGGGGTTAAGACATTGTACTCAAGGGGTTAAGATACTGTACTCAAGGGGTTAAGACATTGTATTCAAGGGGTTAAGACATTGTATTTAAGGGGTTAAAATACTGTACTCAAGGGGTTAAGACATTGTACTCAAGGGGTTAAGACATTGTACTCAAGGGGTTAAGACATTGTACTCAAGGGGTTAAGACATTGTACTCAAGGGGTTAAGACATTGTATTCAAGGGGTTAAGACATTGTACTCAAGGGGTTAAGACATTGTACTCAAGGGGTTAAGACATTATACTCAAGGGATTAAGACATCTTACTCAAGGGGGTTAATATAGCGTACTCAAGGGGTTAATATATCGTACTCAAGGGGTTAAGACACTGTACTCAAGGGGTTATTATAACGTGCTCAAGGGGTTAAGACAACGTACTCAAGGGGTTAATATATCGTACTCAAGAGGTTAATATATCGTACTCAAGAGGGTTAAGACATTGTTAAGACATTGTACTCAAGGGGTTAAGACATTGTATCAAGGGGTTAAGACATTATACTCAAGGGATTAAGACATCTTACTCAAGGGGGTTAATATAGCGTACTCAAGGGGTTAATATATCGTACTCAAGGGGTTAAGACACTGTACTCAAGGGGTTATTATAACGTGCTCAAGGGGTTAAGACAACGTACTCAAGGGGTTAATATATCGTACTCAAGAGGTTAATATATCGTACTCAAGAGGTTAATATATCGTACTCAAGAGGTTAACAGATGCTCGTTGGGGGTCTTTTCGTTTTTTTCAGGGAATTTAATTGATATGAGCAGTAAACTGAGGCCAGCTGATACCATTGTCCAATTCCATGACCTTAAAAACGGAATGACCTTTTAGTTTATCGAGTTATCCCGTGACCTTTGACCTTCTTATTCACAAAAAGACACTAAGGTGAGAGTACATCGTGGTTGGGTTAGGTTAGGTTAAGTTAGGTTAGGTCACGAAATGAAAAGGTACAAAAACAACAATATATAAAAAAAAATAAACAATACCTATTTAAGTAACAAATGATAAAAATAAGAAAACAAAAAGAGATTAATAAGATAAGAAAAAAAATAATGAAATAATAAATAACTGACAAAAAAAATCAGAAAGTCGAAACAAATAAATAAACAAAAAACAATATTAACAAAACATCTAAAAAATAACCATAAAACAAGTAAACAATGACGAAAATAAAAACAAAAGAAAAACACCCCTCAAAAAATAGACACATTTACCGTAACTGTATTTCTTCATAAATTAATTTTCCTTTCACTCCTCCTCCTCCTCCTCCTCGAAGGTCTTTATCGACTTGTTTATTTATCTCTTCCTCATTGTCTATCATCTTCGTTTACTGTCTGTTATTTATTTCCTATTATCACGTCCTCCTTTCCTCTCCTTTCTTTTATTCACTCTCTCTCTCTCTCTCACCAGATTCGTTCCCCCTTATTTCTTCTCCTTCCTTCCTATTCTCCTCTTCTCCTTACAATTATTCCCTCTTTTTCTCCCCTATACTTCCTATCCCTTTCTCAGTCCTCATCTCTGCCCCCCCACTCCCTCTTCCTACCCTAAATCCTTCTCCTCTCACCCCCCTCTCCCCTATCCTACCTCAAATCCCTCTTCCCTCTCCCCACCCCACCCCTCTCATCTCACCCCTCCGTCACAATAATTCCAAGCACAGGACCTCGCGTGGGGGCCTGACTGACATACCCCCATTCCTTCCCCCTCCCCTCCTTCCCCCTCCTCCCCCCCCTCCCCTGACTCGACCCCTGCTTCCCTCCGACAGCCAGACGAGGTTACGCGCCCTTCCGTAACCTCCTTGAAGATGTTTATGTAATCTTGGGTCATCCAGGTGTTATGGGGAGGATGACCTGGTTTATGGAAGTCAGGTCAATGTTTGTCAAGTGTGGGTGTGTGGGGGATTTATTTCTGTTATTCAGTGACAGGGTGTTTGATTTCTTCCTTTCACTTTCTGTGTGTGTGTGTGTGTGTGTGTGTGTGTGTGTG
>NW_024716703.1:17574649-17579649 GCF_018991925.1 Homarus americanus | reverse complement strand
CAAAAACAAAGCACGCCAGTCAGCGAATTAGCCTGGCGTACCTTCCATTAGTTTGACATTTAGGTGTGGAGAGAACGTTTGGCATTATTGACTGTCGTGTTAGTATTATTTTCACATCACGCACTTAGCCACCAACCACCTAAAACCATTCCAAATTCCGCCCACCTCGATGACACTTGTTTGTTTTTTCATATGGGATTATTTTGGTCATTAGTCACCAAAATATCCATAGCGTAAACTTCCCAACCCGGAATGCTTGGCTGCGTGACGGTTCTGATGGACTGTTTCCAGTCCCTTCCCAGAAGAGGCGGAGGAGCTGACTGAAGAAAGAAAATGATGGGTTGTGGAGGATGGGTGGTGGGAATGGGTGGGGTAGTGATGGGGTGGGGTGGATGGGTGAGGAGGTGGAATGGGTGTAGGGGTGTTGGTGGGGATGAGGTGAGGTGGCTGGCATGGGGTATGAGGTGGTGGGATGGGTGAGGTGGTAGGGATGGGGTGGAGTAGGGGATGGGTGTGGAGGTGGTAGGATGGCGGAGGTGGTGGGGATGGGTGGGGCGGGTATGTAGAGTGTGAGGTGATGAGATTGGGGGCGGGGTGGGGGTGGGCAGGGAGAGAGGTTGATTAGTGGTAAATAATGATGACTTCACAATGTTTTTCTTCACTAATCATAATAAATTTCTACGATAATTTGTACTGTTTTTCTTTAACAGATCATCGCTGGACCAGAAGAAGAATAACAGCAAGGCAATGATCTAGGAGGATGACAAATATAATATCCTCAGTGTGTGTGTGTGTGTGTGTGTGTGTGTGTGTGTGTGTGTGTGTGTGTGGTTTGTGTGTGTGTGTGTGTGTGTAGAGCTGTGTTGTCTCCGTGATGCAAGACTGACGGACCAAACTCTGCGGTAAATCCTGTGTTCTGTGAGACATAAGATGATCCTGATTGAGGGTGGAGGAGGAGGAGGAGGAGGACGAGGAGACGAGGAGGAGGAGGAAAGGGAAGAGGTGGAAGAGGAGGGGAGAGATGGATGAGGAAGGAAAGAGGGAAGAGGAGAGGAGGATGAGGAGGCCCATACTGTAAGGGGTGTGGGTGGGGGGGGAAAGCTGTTACTCATCCCATGGAAACGTTTGTTCTCCAGGTTCTCATCGGCTGGTGTTTTGGGGGAATTATCTACGCCTGTCCAATAAAGGTTTTGCCTGCCACCAGGAATGTCAAATATAGCAAACGTAAGATGTCACTTCTTTCCAGATGAAACAATAGCACAGATGATGTACTCATGTGTGTGTATATAGTAGAGATAAATCATGTATCTCACACACACACACACACACACACACACACACACACACACACACACACACACACACACACACACACACACACACACACAACACACACACACAAACACACACACACACACACACACACACAAACACACACACACACACACACACACACAAACACAATCCTACTAGCTTACCCATCACTGTTGTGTCTGGGGGATGCAGATACGATAGCTTGTGTTTGTAGGAAAAGGTAGTAGGGGAGGGGGGAGGAGGGATGGGTGGGGAGGGATGGGTAGGGAGGCGGGTAGGGGAGGAGGGGTTAGGGTAGGGAGGCAGAGGGGTTGGGGAAGGAGGAAGGGAGGGACAGTCCATAATTAAGTGGTTTCTTATATTTTCACACACACATACATACATACACACACACACACACACACATACACGTCAACTAACACACGTTTTACAACCACTATCCATCTCTTTGTACTATCCACATCCATTTTTCACACACCATCATCGTCCCTCGACCATCATCTACAATTTGGAATAAGACATAAGGCGAAAACTTGAAAAACGCTAGTAGTGGGTGAGAGAGAGAGAGAGAGAGAGAGAGAGAGAGAGAGAGAGAGAGCGTGTGGATGCGTGTGTGCGTGTGTGCGCGTGTGTGTGTGTGTGTGTGTTTTAATAAGAACGCCCAATGAAGAATATTTCACCACAGGGACATGCCACTCACAACCACTGAACCGTAATACCTAGACAATATGTCCAGTAGGTGTACACGATGATCTGACCCACCCTGGCAGATCAGATAAATAAATATAAGAACAATTAAAAGGTGGTGTAGACGGCTCTAATCACAGTAAATAAAAAAATAAAAATCTCTCCTATCTTCAAAAACCGTAAATTAGTTATATTTTTACATTAGACAATTAAAAACAAAAATTTTAACAAACTCATATATTTTCGTTCAGGTTATAAGGATACAAAAGGAATTAATCTAGATCATGAACTGTGAAATTTTATCAATATAACTCTATTAAGTAGTGAGTCTCTATATTTCTACCCTCGACAAGGACTGATTTGACCTCGCTGTAACCTTTGACCTTATTATAGGATGCTCTAACCTTGACCTGCAGTGACACACACCCATTAAATCCTTCCTCAAACTATACCACCTCTATCGATATCTATAAGAATTGTTACCTGGATAATATTTAGATTTTAACCATCACAGACCTGACCTTGAATCTGTTCCTCTGTAGTTTTTCTAGTGATAATATTTATTTAGTTCGAGTTTAATGAAAGCTTTCACTGAATCGTCACACTCTGGACAAAGTTATGACCCAGGACAAAATTTTGAACCTAATCCTGAATGTCACAGTGACTCGTCGAACCTTAGCACTAGAGACAATATGTGTGTGCATCTGTAATTAGTTATGTTGAGAAACCATTGTGAACATACGGACAGACAGACGTTTGGAGAGACAGTCAAAAGGACTATGTTCCCTCTCAAACACACACACACACACACACACACACACACACACACACACACACACACACACACACACACACACACACACACACACACACACACAGCACACACACACACACACACACACACACCCTAATATCCTGTTTGTTCTGTTCCTCAACTGTATCTTAACCCAGAATGCGGATCTTCCAAATGATCTATAAAAAATAGTAAAGAAGTTTGATTTGCTCTAATGGTTTCAGTCTTCAGAAACTGATGCAACTGACTGAGATACACACACACACACACATACACAAACACACACACACACACATATACACATACATACATACATATACACACACACACACACATCCGCAACCACCACTGCAGTAACTCAACAACACAGCGACGTCTCCAGGATTGTGTGACCTTGGGGCAACGAGGAGTGATGTAGGAGGAGGAAGGAGGAGGGAGGAGGAGGAGGAGGAGGGAGCCCCACACTTGCAATTTTCGTCATTTCTAATGTAAAAGAAAAAAAATAGAAATTACGTAATTAAATGACTCAGATTATTATTTGGGTTCTTTGGGAAGGTTTGAGTTTAATTTAGTTCAGGTTTTATTTCTGAAGGGGTTCTGGTTTATATTTAATTACAGGTTTATTTTTAGGTTCTGGTTTAAGTTTATGCTTAGGTTCATAAGTTCAGGTTTATTTAGGTTCTGTTTATTTGGAGGGTCATTTTCTTTTTTGGTAAAAGTTTATTATTTAGTAAAGGTTGATTTTATGGTTCAGACTTATTTTGGTTCTAATTTAATTTTAGGCAAAGGCTTATTTAAGATTCAGTTTATTTTAGGTTCTGCTTATTTTAGGTTCAGGTTTATTATTTAGATAAAGGCTTATTTTTAAGGTTTTGGTTAATTTGGTCAGGTATATTTTAAGGTTCATGTTTATTTTTAGGTTTACGTTTATTATTTTGAAAAAGAAGATTATTTTAGGTCAAGTTTTATTATACTGTATATGTAAAGGCTTATTTAGGTTTGCTTATTTTGAGGTTCAAGAAGTAAAGGTAAAATATAATGAATAGAGATGAAGAAAATGAAAGACCAAAAAAGCGAGGAAGAAAGATGAAAAATAAAGTGAAGAATAATACAGAAAGAAGGACAAGAAAATCCTACATAAGAAGCCAACACGGATTTTAAAAGAACCAGGTCCTTATAGGTCCAGTTCTCAAGGCAGGGGAGGTGGGAGGAATAATTATCATATGTTGAAAAGCCACGCAAAGGACTGCCCAGGGAGGGAGAGGAGGAACACACATGGGGGGAAATCACGTACCGGAAGTCGACGCATTTTTGGACCCGTCGAGGAGGCGGTATTTCCACGCTGGCCCTGGAGAGATGTCAGAGGCTTTAAGTATCCTTCCATATGTGTTCACCCAGACTCATTTTAATGGTCCTGCTCCAGCATCCTAGAGTTTAACTGGGGGACTATTTCATGGACCTCACTATCCCCAGTATCCCAGAAATTAACTGGGGACTATTTGATAAGCACTACTAGCCCCAGTATCCTAGAATTTAACTGGGACTATTTATAAGAGTACTACTATCCCCAGTATCCTAGAAATTAACTGGGGACTATTTAAGGGATTCCTACTATCCCCAGTATCCCAGAATTTAACTGGGGACTATTTTAAGATCACTACCCCCAGTATCCCAGAGTTTAACTGTCATTTCACAGCAAGTCCTACTAACCAGCGAACACCGACAGAGATGAAACACACCTGTGAAATACTTCACTGATTATCGACACACCCACTGGCACTTTACCCACCACCCTGCACTACACCATCTTTGTATAGGTATTCTATACATGAAATCATTTTATTCGCTTTTCCGTGCAGTCTTTTAACGAGTTAGAAAATAAATATTAATTAAAGAACCACAAGACATTCCATTTTTCGATTACAACAACTTCTTCTTTCTTTTTTAAACTTAGAAATTAACCCAGAAAAAATAACTGAAATGGAAAGAAGTTGATTACTTGTACTGGGCGCCGGCGAACGGACGAACGAGCCAACGAAGAAGAATGACCATCTTACCATACGCATCATTAACATCATACCGTTGACTGAAATCCAAATGAAAACAAAACAATAACAACAATGGATGAAGATTTTGCATAATAACATATTACACACCGACAGCTATATTCCCGTTCCGCTAACACGTAACTGAACTGGCACATCAG
>NW_024716703.1:17569096-17574549 GCF_018991925.1 Homarus americanus | reverse complement strand
CCAATAACATCAACCAACGCACATCATCAACCTTAAACACCATACCAAAAAAATACCACATGTGAAAATAAATGCATTAAAAAAATTAAACCAATAATGTTACCGAATATTTTTTGTTACCTTTCTAAAACATTGATCATCATCTTTCTCAGCAAACAGTTACCTAGATGCATATTAATCTCTCTGTCCACGTGAACAAGACATTGGTATCAATTACAGTTATCAGGGAATATAATCTCAGGCCTGTGAGTTATCCATGAACAATGTTGACAGAGTGACGTAAGTAACTGCTGGTTCACAATAACAAGTCTGATAATTGCTACTTGGGCGCCCACTAACAGGAGTATTGCCAAATATCTGTCATGGATATATATATATATATTTTTTTTTTGCCCTCATGTGTGTGTGTGTGTGTGTGTGTGTGTGTGTGTGTGTGTGTGTGTGTGTGTGTGTGCGCGAGCGAGCGCTCTTGTGTGTGGACAGACCTTGTCTTAAAGAATTTAAGAGTTGCTCGTACATTTTTTTGGGAGATTAGAGGAATGTTTGTTATTGTAGAGAGGGAGAGAGAGAGAGAGAGAGGACATACACGCACGTATACAACACGTACACGGTAACAGACAGACACACACATGCACACAAACGCTATTTGTCAAGAGGTGTGTGTGTGTTTGTGTGTGTGTGTTTGTTTTGTTAAGATAAAAGTTGCGTGAATCTTTTAAGAATTTTCTGTTAAATATTTAGATCTTGAAAATTCCACTAGGTAGATGCGTCTTATTTGTGCTTCTCTGTGTGTCCGTGTCCTTGTACGTGTCCGTGTCCTTGTCCGTTCCAGTGTCCTTGTACGTGTTCATGTCCTTGTCCGTTCCCGTGTCCTTGTACGTGTTCATGTCCTTGTCCGTTCCCGTGTCCTTGTACGTGTTCATGTCCTTGTCCGTTCCAGTGTCCTTGTACGTGTTCATGTCCTTGTCCGTTCCCGTGTCCTTGTACGTGTTCCTGTCCTTGTCCGTTCCAGTGTCCTTGTACGTGTTCCTGTCCTTGTCCGTTCCAGTGTCCTTGTACGTGTTCATGTCCTTGTCCGTTCCCGTGTCCTTGTACGTGTTCCTGTCCTTGTCCGTTCCAGTGTCCTTGTACGTGTTCTTGTCCTTGTCCGTGTCCTTGTCCTTGTACGTATATATCAGGGTTGTGTTTGCAGATGTGTTTATTGTGTGGGTCGGTTTGTAATTGTGAGACAAGAATCTTCAACCTTGTAACTCTGATGTATTGATTGTTATTTTGATGTGGGTCTTTAAACATCGACACAACGCGTTCACCGGTGTCAGAGAAATCAGATACACTTAACACACACACACACACACACACACACACACACACACACACACACACACACACACACTCCTCTCTCCGTAAGTTACAACACTAAGGTCTTGTCTGGTATAGTAAAGAACAATTTGTGACACTAATTGGATTGCCGTCAACCATAAAAAGGTAATAGCAAAAGGCAACATCAGATTCCATAGATTTCTCGATTTCACCATTAGCCTTGGGTAGTGGGGAAGGGTACCTGGGTGAGGAAAATGGTCACTACAGCAGCTCCTTGCCGTGCCTCAATCTACCTCACTGAGATATCTATAAAAGTGGACTAATTGTTGCACGTGATATACTTATAACGACGCCACAATATGTAGTGAAATGTTGGTAAATATTAACGCTATATTAGTTTACGCTGGATTAAGTACGTCGGTCATGAGGCTAGAGCGAGCGCCTCATTCCTCTCACGTTATGTAACAAGGACCCGCCGCCGCCTCGTCCAGTGAATGAACAAGAACTGTGTCCCCCCCTCCCCCCCCCATAAACTGTAAATGGGCTTTCAACCAGGCTCAATTCCTCACCTGCCACAATGACTGCCGCAGTATTTGTAATTACACAGGACAGCACACAACACTTGCCTCAGTAACAAAACACTTGTCCCTCCCTCCCGTCCTCCCCCCCTCACCGGCAGCCCAACACAGGTGCCCCTCAGGCAGGGTAGGCTGGTGGCGCCAGTGTACTATGTTGGATTGTTCTACCTGTCATACCTGTCAATTACTGTGTGAGGAACGTAAAGGATGAAGGAAGTTTTTGTGTCATGTGCTCTTCATGCAGCACCGCCGACCTTGAGACCCCGGCCTGACCTATCATGCACCCTCATACACGTGCTAATGCCGCATCATGCACTCACACCAAACACTGCACAGCAACCTGTACGTCCATAGTGATATATAGATACAATATATTATATATGAGCACCATACACTCATATCAACCTATTTTGTCCATACTAATTACTATATTTTTTGTAGAGGAAGGACCAGTTTATTGTTCACCCGTTGTTCATTTTATGACAGTAGAGCAGAGGTTCAAATACACCTAAGGCCAGCCTCTCAATGCCCGTGTCTATACAACATGCTTCGAGTTCTGTTCTCAGTATAACGAAGAAGAATTAAATGGCTCAAGTTACTAAATTCTGGCGATTATTTCTGAGCATCTTCTATACCATTCATGAATTTAATGTCAGTTTCTTTGTAACAGAAGTAATGACTTTAATATTTTCTCGTGTTCCAGAGATTGGTTAGTCGAGGACACACAAGGGTAATTCTCAAGATCTCATTGTACATTTTCTGAAGCTATCCTAACATATATACACACGCACACACCGTGAACCTCTCTATCTTTCCTGCAACTTGGATGGACGTTAACATAGTCAGGGACAGGGCTGAGAAGGAAGGTACGAAAACTTTCATTCCCAGGTACGGTACCTGGATAGAGCTTTTTGTACTAAAAATAAAAATAGGATGAGGGTCTGTTTGCCAGGAGCTGGGGTGGAGGATATGGTTGACAAGATGGACAATAACTTGTCTGGTAATGGGAACAAACCCATTATCTGCCTCAGTGCAGGAGGCAATGATATTGGCTGGTGTAGGAGTGAGGAGCTCCTTGATAAGTTCTAGACAGCTATCGAACGTATTAGGGTGAAAGGAGGGGTCCCTATAATATGTGGTGTCCTGCCAAGAAGTAGAGTTGGCAATGAATGGTGTCAATGGTGTCAATGGCCGTCTTGACAGATATTGCAAATCAATATCAGTCGCATTCATTGACAACTGGGACAACTTTTACGGCCGAAGGGACCTTTATGCTAGGGATGGGATGCATTTGTCTAGGGATGGGACCACGGGGATCGAGGAGACTTTAGTAGGAGCGGGTAAACAAAACGAAAAGTTACTGAGAAATAGTGTTAGGAATGTTGACAAAACTAAATTGGGCAGAGTTAAAACCTAAACGCAACAGAGGGAGGACTCAGATCACGACTAACTTAAATGTGTACTACGCAAACAGTAGAAGTATGAGAAACAAAATATATGAAATCAGAGCGTTGGTATGTACCAAAAAAGTCGATGTAATAGCATTCACGGAAACAAGGATAAACTTAAACTCACGTGAGTTACCTGTCGAATACCAAATTACAGGTTACAAATTATACCATACCAAAGGGAAGATTAGGAAAGGAGGCGGGGTAGCAATATATTTCAGGAAAATCTGAAGTGTAAAATAAATAAGGAAATAAAACTGAACTGAATACAGAATTTTTTTTTTTTTTTTTATTTTTTTTTTTATTGGGCACCCCCCTACAGCCTTGTGCAAGGTGAAGCGCAGAAGCGTTTACAGTGCCCAACTGGGAAGCATGCTAAGTTCATGCTTGCCTTTATTTCTCATGAGTTAAGGGCGTAGAAGCCTGAAGAGTCAAGGGCATAGAAGCCTGGAGAGTCAATGATTTTATGTCATCAAGTTATTGGAAACTCCAACAACTTGTCCCTGAATACGAATTCGCAACTTTCGATTTACAGCAGGTACCTACTGTGCTGCTAGGTGAACAGGGACTAATGGGGGCTAGGAAGTATGTCCAAACAACTTCCACCGGCCCGGGAATCGAACCCGTGACATCTCGCTTGCGAAGGCAAGTGCGGTACCACTCTACCACCAGCACCTACAAAAACAATGTTGATAGAATTAACCGATGGTAGGGGAAATCTAATCACCTCCTAATCTTGATAGAGTTAATGAGCGACTTATTTGGGATGAAATAACACAGGGCATCCAGACACAGCAACGTCTGTATAGTAGGCGACTTTAACTTTAGTCAAATTAATTGGATCGACCTTACTGGTAACCCAGAATCAGAGGATTTTCTTGAAACAATCCAGGACTGTTTCCTAAGCCAACATATAACCGAACCCACCCGGGGTAATAATATACTCGATTTAGTTCTGTCAAACTGAGAAAACATCATTAGTACTGCCGAGGTAGGGAACGAACTTGCGAACAGCGGCCACAAAGAAATTAGATTCATATTAGAATTTAAGGCAGTGGCAAGGAAAATTCCATTAAAGTTCCAGATTTCAGAAGGGCAAACTTTGATATTTTGAAAAGGCAGCTGAGAAAAGAGGTATCACGTTTGGGTGTGAATTATATGACCTCACACAATGTACCCACAGAGGGCGACCTCACTCTACTTGGAGACCTGACAACGATAACCTCACAAAATATAACGGCTGAGGATGACCTGATCACAAGATCTGAGGTTGACAAGTTCCACAACAATTTAAATATTGAGTTACTTAATGCACAAAGGCAGTAAATACCATACAGAAAACTTGGATCATATAACAATGATTCTAATGGATAAATAATTATTTAAAGAATATTATTGGACAAAGGAAGGCTATAGGTAGGAGAATAAATCGTGATTAAATTTACCACCGAGATTATTATAAGGTATTGGCCAGTAGGGTTAAGACCGAGATAAGAAAAGCAAAGAGGAATAATGAACTGAAGGTAGCAAGGGAGGCAAAGTCAAACCCCAAGGGATTCTTTCAAATGTATCAAACTAAAACACGATACAAGATTGGACCAATACAGTCAGATACCAGCGAGCTAACTGATAACGACGGAGAAATTAGCAATAATATGAATAAATATTTTTCAATAGTTTTCACCACCGAAAATTTAAATATGATACCCGAGGCACCGACTATATACAGAGATAGTGAAGAAAATAGATTAAGCGAGATAGTAGTGAATAGTAACGATGTTAGTAAGCAAATAGACAAACTAAAGCCTAATAAGTCACCAGGTCTCTATGATATATTTGCCAGAGTATTAAAGGAATGTAAAGAAGAGCTTAGTAGGCCATTAGCAAAGTTGTTTAACATGTCCTTAAAACCGTATGTAATTACCAGAATCCTGGAGGATAGCGAATGTAATACCGACTTTCAAGAAGGGAGATAGATTACTATCCTCTAACTATCGTCCAATCAGTTTAACATCAATTGTAGGCAAATTATAACTGGAAGCAATAATTTCAAACTCTATTCGAAATCACCTGGAGAAGCACAAGTTGATCACTGATTCCCAACATG